>NC_090923.1:535707670-536010701 GCF_040938575.1 Ambystoma mexicanum
GAGTATAGCCAAGGATGGAAGGGCACAGAAGCACATGCAATCAAAGATTGCGAGGGACCACGCAGGCTGAGGAAGCCCAAGCGCGAGCATCACCAAGAATGGAAGGATACGGAAGTACACGCGATCAAAGATCATTTGTGCTTCATACGCTTACCTACGAGTTGGCAGATTTAGATTTATATGGTTTCGGTTAACCACAGCTACTGCACCTTGTGGGTATAGTGTGGTCACTCTTGGCGAACATGCAGGGCATAGACTGCGTCAACATCTACACTACTGAGGGCCTAGTGTGACACTAAGCCCTCCCTGGCCCTGCTGCATTCTCCAGGGCAGGGCGCCTCCAGGGCGGTCCTGGAAGAGCACTGTCTAGGGGAATGAAGGCCCCTTGGGCACTAAGACAAGTCTTCCTTAACTACTTACCTGAACCGGCGTAAAGTTGTTAAATAGGTGGTGCACGTGATGGGCCCTCTGCTGTTCTCTGGCCTGGGCAGCCCTTGCAGTCAACCAACCACTCTCAAGTTAGCACGAAGTGAGAGAGAAGGTGGCACCCAACACCCGACCCCACTCACACTCATGAATGTCATTGGATGGCAAACAGCCAATGACATTCAGTAAATAAATATGTTGCTATGCCCTGCTAATTTACACTAAATTTAGAGGCTGGCACGCTGCTTGCGCACAGATTAATACTGGCGGGGCCAACCATCTAGCGCCCCGCCAGTCTCCTACATTGTGGGTGGGTAAAGTAGAGTGCATGGAGGTACGAGCTCCATGGATTTACAGTAGCAAAAAGATGCGTAAACGTGGACGCACCCCTGTGTGTGTCTGTGGCAGGCCCAATCAACATTGCAGAGCAGTGAGCGGCAGTTTAATTATGTATATTTTTGGTAGACAATGATTTCATTTCCATGCCAGCGCTGCTAAAAAATAATAACAGAGACCGTGTTCTGTGCAGAGAACTTGTTCTCTGCAATGTGTCTGCACACTACCTGGGTGGACTCCGTAGGTGGGGGGCCGGGGGAGCAGCATCCCTCCGCTCTATATAAGTGGCCGCCACTGACTGCCTCACCTACGAGTATGTCTGGTGAGGGATGATAGTAGTAAAAGGTGTCTTTGGGGCACTCCAATCAAGGAAAGAGGTTTTGCAGACGTGGGACCTGGCCTCCAATGGTAATTTTCCACTTCACCAAAGTGTGTGATTCTGAGCACATCACGTTATCTCTCTGTGACTCAGGCCCTACGTCTGTTGCAATCCGGATTGCTGATGAACAGGCAGAGTTTAATTAAGATAAATGAATACAATTCAAGCCTGTTCGTTTCGGCGTGGAATCGCCTAGACCTGATTGTGTTTTGTACCATGTCAGCCTGTTTATTCAATCACTCAACATCCAAATACCACTGGAAGATAACCCTGAACTGACCAAAGAAAACAACAGAGTTTAATCCCAAAAAGCAAAAGCGGTGTTGCAATGAAAGGCGGCGTTGATGGCATGAGAGAAGAGGCTTTACCGGAAGAATAATGTCTGGAAGCTAATAGGCGCATATCAGGGCTGGTAATTTCACAAGCAGCTTTACCTAAGGCAAGAAATGACAGGCTCTGCGGGAAGGAAAAATGAAGACAAAGTCTGCCACATTCCCCATGCAGTCTAATAATCCCTCAGACGGAGAAGGTGACAAAGGAGGCATTGCAGATTACAGGCCTCGTTTATCAGCGTCAGTCTGAGGCACAGCTTTGCCTGCGATGCTCAGGGTAAGAAACTCCAGCAAACTTTCAAATGGGCTTTTCCACAACACAGGCATCAAGCTAAGGCTGCATAAGTGAAATGCCTAATAGTGTCTGTCTGGCTCGCCAAGTCTGGCTGTCAAATCCACTCCATATTTTCAGGCTATCCACAGACAATTATTTTGAATTCACTTACTAAATGTGGAAATTATTCACGTAGTAAGTGTTCATGGAGTTGTACAGCCCCTCTAAACTTTGTTGTCTAGAAACCAGTGTTTCCTTTGCATTGTCCATAGAAAGCCATAATACCAGTTGCAGCATGAATAAATCAGTCAACATGCTGGTTACTGCCCTTAGGACTTTTAGGCGCGTGTACTAGGTACATGCTTTGCTTGTATTGATGCTATTCCAGAACACCAGTGTCCACATGTTGTGAGAGATTGGGAGAAACATAGGTACCTAACCCTGCCGCCGGGAACTGGCTACTTGAAATGCAGTCAAGGCCTTGCAAGCTTTAGCATCCCCCCTCTTCCTCTTCTGCCTAAAGCTTGTCCGCCTCTCTCTGACCCGAACACCAAGAGGCTGCCAAAATAGGAGATGTTGCACTCTATAAGACTACTTTAGATTGCAGTGCCTACTCCCTTGCAACACCTATTCCTGCCTTTTACCTGCTTCTGTGAGATGTATTACTTTTATATTTATTTATTTATTTATTTATTTATTTTGACATTTATATAGCGCACAAAACCCAGAGGTATCTATGAGCTTTTGACTTAAGAATACGGTTACAGTAAGTGCTTCAGGTTACAGAAAAGGAAGCGTAAGAGGTAAATTACATCGTGGAACGTGCAAAAGGTGCAACATCGTATGCCAAGTGCAAAAGAGAATTGTAGGACTTCATGTAACCGCTTCTTGTAAACAAATCCTCGGTAAAAACAGCGTGATGGTTCAGTGTGCGATGAAATCCGGGTCCAAAGTCATGTGATGTCATTTTCCCCCTGTCATCGAGGGAGATGGTTTGGGGGATGATCACTTCCACTGTATCTAGCATTAAGGTGCAGTGCAATGATGAGCAAAATAATGCATGCAAGAGGAAGCAATCGAGTCATGTATGTCTTTGGTAAAGAATGTGAGAGACAGTTAACATCTTGGCTACATGGACTCTCAGTGTTCAGGAAGGATGGGGCGGTGAGAGGGAACAGCAGAGGCATGCATAGGGGCCCAGGTATCGAAAAAACAAATGGAAAAGTAGACGAGGGGTAGGATTAAGGTATAAAAAAAAGTAGGGTGGTGGGGGGTGGGTTGCAGGAGGGCACCCCCAGCATTAAAAAAAAAAGAAAATGGTGAAACAAAACAGCATTTCAACGTAGATCAGAGGCCAACACCATTTAGTGTAAGCTTGGGGAACGGAAGCCATAAGAATCAACATTCAAAGGAGCAATAGGAAGATTGCCAGGGATTGGAATTGAAGCAGATAGGCTAATAACATTCAGTGGACGGCCTTGGCTAAAGATGGCAGAGGAACTGAGAGGATGGGAGGGGCTAGCATGTTATGTTATGTTGATTTATACCGCGTACCACTGCCACCCAGGAGCAGACTCCAGGCGGCTGCATGGCTCTGCAAGAGAGGGATTTGGGGAGGTTAGTGAGGATAGGATGAGAGGATAGGTTCAGAACCAGGAGGAATGTGTGTCTGTAAGTGTTGTTTTGTATGTGGGAGCTGGTGCGTTAGGCCCTGTGCGCTGTAACTGTATGGGTAAGACTCAGGGCCTCGGGTGTGTGCTAGTGTTTGTGTTGGTGTGTTCGGTGGTTTTGGGGAGGGTTGTGGTTGTGCACACTGGTCAGATAGTGTCCATAAGGGGTTCAGAGTCACTGGTGGCCGTAGCTCTGAGACTATCTAGTGTCTTAGTGTGTACTTGTGTTGTTGACGATTTTATGGACTATGTGGGGTGGTTCACTCTAGGTGTGCTTTCAGCATCTCAGAGATGGTGGATGTGAACAAAGAATCAATTATTGGTTTGTTTATGTGTAGTGTGTCTAGTCCAAGGTCTGGTGTAGTGGTGTTGGTTATGTTTGAGGATCAGGAAGGGGAAGTGGGTTAGTACATTTGTTGGTTTGTTGGAGCCTCTGCCGTGAGTCTTAGTTGCCATCTGATGGTATCTACCTAGGTTCTTGGTTGTGGTTTGTTGGCCCATCTCACCGCCTCTCTAGTTGGTTGTCTGTGATGGTATTGCTGCCGGTGTCCTTTTGTGGTTGTTATTGTCTGTTGAATAACCAGGATTGAGTCATTTCCTGAAGGTGATGTGGTCTTGTGTGGTTCTAATTTCTTTGGGCATGGTGTTCAAAGGTTAGCAATTAGACGTGAGAATGCTGTTCCGCTGAACTTCTTTTTTTTGTAATCTTTTGCCTCTTTTTGTGGGTTGTTTCTGGATTTTAGGTCCCTTCTTTGGCAGTACCGGCTAATCCTGTCTTGAAGGAATTCAGCTCCTTGGCTGTACAAGGCTTTCTGTGTGATGCAGATTGCTTTGAATGTGATGCGTTTCTTACTGGTAACCAGTGTAGGCTTTTCAGTGCTGGAGTGATGTGGGCTCTTCTGTTTAGTCTTAATAGGATACTGGCTGTTGTATTTTGCACCCTTTGGAGTTTCTCTGGGAATCTTTCCAGCATTCGTAGGTAGATGCTGTTTGAAAAGTCAATTCTTGTGAGTATCAGAGATATGTTTGTGAGGGTTCTGTGAGGAAAGGAGAGGTAGCAGACTAATCCTCTGAGTAGTCTTATGAGGGAGATGTAATTTTTGGTTGATTGAATTGACTTGTGGTTCCATGGATTGTCCGTTGTCCATTAGTATTCCTAGGTTATTTACTACACCGTTAGCCTCCGGTTCATTTCCCATGCTGGCCGGTCATCCATTTGTGGGTTCCCTCCGTCGAATCCTGCAAGTGAGAGCATTATTTCCATTTTTGACAGGTTCAGTTTACGGTTGTTCATTGTCATCCAATTATAGATGTCTGTGTAGCAGTTGTTGAGGCTGTTTTTTTGTTCCTGGGTTCTGTTTGTTTTCACAGTTGTGTGTCATCTGCATAGTTGTAGGCAGTAAGTCTGTGGGTTTGAATGATTTTCATCAGTAGGCACATGTAGATGTTGAAAAACAGAGGAGAGAGGCTGGATCCTTGCGGGACTCTGCAGGATATATTTTTGGTGTTTGAGGTTAATGGTGGTAGGTAGGTTCTTTCAGTTTGGTTTGTTAGGAATGAAGTAAGCCACTTTAGTGCAGATTCCTGTTTGCCACATTCCATCAATCTTTTTATTAGTTTTGCGTGGTTGATTGTGTAAAATGCTGCTGATATGTCCAGTAGTACGAGGGCCGATTAGGGGTCGTCACCTGCATTTATTTTCACGTTACCCATATTGATAGGAGTGCTGATTATGTTCCTCTCATTGCTCTGAAGCCAACTTGTGACCGGTCAAGTTTGCCGTTAGTTTCAACCTATTTAAGTAGGATCTTGTACATATGGTTTCCAGGAACTTTGCCGGATAGGGCAGGTTGGATATCAGTCTATAGTCGCTTGGGTCTTCTGCATTTTCTGTTTCCTTTTTTATCAGTGGTTTGTTGTATGCTGATTTGAAGGAAGATGGTACTATTTGTCTTTTGAGTGATAGATTCATTACGTTCCAGAAGTGTGTCACAGGGCTTCTGTGGTTCAGGATTGCTTTGAAGATGTCAGGGGGCAGTGGTCCCTTGGGGACCCTGCAAGGTTGGTGTCCTTGATCATTGTCGCAAAGGTGTCTTCTGTGATTGGTTATAGGCAGGTGAGTGTTGCTGTAGTCTGCGTCTCACCCAGTGCCTGTGGTCTGACAGTTGCGGTTGTGTTTGCACAGACTGTGTTAATGGTCTCCTGGATTGTGTCTATTTGTGATCTCAGGTGGTTGGTGATGTTGTCACTAAGTGTTTGTGTCGGGATGGTGGAATTCTTGCAGGATGAGGTTTTATTAATCTCTTTGATGATTTTACAGAGTTCTTTTCATACAAAAGAGAGTAGTGCACAAACATTTGACACAGTATAAAACACCAACAGCTGCATTTTGCAAGTACCCAAGAATTGTGTGATGTGGACCACATCCATTAATATTTACATGGATGCTGCCCCCATCATGCAATTTTAAATAATTTCTGGCAAGGGTGCACAAGTTCAGATTTATGGGTCACTTTGTACCCTTTTATAAAATGATTTGTAAATGTCTCTACCCATGAACATTTGTGGTGGGATGCATTTGCATGGAGTCCTATAGAATCAGATAGCTTTTGTCAGGTGCTAAAAGTGGGCAGATTCTAAAGGAAACGCATTAGATGTTGTACTGTGAATGAGGGTACTCAGGAATGAGGACATAATCATCAATTTCAATCCATGCTACTGCACTTCAATACAAAACAACCAAAATGAAGTGCTTCACAAAGCGCAGCAAGGCACCAGGTAAAAAAGATTTATTGGTAGCAGAATAATGAAGCTTCTTGCCCTCTGAGCAGAAATAGTTGAACAACACACAGCTGCATAACTGTCAATAAATGTGAAGGAAAAAAATTCTAAGCATGAGTGTACTAATAAGGCAGAAAGGTGGCGAAACAAGGGCCACCACACCTTTCGTCTTCTCACTGAGTAAGCCTTACAGGAATTCTAGAATGTTGGGAACTGGCTTTCACTTTGCCGACCACAGACCCAGCGAATGCTTCACGTGAAGTGCTTAGATGCGAATGTGGTGCAAGAATGGGACTTGGTCAGCTCCCTGCATGGGTCCTGTGGAGACTGATAGGCTCGGGACCTATTGGGGGTTGAGAGGCTCCCAAGGGTTTTGACTTTTCCCCACAGATAATGATCGGGTAAGGCCTATTCAGGCCATGCAATTGGTGCCAACCTTTTTAAATCTCACCCCAACCAGCTGATGTCCTAACCACTCCTAGTCAATAACAATAGGAACACTGAATCTGGAAATCCTTTTCTGCATGTGCCCCGGCAACTTAACTGAAACCCACGTTCTCAGGATGCCCATACTAATTTCTTCGATATCCACAACCCTTGAGACCCCTTAAAAGCAGGTTTCCACTCCTTGCACTCCACGGAAATGTTCTCATGAATGTGTCCAACTTCATCGCCTCTGCTAAGCACTCCAACCTAACCTCTATCATAATTCTCCTTGACCTGTCTGCTGCCTTTTACACTGTCAATCACTTGGATCTCCTTAATATTCTCTTTCTTCTTGGGATTCACCATCAAGCCCTTGCCAGGATTGAATCCTACCTTGCACCCCGCCAATTTTTCTGGAGAAACAACACCTCTTAACTCACTCCTCTAAGTGTTAGTGATCCACAAGGCTCTGTGTTGGGTCCACTCCTCTTTACATGCTGCACCTCTGCTGTCGGGGCACTAATCTCATCCATTGGGTACTCATACCAACTCTTTGCAAACAACACTCAAATCTTCTTCTGTTATCCTTAACTCTCCACTGATCTCTCTATCAAAATGTTAAACTGTCTCTCTGCCATTAAATATTGGATTAAATATTGGATGGCTTTGCACTCTCTGATGTTAAACTCTACAAAAACAGAGGTGCTTGTCTTCCCTGCCAAAAGCTCTCTCCCATCTCTTCCTCTGCCTAGCCACTTCCCACGTGACTCCCTCCCCTACTTCAGATAGAAACATCTGTGTCATCTATGAACCTTCTCACACCTTCTCTACGTTCCTCTCCAAACCTAGAACAGAAGCTCACCTCAACTTCCTAAATATTAGGAAAATCAGGCACCTCCTTCCTTTCAACACTGCCATGCATCTCTTAACCACTTGTGTCTTCTCTGAACTGGACTACTGTGCCAGCATCCTCCTTGGTCTCCCAACTACACCTTCTGTAGTCTCAACATGATCATTAACTTCGCTCTTTGAACTCCCTCACTTCACACCTACTTCCTCTTACCGTCCCCAGGCTGGATGGCTGACGATGCAAAACTGGGTCAGAATTAAATGTCTTCTCTTGGTTGACAAATCAATCCACAGTAAGGCACTGCTGTATCTATCATCCTCCATCCAACTCTACAAGCCTTCTCGTAATCTCTGCTCTGCCTCCTCGACTACCGTGGTGGCTCCTTGCCCACCCTGTGCTTCCTCTCGCTTCCTCTCCTTCTCTCATCTTGCTCCTCTTGCATTGCATTCTCTTCCCCTTGACATCTGAGAAACAGTCCACATGGATTTGTTCAAAACCAAACTAAAAGCCTACCTCCTCACCTCTGAGTTACCCTCTTAACGTACCTCTAATCTGCCTGCTACCTAATATTTTTCCCTCGCCTCTAACCTGCCTTTGTCCCTCCCTTCCTCTGCCACAACTCTAGCACTTCACCCATCATGGTCACATCCTGAGCACAGCTGGCTGTACTGCCTACCTGCCCTTAAAAATGTCCAGCGTTCATTGTCCTTAATCTATGTAGGTCTACTTAGGTATTGTCACCGGTGACTGTTCCATTTACTCCCCTCCGTAACCTGGTCAGAATGTCCCTCAAACTAACCTCATTGTAAGAAGCTCAACGCTTCCCATCAAATCTGATTTATCTATTGTATGTTCTTTTGTGATCAAAAGAGCATTGTTCCTCCTGTATATAAATGAATAAATAAATAAATACATCAAAAAATCTAGTGGGAGGACCATGTCACCTAGCCTGCCCGTGATGTCCTCCCCTTTATTCTGATACCCTTCCAGCACATCAGGACAGGCAACCTTTAGGCAGCTACTCATTATCTGGCATATTTTGCTGGCTGACTTGTGAGAAATGGTTTGATTGGCCAGAAGCTGAACCCTTGTGCCCCCACGTCAAGCACGTCCTATATGAATAGGTGTGAAAGGCACTGCTGCACCACAATCACATTTTGTCCTCTGCAGTGGTTCACCCTGAGGATTTATGGAGCATGCTGTTTCTTGTTCGAGAGGGCACGGTTCAATGTCTTTGGGCCTTTGGGAGTTAATGGGACCCCTGGGGTTGTTCTGTTGATTGCAGTGGGATCCACTGATCTTATTTGTTAATGGCAGAACTTCATGCCATTGGCTGCTCATCCCGGTGGGCCAATGTTATGGCTTTGTTTAGGCTAGGGCTCACTGCAAACCAAAGTTGACCTCGGTCATTGTCGTTATTTGTGCAAGCCATTAAATTCCTTGGTCCCGGCTAGAGATGATCAGGTTGCAGTTCTTATGCAGAGTGCTGCCACACATGGCTAGATAGTCTCTAGTTGCATCTTCTGCCTGGTGTAGTAAGGATGCCTTTCCATAGCTGTGTTTACTTTTGGTAAGTAGTCCTTGTGGAAGCTTGCTTTTGTTTCCTCGAATGCACCCAAGAATTCAGTGCCGGGTTCAATTGGAATGGGTGGCATGTGCAGGTAAAGACAAAACAAGGCATCAGGACTGGCTTCCCCCTCTTTTTCTTGAAGGGCATAAAGTGGTCCCCATCGGATTCCTTCAGGTACACCAGAAACTGCGTTTCCACTGCTGCCAAGTGATGGGTAGCATGCCAAGACTATGTATGCACTGTTCTGATGGATCTACACAATGCACAGCTAGTGAACGCATTGACACAGTGTGCTCCGCAGCTGCTGCATGCTTCTCTGGAACGCAAAGCTCTCCGGGGACCCCCTCGACTCACTGTGGGGTTATCAACATTTCAGCAGCATCTGCTGATACTTCCAGAGCTAAACGCAGGTGGAGACGATGATGGCAAGTTCAGGGATAAAATTGCCCTAGTGCTAAAAAGATGCATTTTCACTACATTTTTGCCCTAGTGCTAATACGGAATGGTATTGGAACTAGGTCAAACTTTGGCCAGATGCAAAAATGCATCCAAAATGTATCTTTTTAGCAATAGGGACATTTTATCCTTAGTGCTTTTAATATGCCAAACTGCACTTGTTCAGGTGTACTGGTTTTGCAATGTGTCCCAGAGTTTTTAAAAAACAGGGCAAACTTTGCCCTAATGCTAATACCGTGCAAACTTTGCACTTGCACCAGTGCAACATTTCTGTTATCTGGCCCCAGGTGTCGTAGAAGAGCCTCAGACTATTTGCTCCACGGAGGTCGGTGTGCAGTATTACAAAAGGCTCCTTTAGAGCGGTGTATCTGGAACTGCACTTGAATAGGGCCTGTTTCTATGTTTAGTTTTGACCTTTTAGTGTCCATCCACACACACACACACTCACTGTAGGTGTGGCTTTATTGTTCTTAAATACCTGTTTGTAACAATGTTCGCTGTCCATCGTTCCCCCCATTAATTCCACAAGTCTGCAGCATGGTGTTAAAAGGCACGGCTTAGCGAAGAGGCAGAAGTCGGTGGAGCAGCGTCTTGGTTGCCTGGCAACTCCACTGGGCCTGCACTCTTTGCACTAAACCAGCATGGAGAAGCCTCCTGGATGATAGGCAACTCCAGGTTCTGGGCTCGTGCTGATTGGCGCATGAGAGGCGGTCTGGCATGTGGTAGCTTATGGTTGCCACTGAAAGGATGTTAAAGTAAGGGAAAATGGGCAGGACCACATTTTCTTTGAAGGGAACAGTGCATGTAGGGAATCCGTCATGTTTGCACTGAGGTGGAAAAATGTGCTCTGCATGCAAATGTCATCATGTGCCGCACTTAGATAGAATCCTCAACATACCCTGCGTCGCACCTAGAAAGAATTGTAAATGTTAGCATATGCCGCATTTGGATGGAATCCTCAACGTAGCCTGCGTCGCACCTAGATAGAATTGTAAATGTTAGCATATGCCGCACTTGGATGGCATCCTCAACGTAGCCTGCATCGCACCTAGATAGAATTGTAAATGTTAGTATATGCCGCACTTGGATGGAATCCTCAATGTAGCCTGCATTGCATCTAGATAGAATTGTAAATGTTAGCATATGCTGCACTTAGAGGGAATCCTCCACGTAGCCTGCGTTGCATCTTGATAGAATTGTAAATGTTAGCATGTGCACACATAGAGGGAACTCCTAAGCTTAGCCTGCCTTACATCTAGATAGAATTGTAAATGTTAGCATATGCTGCACTTGGATGGAATCCTCAACGTAGCCTGCGTCGCATCTAGATAGAATTGTAACTGTTAGCATGTGCACACATAGAGGGAACTCCTAAGCTTAGCCTGCCTTACATCTAGATAGAATTGTAAATGTTAGCATATGCTGCACTTGGATGGAATCCTCAACGTAGCCTGTGTCGCATCTAGATAGAATTGTAACTGTTAGCATGTGCACACATAGAGGGAACTCCTAAGCTTAGCCTGCATCGCATCTAGATAGAATTGTAAATTTTAGCATACGCTGCACTTGGCTGGAATCCTCAATGTAGCCTGCATCGCATCTAGATAGAATTGTAAATGTTAGCATGTGCACACATAGAGGGAACTCCTAAGCTTAGCATGCGCCACATCTAGATAGAATTGTGGATGTTAGCATGTGCCGCACTTAGATGGAATCCTCAACGTAGCCTGCATCGCATCTAGATAGAAATGTTATTCAATGATTGATATACGACTCTCCTGCCAAGCCTAGACCAAACGTGCGATCATGAATCGATAACCAACCCATTAACAATCTCACTCCTCTGCATACACCTCTCAAACTCGAACCAAACACAACCACAAGCCTTAAACGCAGCAAACCGCACAAACTTCACTACACTGCAACAACAAAACAAACTGCAAATAGACTTGCACAACAGCACACGACGACTACCGACCGGAAAACACCCCAAGCCCAGCCAACGGAACCACCGGGCTGAGGCTCCCAACAGCACATCACTGCTATCTTGCACTTTTCCAGCTCATTCCCACTAACTAACCACCCCCCTTCTTTTTCTTTCAGAGCCGCCAGAGCGCCGGGGGACCTCTCCATTGGTGAAAATGTGCGGTACAAATATCCTTTAACATTAACATTAAGAAGTACAATGAAAAGCTGCAAAACATCCCTCATCACCTTTACACCTTACTTTTTGCACTTTAAGGAAATGCTGCAATAGATTACTCGAAAAGCCATAGGAATGCAATGCATTCCCGTCATCAACATCAGCAGTAGGCAGCAGTGTAGGCGGAGTTGTATGGTGGAATGGATGGAGTGGCAGAAGCAGCAAATTCTGCTCTGTGTCACTGCTCCATCCCACAACTCGTTGAAACTCTGGCAGACATAAAAGCCTGCGTAAAAATTGAAGTCATGCTTTTTATGCACTATTTTTACAATCCAGCAGAGGGAAAATGAACTCTCCAGTATTTCCTCCCAAGATGAAAAGGTTCCTGCTTACCTCAAGCCATGGTAGTGTAGTGGGGGTGCAAGTTCTGCGCTGAGAAAAGGCTCGAACCTATAAGCTGCAGGAATAGACCACTAAAAGGGGAGGGTGGCTGTAGTGTTGGCCACATAGGGTTATGCATAAGGCTGGAAAATGCCCCTTTTTGATCTAACTAATTTACAAATATTGATGCTTAAACTGCAGGTAAGTATGTGGGACACAACATTCGATTTAGCCATTGCAAGCAGTCCTGGGTGCTCATGTTGACTAGAAATTAAATTTGCACATTTATTAATTTGCCTTGCAGCGGTAGAAGCTGACAACATATTGCAAACTAAATGTTCCCAGGCTATTGGGAAATAAATAAACAGCTCTCAATACATTTGAGGTCAGGAAGCAAAGCTCATGGTTGCCGGAGCAAGGCAGCAAATACACAACCATTTTATAATTCAGCATATTAGTTATGGAAACTGGTCTACTGACCGTTTCAAAATAACCAATTGCGGTTTCAAATCGGCTCTCAACAAATCTCAGCCTGGGATGTGGCTCAGAGAGTTCCTAAACTGCAACATTAAGTCCATAACTTGTTAACAGTTCAAGGCTCTTGTTGGGTCATGATCAATTGCACTCTCATGGGAAACTTGTGGAGCTGGCCTGCAGTAGATGAATAAAGTTCTGTTGGTCATCTCTAATGTCTTAATGTTTTGGCACTATGAAGTGGGAGTCGTGGGTTGGACTGTGATGTCACAGCGGGGGTCGAGGGTGATGTGGTAAGACTTGCAGGACCCAATCATTTCTGGATAATGTATGTCCCGCTGTAGGGGAATAAAATAGCTTTGCCAAATAGCCTCATTAGGAGGATTGACCTGATGTTGCAACGTGTTTTGATGCTAATTAGTTTGTACCATTATAAAGGTTTTCGTCTTGGGGCGTAACTTTGTCAGGGCTTTTCATGCAGTTCTGTTCTGCATTCTGCTTGAATTTTGCTTTCCCAGCTGTAACTGAGAATAAAATTAATTGTGTTATTTTTTGCCTGGTGCACACTCCTTTTTTGATTACTTTTTGGGAATTTGTATTGGTGAGTTTCGAGGCAACCTGCAGTACAGTAGCATCCAGTGAAGGCTCACATTCCCTGGGCAAGATGCAGAGTCAGTGCCTGTCATTGGCTCTCTTACACTGTTTGGGATCTCCATTGTGGTCCACCCCAGACACCTGTAATTGGGAAAAGTGCCCTGCAATTATTCACAGATCCTTCAGAACTCCTCCTAGACTATGGCTTTGGTCCATTGATCCAGGTCTTTTATGCATTGAGGACGGCTCTGGACAACGCTTCAGCTGGAGCTAGGTACTCGCCGCATGCATGCAGTTTTCTATTCAGACCTATTATCCTGTGATAAGTGGGTGTTTGCTTCCTCCCTCGGTTAATCATTCTCATGCAGACCTTCTTTCCCAGCAATGGCAAATCGTGGGGGTTCTTTCAACCACAAGCCAACCGTTCATGCAAATCCAGTGGATGAGGCAGTCTCTCCCCTCCCCTTCAAATTTGAGAATCTTACCATCCAAAACAGGGAAGGACTGGGAACCAAAAGGTGCCCTGGAAATGTTTTTTAAAGTGGCCTCATGTGAGCAAGCCCAACCCCTTTAAGAAGAGCAGAAAATAAGATTATCCCTACAAAAGAGGCCCATGGTGCGGATGCCCACTGGGAAATCTCCAGAGTTCCCTGTAGGCCAGTCCAGCACTGCTTACCAGTCAGTTGTTTCGCACCAGCTCATTAACAGCCAAAGCTCAGGGAAGGTCCACTAATCAAATAGTAGCTCATTGCTTCCTTATGTGTACACCCAGCTTTCTTCAGTAAGCTTCCAAAGTGCTCCCCTCATACCGAAGGTGTCCAACAACATGCCTTGGTACAGCTGGTGCCACGCATTAGGAGAGTGGTGCTGCTATGTGAGGGCCTGGTACAGCCTCATCCCCGGAGCATGAAACATGTCCTAATTATTTAGCTTCATACCCCCTTTGACCTCCACAGGGAGAGCTCCTGCAGATAAACTGTACAGTCTGGCAAAGTAAAGTCTATTTGAGCATTCTAACACACACATAATGTAAGACTTGTGTCCGGTTTAATAGTTTCATGCTAAACTATTACTATTACTATTTGCAATACATTGTACATTACCTGTAACTGTCTGATAATGCTCTAAACTTTCTGTATTGTCCACCTACGGACCATGCTGTATTGAATTGCTATGTTGTAATCAATTCAAGCGCCTGGATATCCCAGGGCCAGGTGGCGCTATACAAATAATAAACTAAACTAAACTAAACTAAACTATATATTAGAATCACATTATGTTAGTGTGTTTTGAAAGCCTGTTAAGATTATTCCAAAACCTATGACATATATGGCAATAGAGTTTATTTTCGTTTGATTTGATGGTGCTATGGTTTGTAAATCTAACCTTTCATAATACAAGTACACAGTTATACAACAATAAAAGTGAACAACACATAAAGAAAGTTAAAAACAAAAGAAAGTTACATAAAGTACTGTACAACATCAATCAATTCGCCAATAATAAGGAGCATATAAAATGTCTAGTACAACATGTATTCTCACAAAATCCCTTGTTCGGGGAAAGACATGTTTTAAAGATCTAACTAGTGCAAGTTTCAGGGAAATATGTGGCCCTACCAGTATCTTATGCCACAGTTCTTCCAAAGTAATACATCTAGAATCCCTCAGTAGTGGACTGAAATGCAGTTGTCTAGGATAACTCAGTCCACAACATTCCACCACGAGATGTTCCAGTGTTTCAACTATATTGTGAGCATTAACTTATCCACATATCCTAAGAGGTCTCTTAATTTTTGATCGAGCTCCAAAAACTTTGTTCGTGGGGAATAAGCTGAGACGACCACTGAGGAATTGTCCGGTGAGCATTGGGGAATCTTTTTAAATATTCCGGCACAGTATTGAAGGCTTTCTTCTCAAGTGCAATGTAAGTAAACATCCAGAACTTTTTACAGGTGTTTTTATCCAGTCCTTTCACCAAAGCCTCTTCCTATCACCAAAGCATCTTTTTAAGGTCAAGAGGAGAAGACAATAACATATCAATAGTTACCTCAATAGAGTTCAGGGTACATTGCGAATTGTCAAACCATACATAAAAGGTGTTATCATTCCTATTTCTATACCAGTTTTTAAGCACGTCAAACAAAGAACCATCCTCTGCCAATAGGACTTTCCTCAACAACGACAGTTTTCCAATCAATCTGAGCTTATGAGGAAAGTAACCACAGGTCATAGCGTATAGTCGAAGTAGGAACTCCAGCTGGCAAATGAAGGACTCACTTCCAAGAAAGGCCTTCAATATAAGACGACGGTATAACATTAGCAATCAGTAGAAATTCTGCCCCATAGGTCAATAGTATTATCCCTTTCAATCTATAAAACATTAGCATCAGTAAGCAAGAAAATCGCCCCAAATCTGGCACTGATCTTGCTACCTTGAAAAGCCAGCCTTACGGATTTCTGCTTCGACGTGGTGACCAGTTTTTGATTATTGCCTCCTCCGAACATTGCAAACCCTAAATATGTAAACGTGGGGACCACTTCCAAGCATGATTGACAGAGCTGCCACCTGAAGCTGATCTTAGATCTTTTTTTATGCGATCTCATAATCAAAATGTTTGTTTTTGTTGTGTTAGGAATTAGGTTGTTATTCTTAAAATAAGATACCAATGAATTGAGCTGCCTCTGAATCCCAATAGGGGTCTGATCGATAAACATCAGATCGTCTGCATAGGGAAGTCACCTCACTAAAGAGGCACCCAAATGCGAAGGAAAAGGTTTAGCATCTGATAATACGTCATTGATGTCAGAAATAAACAAATAGAAAAGGATAGGAGCCAACACACATCCTTGTTTCAATCCCTGCTCCGTACGTATTATAGGAGATAGAAGACCTTCTTTATTTAGTCTAATCTGCACACTAGTATTTGAATGAAGAGCTTTTATAATATCCCCAAGATAAGATGGACAACCCCATTTTAGCAATGTAAAGCACAGAAGGGATGGATTCACATAATCAAAGGCCATGGCAAAGTCCACATATACTGCAGTACCTTTACCCATGCGTCCACTCTTTGAAAAGATTCAATAGGAACTCATTAAGGGGAGCCCCTATTCCCTTCATAAAACCAGACAGGAAAATATAAAATGTCATATTCTCAGAAGTCCATTTATATAACTTATAGCCAGGAAGGCAAACAATTTACCAGGCACATCCATAAGTGCCATTGGTCAATAATTCTAGGGATTTAGTCTGTCACCCTTCTTATAAATAGCTACAACAAAGGATATTTTCAACAAGTTAAGGAGCACTCCGGTGTTTAGTATATGCTTCCAAATAGCAGATAGAATAGAAACCCATAACGCTGTATTTCCCATTTGGGTTAAATTTGAAAGAGCATAGGCCCTGGAGCCATAGAAATGTTGCTCCTAAGGATCAGATTGTAAATGTCCTGCACATCGAAAGGCAGTAACAGTTGACATAAGGAATAAATGCTTTGAAAGTTGTCAACACACACATTCTCTGAGATCAGATTTATTTGATAAGTGGCTTGAAAATTATCATTTGAGTCAAGATGGTTCCAAAAGTCTTCAGCGTTCCTGCCCTAAACATATTCTCAGAATCCCACTGAATAAGTGCACCTTGATAGGAACGTAGCCAATTCTTGGAACGTAATTTCAATATTTTACTTTCCAGCTTGATCTGCAATGAACAGCATGCACCTAGCGCTCCCAAGCTTGCGCGTAGAGCTCCCTTTTCTCTTTGAATTTGTTTGTCAAATATGGGTTCGCGTTTATAAAACACCTGCAAAAGACCTTCGACTGACTTGTAAAAATCCACCAATACAACTGTGTAGTTACAAGAGGCAAAACGATTATCTAAATCTGCGTCACCTAGAGAATACTCCAAGTGCGCATTACATTTCGTAGTTACTCTGGTATTCCTTATGAATCTATTAGTTCCTCTATTTATCTCTAAATCCTTTTTAAAACTTTTTTTTAACATTTTGCATTTCAACAATGCAAACAGAGGCCCCATCAAGGAACAACTCCCCCCCCCTCTAACCCCCAGCTTCTTCCATTATTTACACTTAGTATTCACTTGCAAACAAATCAGCCATGGTCACTGTAAGAGTCTCAACTCCTATATCATCAACACATTTCCTATCGTTCATGATCCTAACTTTAGCCACTCAAGGTCCTCATTCGAGAGTGGGCATAGGAGGTTGCAACCCCAATGGGGATGTGGGGGTTATGCCTGAAGTATCCTGCTCCGAGGGATTGGTTACTTGGTCTGTCTCCCTGGATATATAACTCCTGAGAGGTGCCCAGTAGTCCCTGGGTTGGCTGTCATGAGGGAGTGTCTGGTTGCATTGTGTCTCTCTCTGCTCACATATCAACATAAGGTTAAGCCAGTGTTGGAAAGTGGGTGCACCAACCGCCCCCATGTAGGCGCCACCAGAGATCTAGCGACCACCGAGGCCATGCTGACCAGGCATTTTTTTCGTTGTGGGATTTCAATTCAACCAGGGCCAGCAACCAAGTCTTGGGGGTTAATGGGATTGGGTCATCCATTGTATCTGCTATGCCAAACCAGTAAGACTGGGTGCGGGGGCAGGACCACGCTACGTGGTAGAAGTCAGCTAGGGTCTGGTGACATCTCTTGCAATTCAGGGACCGAAGCGGAAACATTTTGTGTAGGGCAAGAGGGGAATAATATATCTGATGCATGAATTTGAAGTGAATCAGGCAGAATCTATTGTTAATGGAAGTCTGGGCATGAATTGAGCTCCACTGAACATCCGAAAGCGTCCTCACCACGTAGCCCTCCCATTTGACCTCATACTGGGCTGGGGGAGGGGATCAGAATGACCGGGCCAGACCATTTAAGATCGAAATCAACTTTTTGAAGGGCGTTATTGTATAACATAGTCCAGCAGAGGGGATACTTGGGGTGCGTTTGAAAAGTCATTCCATCTGGCCCTTAATATCTCCCGAAGTTGAAAGTATAGAAGCAGGGTGACTGCGGACCATGTGCCCCTATCCTTAAGTACATCCCATGATATGAATATGCAACCAGGGCCACATCACCTATAGTGTGGATCTGCAAGTTAGTGAAGTGCTGGATAAAGACAATCTCGTGTGTGAGGGGAATGCCACGAACATTGTATATGGCCGTGGATGGAGAGTACCACGGAACCAGCCCAGCCCGTGTTGCCAAGCGGTCCCAGGCTCTGAGGGTGATCTCTAGTGGTTGTACCTCTGCCCTCATGTGGCGCACGCGGATAGCCCATAGGAGACTTCTGAGGTCATCGGGCCGGGTAATGGTTTTCTCAAGACGCGAATGAGGGAGATTGCTCAAGGGGGACCACCACCAGACGGCATATTAAATCTCGGCCATTAGGTAATATAAAAAATGGTCAGGTACGTCCAATCCACCCTTGGCGTACGGGCAGCACATTGTATGCAAAGAGATATGAGGTTGATTCCCGGCCCAGATCAATTTAGTCATCGTGGTCTTCAAACAATTCCAAAAGGCCACAGGGGGAGACACCGGGACATTATTGAAAATGTATAATAATTTCGGTAGGATAATCATCTTGGATAAGGAAATGCGGGCAGATTGTGAAATAGGGAGGCACACCCATATGTCTACCGTGTGCTCCAGGTGTTGTAGGGCTGTTACATTGTTCTCCTCATAAAGCTTGGGTGGGGAAGTGGACACCCGTATGGCCAGGTAGCAAATTCCCTGCGGACACCAGGTGAAGGCGTCTTCATTGTCTTGCTGTGATACCCCCTCAGTGAGCGGGAGCACCTCTGATTTGGTCCAATTTATTTGGAGGCCGGAGAGGGCGCCGAATTGGGTGATCTCTTCCACCACTGGATTTAGGTTGATCTGAGGGTATTTTACATATACCAACATGTCGCCCGCGTATAGAGAGGCAATGGATGAGTGTGAATGGATAGTTACTCCGCGGTGGGCATGGAATTCCCTCAGGGCACAGGCCACTGGCTCAATGGCAACGGCAAAGAGGAGAGGGGAAAAGGGACATCCCTGCCTAGTACCGCGAGTGGGGAGGATAGGTGCAGATTGGATACCGTTAATGTAAACCAGGGCACGCGGGGCAGTGTAGAGGAGCTAGATCTAGTATAGAAACACGATGCCCAAACCTGAGCGCTAGAGAACCTTGAACAGGAAAGGCCATTCGACTGAGTCGAATGTCTTCTCCGCATCCAATGCCGCCACCGCTAGCGGACCTCAGGGCTCACATTATGCATCAGGGTGAACAATCTCGACAGGTTGTTTTGAGTGGAGCAGTCTGGTATAAAGCCCGCCTGGTCTGGGAGGACCAAGGCAGGCATTTGGTGGAGAAGCCGGTCGGCAAGCAGCTTCACCAAAATCTTGTTGTCAGTGTTTATTAACGACAAGGGCGGATAGGACGGGCATTTTTTGGGATCTTTATTATGCTTAAGCAGTACAGTTACAAGAGCTGTCCTGGTGGATTCCGGGAGGACCCCTGAGGAGGCCGCATCCTCAAACATACTGCGTAGGTGGGGAATGAGTTGGGACTGAAAGGATTTATATAGTTTGGCCGTGATACCATCTGTTTCCAGGGCCTTGCCATTCGGGAGTGAATTTATTACATTAAGGAGTTCCTCCTCCATGGGTGGATCATTAAAGAGCGAACCGACCTCCGGGTCCAGCCAACCCAGGGCGATCTTATCTAAATATCGGACTATATCATTGTGACCCACTGAACTCTGAGTCGAATACAGCTTCTCGTAGTATTGTCGGAACGCTTTGTTAATTCTCCCTGAATCCCTAGTGGAATCCCCCTCGGCAGTCTCTACCTCAATTATAGGGTTCAGGTAGCGGTCCTGTCTGATGGCCCAGGCAAGGGTTCTACTCGGGCTGTCTCAATGGCAATGGCAAAGAGGAGAGGGGAAAAGGGACAACCCTGCCTAGTACCGCGAGTGGGGAGGATAGGTGCAGATTGGATGCCGTTAATGTAAACCAGGGCACGCGGGGCAGTGTAGAGGAGCTGGATCTAGTATAGAAACATGATTCCCAAACCTGAGCGCTGGAGAACCTTGAACAGGAAAGGCCATTCGACTGAGTCGAATGTCTTCTCCGCGTCCAATGCCGCCACCGCTAGCGGACCTCAGGGCTCACATTATGCATCAGGGTGAACAATCTCGGCAGGTTGTTTTGAGTGGAGCAGTCTGGTATAAAGCTCGCCTGGTCTGGGAGGACCAAGGCAGGCATTTGGTGGAGAAGCCGGTCGGCAAGCAGCTTCACCAAAATCTTGTTGTCAGTGTTTATCAACGACAAGGGCGGATAGGATGGGCATTTTTTGGGATCTTTA
This sequence comes from Ambystoma mexicanum, assembly GCF_040938575.1. Lineage (NCBI taxonomy): Eukaryota > Metazoa > Chordata > Amphibia > Caudata > Ambystomatidae > Ambystoma > Ambystoma mexicanum. The sequence continues at coordinate 535,728,129 of NC_090923.1, forward strand.
TTATGCTTAAGCAGTACAGTTACAAGAGCTGTCCTGGTGGATTCCTGGAGGACCCCTGAGGAGGCCGCCTCCTCAAACATACTGCGTAGGTGGGGAATGAGTTGGGACTGAAACGATTTATATAGCTTGGCCGTGATACCATCTGTTTCCAGGGCCTTGCCATTCGGGAGTGAATTTATTACATTAAGGAGTTCCTCCTCCATGGGTGGGTCATTGAATAGCGAACCGACCTCCGGGTCCAGCCAACCCAGGGCGATCTTATCTTAATATCGGACTATATCATTGTGACCCACTGAACTCTGAGTCGTATACAGCTTCTCGTAGTATTGTCGGAATGCTTTGTTCATTCTCCCTGAATTCCTAGTGGAATCCCCCTTGGCAGTCTCTACCTCAATTATAGGGTCCAGGTAGCGGTCCTGTCTGATGGCCCAGGCAAGGGTTCTACTCGGGCTGTCCCCCTCCTCATATCTAGTGACTGCAATAGAGTCACCCATAACTCTTTCCTCGCTGTCCATCAGCAAGCAACTCTCGTGTTTCATGACCTCCAGGTCTGCTTGGAGTTCGGGGGAGTCCATCCGGGCCTGACGGAGCTCCATATTTTTTATATCTTTCTCTTTGGATGCGATGGCTCTGCAAATACTTTTCAGAATGCCTCCCTCCTGTGACATGCACCAGCCCTGGATATACACCTTGAACGTTTCCCAGACAATCCCAGAACTCGTGACAGATTCTTTATTTAGTTGAAAGAATTCTGAAATTGCTAGGCGGATATCTTCGTGGAAAGCTATGTCCTCAAGTGCCCGAGCCCGGAATCTCCATCTAAATTGCTTGGGGTGGGAGGACGGGCCCGTGAATTGTACTAGGACCGGGGAGTGGTCTGACAGGGTGTGAGGTAGAATTGCCACCCTACTGGACATGCATGCTAGTTCAGGGTACATGTCGATGTACTCTATCCTGGAGGAGCTGCCATGTTCACTAGAGTGGAAGGTAAACTCCCGACTGTCGGGGTGGTGAAGCTAGCAAATATTGACCAGGGTGTAATTTATTGCGATGGACTGCCATTTGTGGGCCTCCCGAGTGAGAGACGTCTGGGCTGATGTGGATCTGTCTAATGTCAGCGAAAGGGCTCAATTAAAGCCCCCCACCCATACCACCTCGTATTCTGGGAATGACTGCATGTATTCAGAGCATGGCTGGAGTCATAGTTAGAACCATAAATATTTATGAATAAAACGGATCAACCCGCAATCTCCCCAGCCACCAGGACAAAGCGGCCCTCATCATCAAACACCTGTTTATGTAACTTAAATTCCAACGAGCGATGAATATATATATCGCAACCCCCCTGGCGTGGGTAGTGTGAGAAGACCCATATCTGTGGATGCCCCAACCAGCCAGATCGGGGAGTGTGTGCTCCTTCCCTAGGTGAGTCTCCTGCATGCAGAGAACATTAACGTGGTGATTCCTCACATAGTTAGAAATAAGGCATGCTTTTTCCCATTGGTGAGACCCCGAAAGTTCCATGTAAGTAGAGTTATGTTCATATTCACAGGGGTAGGCGATCCCTGGGGGAGCTTCACATTATGCCTAGACTGTAGTTAATGCCCAAAGAGTGATCCACAGGTGTACTGCTTGGTGTGTGGCATTCTAGATGCTGTGCAAGATCGAAGTGTGCAAAGGCCTCCCTGGCACCGGAAGAAAGTTCCCTGCCATCTCTCCCCTCTAAAGTAGGTACATCAAATAGAATGGTACTATAACTACCCCAATCCTCCCAATCCTCCCCCCGCCCATGCCAGAAACTCCAACCTATCGGCCGATACATCCCACCCCCCACCCACTTAACTTCAACTGTGAAACTTTAACTCAATTAGTTGCTGCTGGGCATGGGGGGTGATGGCGGCCGCTGTGCCTCCCAGTGGAAAGAGGCTCTATTACTGCATTTAGCAACCAACTTAGTGTTACCTTCCTTCTCCAACATGTTATGCCATATTTTTGAATGCAGATACAAAGTTGGAATGGGGGATATACAGCCATATATCGGAGCCTCAGCCGGAGCACTGTCAGGCTGCGGCCATCACATGAGCCGCGCAACAGCGCCCCCCCCCATTTATCTTTAAATATTTAACACACAAGGTATTAGCATGCTCCTGGTCTGTAGTAAGCCAATCCATGTGGAGTACCAAATGATCACTCAGGCTGTTATCATGTATCTGAAAGGAATTACATGTTTGAAAAATCTCATCAGATACGAAGATATAGTCCAACGTAGCTGCTGGCAACCCCTCTTCCAAGTGTATTTGGCCGGGACGTCCTCCTTTACGTTTCCATTACATTTTTGCAGACCCCAGATTTGCATTAGGGACATCCAAGCCATGCCACGTAGGGCATCTCTCTTGCCCTTAACACCAAATGAGGGCACTTCATTAGTCTCCATACAAGATGCATTAAGGTCATCTAAGATCAGAATATTATTTGATTTACGTGTATCCTGCCATTTGTCAAGAATCTCTTCAATGACATCAAAGAGAGCTTCCTGATCCGTTGTTACTGGACTGGCACACTCCGAGTCTGCGGGCGGGCAAAATTTGAACTGGGCAAATATTCCATGAATCAACCCTTTAATGTTGTGTAGGAATTCTCTTGAGCCATAGTTAATTGTAGTAATATTTTGGGATTTATTTTCCTTTCAAAGTTATAGGCTTTCAAAAAGCCTTCTTTTCACGTCTTTGGTAAAACAATTGAATAATTCAAACTGTCTGGCCCCACCGGTATCTCTCCCACGCTATCACGCAAGGGTGTGATCGGTTGTACCCCCGGTTGGATCGTATCATTAGAGGGTTTGGTCTGCTGATCATCCACAGCCCTTCTATTATTTCCTCTTTCCATCCACAGTCTCCAACTCCCCTCAAGCACAACAGGGGAGTGAGGAATAGATTGATGTGAAATAGCATTATCATACGGATAGGTCCTCATGTTCTTTAGCTGTCACAATATATCACTCCAAAAAAGAGATTTTTCAATTAATTGTAACTAACGTAAGGCCTCATTACGAGGCTGCCGGTATCCTTTCCGTAAGCAAATAGTGCTTTTATTTGGAAAGAAAAGCAGTGACACTTGCTGTGGAGGAAAGTTTACCAGGAGACTAACAGCGTGTAGACTCTATTTATCCTGGAGATCTTTGGATTCGATGCAGACTCAGCTCATGGCTCCAAGCATGACTTTGTACCAGCTGCCCCCTTATCTTTCCCCAACACCTGTCACTCTGCATTGTTTACATTATGGAGGGACGGTTGGCCTTTACTTCTAAGTTGGTATAAAGAAGACATACTTTAAGGAGGGCACTCACTAGCGTACCACACAGATGGAAAGTTCTCTTCTCTTGCCCCCGCCATCCCCAACAGACTGCAGCTGACTGCACTCACTCTCCTCACTCCCATGCCACGTTTTGCACTGGGAGGAGAATTTAAAGGTTGGTGTCGCACTGGCAATAGTCCCCCAGGCAATGTGGATCAAAGCAGAACACTTTGTGCATCTGGCTGTACTTAATCCCCGCCCTCCAGCATTGTAACTGCTTCCACCATGACAAAATAAAGATTTGTCAGTATTTTTCAAATTAGATAAGCGGACCTCACATTAGATAGTTTTCTCACACGAATAATGGCTGTGTTAACATCCCAGGCTAGTCACACAATGAGCTCAGGCTATGCACTATTATCAATTCTGATTCACATTGTACCAGCCTCTAAAGCCTGGATCTGTTAATACACAAAAGACATAAAATGAAAGACCAGTTCCATGAGGCCTAAGAGTCCTATTCGAGTCATGTCTACTTGAAAATAAATTGCCAAAAGATGCAAATAATCTTGGGGGAACACAGAGGTCAGGTGGAATATCTCTCATAAGGCAATCAAAGAAAGGTCCATGGATTCTTACAAAGCTGAAATAAGTCAGCTACAGACATGGCCATAGAGTTCTCACTGCCACCCCTGACATTTCATATTTTGCGAATTTCAGGGTCATCAATCATCATCAATTTCTATATTCCCTAGAAATACTCAAATACTCCCCCCAAAAAAATATAGGATGTAAAAATACTCACAACAAAAAATAGCTTTCATCCACAAACATTCATGGATATGTTTGGACCAGTAGTGTACATAGCATCACAGGAAGAGCCTGATGGCACGAAGTAAACCTGTACCTTTTTATGTGCAGTATCTAGGTGCAAAGAAATAATTATTACAAAAACATTTCTGTTTTCCAGTTAAAACATTGTAACCCGCATATAAAATACTCCCATCGGGAATTGGACTTACATTTTTAATCCCTAAAAAAATCATTTTACTCCCAACTTTAAAAAGAGGGAGTAAAATACTCCCACTTCCAAAGCTTATCCGGAGCACTGTCTATATACCTTCCTTATCCCCTTTACTTTCTCAATTTCTCAATTTTTGCTTAAGGGAAAATGTTTGGTAATGTGTACCTGGCCACTATGTTAGACTCTCTTTCATTTGCCTATAGTATGTTTTCCACGGGTATCATTTCTAGCACCTATAGCTAACCTTGGTCACATTGTAAGGACCCACAAAAGATGCCAGTGAAAATGTAAAGCATAGCCTGGGCACAAAATGAGCTGTCAAAGTTAGCTGTTTTCTCCATGTCATCACCAGTGAAACAATGTGCACCAGTTAAAAGTGTGTATGTTATCTTGCCACTTGTGTTTTGATTGTTATGACCCTAGATGTCAATAGGAAATGTTGGACAGGTGGTCAGCCTCTAGTGTAAGCCAGTACAGTATATATAAGAGCAACAATCATAGGTGATTTCTTCCACTCTTTTGATATTACCATTGATGATTCCACAAGGATGTCCTTTTATGGGTGTCTAGGCCTTCTTTGGAAGGTTGGCTAGCACTGTCCCACCTGCATCTATCCAAGAAATGAAAACAGCCTCAACCAGCGGCATTCTTCATATACATGGCTGCCTTCATTTTCCACAGCAGATGGAGCTGACTTTTCGCTCATGCTGTAATCTCAGCCTAGTAAGTACTCTTAAGTGGCTAGTGCCTAGAAAAGTCCCTTAGATGTAGAGTGAACAACTACATATTAATGTTCTAGGTTTACGTTTCACAAGTGTTATCCAGCAGCATATTGATAGTAACACATAAAACATATTCAAGAACACAAATACACAAATAGGTTCATACATATCCTTGACATAGGATACTGGGATGACAAACTGTGGATGATGATGGGCACTGGGGGGCTTCACTGGCACATGCATGTAGCGATTGCATAAAGAATTGGTTTCATGGTCAGATTAGAAAAAGTCTTCTTTATACATTAAAACTTGTTTTTTTATTATTGCTTATGCAACTCCATACGATAAAAAATGAAAGAACATAGTGATGTATAACATCAGCCATAACCCATTGGTAAGTGAAAACAGCCGACGTACGTTTCGACCAAAGTCTTTTTCAGGACTGTGAGTTTGTGAATAGTGGTTGAGTGCAGGGATAAGTGTAGTGACATGCGGGTCGATCACACATGGTCATTGGTAATGTAACATGATAGAGAAGTTCAATTGTACACATGTGGTTGCCAATGAGATGATTGTCCATTGGATGATGATGCATAAGAAATTAAATGCAATCATAGTATGGCAGTTACGTTACCCCAAAATTTGGTGAAAGTGAGTAAAAGTGGGAAGGTGGGTGACATCGTTATATTGGTAACACATTTAACCCACGTTTTAAAATAATGACAGATAGTTACATTAGTTACATTTGTTCAGAAAACACATGAGCAAAGTACCAAGGAAGAGAAGAGAGAGAATGTTCGTTAGTTCAAAGTTGGAGCCAATAGATTCAAGGCAATGTTTTGAGATGGTTAGATCAGCTTACCAAGATCGGTAGTAGGATGAGCTCTGAATAGGGCTAGAGGCTGGTCCTCCCAAGTCCGGGCGACAGTTGGGCTGGGTAGCCTGATCTGTGGAAAGGAGGATGGTTGCTTTAGCTAATTGAATAGAAGGGGTTGAAGCCCAGGGAGGAGCTCGAATAGCGTGATTTATGCGTGCAGCGCGGTCATGCGTTGCATTAGACCAAAGGTTGGTCGTCATGTGGTCTGCCAGGCCGGAAAAGGTGGCTTCCAAGGTCATGCCAGCGGCATCATGGCCATCAGTGGTTGGCAGAGAGCCTGGTGGGCTCCTAAGAACAATTGGGAGGGAGGCTAGAGCCTGTCAGTTATGTGGTCATCACAAATGGGAAGTGGGCAGGGGATAGGTCTGGACAGTCCCTGGTTACAGGGTCCTGGGCGTGTCATGTTGCGTTTCACGTGTGGTGCAGTGGGGTGCCCTGGGTGAGGGGCGAGTTGGTTCCCAGACTGGGGGGTCTGCGGTGACCGTGTGGGGTGGTGTCCGGAGGAGCCTGGTAGCTGGTGCATGAGCCGGACCGGTCCAGTCCAAGGGGGTAAGCGGTGGGCGGCTGCGTGAGGGCGCATGTGAACTGCGGTAAGGGATGAGGCCTCGATGGCGTGGCGGCTGTGTGCTCCCCGATGAGGGGGGCGGACAGCTAGGGTTTGGTGTCGGAACGGGAGCCCAGTGGCGTGCGGCTACGATGGTGCCGGGAGGTCAGAGGAGTGGCGGAAATGATAGTTGCACCCGTGGTGGAGGTGCAACCATCTAGTGGTTTAAGCGGTCCCGACTGGGTTGGAGCACGACCTCAGTATCATGGTCGAGGTGCCGGGTCGGGGGGGGGCCCATGGCAAGTGTGCCCCGCTCTTACCTGAAGCCATATCCAGCTAGGAAGTGCGTGTGTCCTGACAAGCGGATTCTCGTGAGTGCAGGAATGAGGACTTCTTGGATGGGTGATATATTAAGTGCGATTGGACGAAAGGGAGCGCTCTGATTGGGTACACTAAGAGTGGCCCTGTTTGGCTGATATATGTGTACAGCTGGTGGTAGCCAACCCCAGTGAGGCTAATGTTGCGGAACCAGTAGGTCTCTGAGTTAATTAAGTTGGAGCTGATACAGTGGGCGTACGCCCTGTATAATGATTGAATTGGACATGTTTTGACTTATAAGTCAAGAAGTATGAACCGACAGTCGGTATGAGCAGCACCCGAAGGCATGCTGTTCGTGGAGGCAGACTGCCCCGGTTTTCAGGGATGATCAAGCGGTTACAATTGATGGGAGGAGAGGTCTCCAGGCAGGGTGGACAATTAATAACTAGATTGAGTCGTCTCTCGGTACTCCAAGGGGGTAGGAGGCCGAGAGACCGTGATGGTTGGGAGCGGGTGCTCATGGGTCTGAGTGGCCCAAAAGGTGGGGTGGTTGAGGAGGTGGGGCAGTTGGTGGGGAGGAGTCTCTGGGCAAGGTAGCAAAACTAGGTTTAAAAATGGCACTGTTTAGGAAATTACTATATTAAGAATTTGAAAACATATGTTTAGTTTATTAGTAAAGCTTAGTTTGTGTGTGTGGCCCTCTCCCCGGCATCTCAGGACTCCAAGGCGGTGGGGTGCCGAGAGATGGACGAGGAAAAGGAGTGAGGGGGGTTTGTTGCATCCAATTGGATACGTGGAAAAGGAGTGGGGGGGTTTGTGTGCATCAAGTTGGACCCAGGGTGGCGTTGGTCAATATAAGCAAGGTTAGTTTACACCGGGAAGAGTCCTCAGACTGGGCGTACCCGATTGGTTGCCGTAACTTAGCATGGGGGGGATAGATTCATGTCTGAGAATTGCACACTGATGGAGTGGTAGTAGGGTCCAGGGTGTTGCATGGAAGAAGTGCAGGTGACTTCACAAAAAGACATGGAAATCATGGTCACTGTTTAGTCCAATATTAATGGTTCTATATTTGCATATCAGTCGTGCTTCTTTCTGGCGGAGCAGAAGTTCTCTGTCACCACCTCTTGCATCCGATGATACTGTTTCAAGTCCTACGAAGGTGATGTTTTCCTTGAGATCAAGCTGTTGTTCTTCTTGCCAGTGGAGGGCCAGTGGATATTTGGTTTCTTGCGAGTGCAGGGAGCTGAGGTGTTCCCTGATTCTTGTTCTGAGCTCCCTCTTGGTACTTCCAATATATTTACGGTTGCATACACACATAATTGCGTAAATTACATATTTTGTTCTGCAATTGATATATTGTTTAATTACATGTGTATCGGTTTCACTGAATTGAAGGGTCTTAGTGGTTGTGGCGAATTTACACATGGAGCACATTCCACATTTATAGAAACCAACGGGTTTGTTGGTCGTGAGCCAGTTGTCATTTGTTTTGGGAATAGGTGCCATGAAGGATGGACTTAGGATAGTAAATCCAGGAAAAAGCCCAGCGACTTCGCATGGTGGGTAAGATCACATCAATGGCCAGTCTTTATTCCAGGACTGGGTTTATCCCAGTGACACTTATCTATGTCATGTATATCAAATAGCTTTAATATAAACGCTCCTCTCTAATTGCACGAGTGTGCAGTATATAGTTCATAAAAAATAAGATTGCCCAATAACTAAAAAAAGAAAACCTCATCATGAGTGTAGTCACCCTCGACTTGGAATGGGACCACGAAATCTCTTTCAAAACACACACAATTATAGAGTCATATACAGTCTTGTACCAGCTCTTACTCCTTTGCCGAGTTAGGCCTTTCCTTACTTTAGACTTCAAAATCATCAATCAAGCCATGGTTCTCTCCCACCATGAGGGGTCAACAATCTCCTTCCAGTTGTCCTAAGAGCAACCCTCGCCCAGATAAAAGCATTCCAGCACACTGAGGACCACTTCATCAAAGAAATTTACGAATTCGTCTACATCAGTCCCCCTTTCATAAATGTTCACTGCTTATTCCTACAAACCTCCATCAGCTTAAAGATTCTCTACGCCACCCAAAAAAGTACTGATACATCGTGCCTCGCTGACCAACTCACGATCTCAGGAGACTAGTACAATATGTCTCCAGAAAGGAATACAAGAAATACAAGAAGGAGAAGACAAAAAAGCAAGCATTCACCAGCTATGCTGCAGCACTCTGGAACAACGTACCTGGCACCCTCCCATCTGCACTTCAGGAAGAAACCGCAGACCCTACTCTTGAAAGAACAATGCACCAACTAATGAAGACAGCAATGTGATGTCAAAACACGATTTTCTTTCCCACCTGCTACCCCACTTTTATTATCTAGTCAGCCATATACCATTAACGTACAACATGGCTTTCTACATATGTCATCTGCATATGTACAAACATACATGCGGCAAATGCTTAGACATCACTTCAGCTAAATCTTTGTATCATCTGGTTCACAGTGATGCCTAGGTTCTTCAAGAGATCCTCCAGCCGTTTCAAGCAGCCCCAAAAACCCATCCAGGCACTCAAGATGATGGCTAATGCCATAAAGGACCACACTATAGGAACAAAGAGGATCCCCAATATTCTTTACATTGTTATCGATTCTCAAAACAGATTGGCTGGTTCTTTCATTAGTCCTGATAACTGAGCTGCAGCACAACATTCCATTGGCTTACCTGGAGTTGAATAATTAGACATCACATTGGCCACCAACTTTTATTTTTAGAAGAGCTAATCATTTAATTAGAAAAATGTTCAGTTAGTCATGAAACCCTTTCTCAAAATAGGGATACGTTAATTATTCTTTGATGGCACCATTATGTATTTGGATAAGATACTGCATAAGACATCCGAGTAGGGAAGGAAAGAGAAGAGAGATCCAAGCAATAGCGTGTGCTTCCCTTTAGCAGTCACTTCAAATGGCAAATATGCTCTTCCTCCACTCTGCAATGACCAGCCTATGCTATGCTCAGGGCAAAGAATGTACATTATCCTATGCATAATCTCAGAGAGTCAATGGTTTCATGAACAGCTGCATGGGTGACACATGTTTACCAGCTTGAAATAACATTCTAGGTTCATTACTGGTGGGAAGAACATTTCATGCATATACTATTTGTCTTTGGATTCAATAATCTGCTTTATACCCTCTCCCGATCTAATCAAAGAAAGGGGTCGACTTCCCTGCCTCCAAGACTACATAAATGTAATATTACGTGTATACCTCCCAATGTCCCTTTTGTGTTTGCTGCACCTTTACGTTTGTCTAGGCCTTCAGGCCCCCAATGTTCTCAAACCACCTTCATACTGGCCTTAGATCTGATGCTAAACCATGAGAACACCCCCATGCAAAGTTACAGCTCCTAGTCCTAGCCAGGCATCCCTTTTCAGACCCGCCCCTCCTGCAGAAGGACTGCGTCTGCGTGTTTGCATTCCTAAAAGCAGCTACTTTTGGTGCGAGTCTGCTGCCTCTGGCAAAGACAATACTCTCATAATTTAGCCACGGTACAAGGTATCACTACAAATAGGACTGCTTGAGTTCCTCGCCCACGGCTGCAAATAATGTGTTATCGCCCTTAAATGCAGCTTTTGCTTCACCCAGTACTAGAATGGGAACACACTTTTTTCACCCACTATCACTACTTGGACTAGGCACTGCCTACCCATGTCAAGCATTCCAACTGTCTAGATATCTACAAACATTCAGAATATATATCCCTCCTACTAACATACACATCACCAATTAATTGTACTCATTGCCAGTTATCCCACCCTCGAATCACCAGGCTACATCAACATACAAGCTTGAAACCCATAACCCATAGTCGCTGTGAGTAGTCACGCCCTTCAATACTCAGGCTGTGGACTGATTCCATCTGCGCGAAGCCTTGTGGCAACAGTGGAAAGCCATATCTGGCATCTGTGCAGTGGACATGAGGGTGTGAAGATTTGCCAGCCCACATTGTTGACTTCCTTAGAAGACCTTTGGCCATGCTTGTATTGTAGAAGCACCTTATAACAAACTTTAAGACGCAAGACAACTCAGGTTTAAGACTTTGTCATTTGGATTTTTTTATTTCGGCGGCCAGAGAGTGCTGCTTCGGATAAGAGTCCTCCTTCAGTGTGCCTGTTGAAGTCAGTGATGTTGCTCTCAGCCTCACTAAGCTGAAAGATACGAATTGCTGATACAAAATGTAGCTCTAACGTCTACATAAAAACACCTTTTTTCATTACTGTGGCATGTAGGGAGAACTGGGGTGCACATTCACATACCAGTAAAGCAAGTTAAAAGAACAGTTGTAGGTTTAGAGCACGGCCCTATCTAAGTCAGCTCAAAGCATTAGAACCAATTCGATAAGAATTTTGAAATGGCTTGAAACATTCTATTCGGAATTCGAGCTGCACATAAATATGAGTATTTGATGGCTCTGCTCTGCTCGAAATATCCTCTAGGTTAAAACTGGAATCTGGGATAATGGCAGCTTAGAAAATTATGCAATAGGGCCATAATTTCCTGCCTGGTGCCATTCTGCTGTGGGCATAGCAGAGAGAAAGACCTCTAGACTGCGTGTGCTTCATTCAAAAGCAAGTCTTCCCCATCTAGTTGGAACATTTTACTTCAAATCTGCCACATACCAGCACAGGTCACTGTGCCTCTTCCTGTACCTACAACATCCCAGCACAACCAATAAATGTGCTGGCATCGGATGGCACAGTGCCTCTACCTGGACTTGAAGGGTAATTTTAAACATTATTTTCCATAGGAACTTGTTTTTAAAATAATGCCAATACATATTTTTTTTTTATTATGGCCAACATTTTTAAAGCATAACCTTTATGAGTGAACCTCCCCTTTAACAATTGTGCAAGGCATATCTTTGCAACAAGGGATGAGCCCGTCTGAGACTGAATGTGCATTTGGATCCGTAAATAAATATCATAGTCAGACCACGTGTTTCTCTCTGGCCCTCAGAAAATAAGTATTACGTGTTTCTCACTCAAGCAGGTCCCTAGAGTTTCTATGCCCCTGAGAACAAGTAGCCAGAAAATGATTACTGTTAAAATAGGAAAACATAATAATGACAATGTGTGTTAGAGTGCTTAGAGGTGCAAGGAATCCAGCATAAAGTGCTGTATAAACTGAGATATTTGCATGTTCTTTTTAATTTTCAGTTTTTTTTTGTTTCTGAGTTTTATTGGGTATGGATCAAAACTGGGAAATGTAAAGTTAAACAACAAACAAAAGGGATTCACTGAACCCTGATCAAATGGGTCTGCGGCGTGGTAGCATTGATTTGATAAAGGTGTGCAACCCCTCTCTCTCATGTTTGACCCCGCCACAACCGTGTGGCAAGTGCTACAGGCATGGGAAAAGAATCCCAGGACAGCTGGTGATCCCTGCATCCATCAGGGGGATGGTTCCTGTGTTGGTTGCTGTGGCCCTCTCTCCTTGTGTGGGTGGAAGTGGCAGGGCTGACTGCTGCTGTGGCATCTGCAGAGACATTAACATTATGCTTTATACCCCTGTGCCTCAGCGTGCCGGTGGTGGTGGAATAGGACCCTTTTCCCCTGCCTACCACTTCCTAACAAAGGTTGCACACCACCTTTGCAGCCTTTTTGTTGGGGATTCCCTTGCGGCAGTGAAGTACTACATTTCGACTGACTCTGAACCCCTTCTTGGAGCCAACTCCCCGGATGTTTGGGGTCTCCCAAGGACCCCTGCTGCAATACAGATGTGGCTAGTGGAATTTGATGACTGTCTGCAGACTGAGGGAGTGACTGCTGCTGTTCCTGACCAGAGATCCACTTCTTGGGGTAGTGGAGAAGATCAGCACACCTGCTGAAGTTTAAACTTTCTCATTCCCCCACCTATTCTCTTCCTGCTCCCCAGACCCTTCCTCGGTCGCCATTTAGCAAACTAACTATATGAATCACACGGCAACCACACACAGCAGCTCCTCTAATCCGCCTGTCTGCTCTGCTCTTCTGCCTCTCTCTCGTTCTCTGTGTCCACACCCAAAGCTAGCAACAGGAAACAGGAAGTGCATTTAGTTTCACTTCACAGATTGAATCATTAGGTTCATATGGCTTGAAAAACATTAAGTTGATTCAAATCAATACATGTGTAATAGAGACAATAAAGACCTATCGGCTCAAAGTGGATTGAGCCGATTGAAGCCTCATACGAGTCGCATTTGCTATTTACTGACTCACCTGGATTCCACTCTTGAGCCATCACCGTGGCAACTCGATGTGAGCCAAACTATTGTTTGTGTGGCATGAGCTGGCATTTGAGTCGAGCTCTTGAAGGCTTGCCCACCCCCGCTTACAATGATTTCTTATGTAACTCAGGAAGAACACACATACCCATAGCACTTAAGGTTTTACAAGAGGCGTTTCCCTGCGCTCCTGTCAATCTTAACCTCATTTTTATGTCTGCCTGTTTCTGTTCGCTCCTTGGAAGTATGTCTGTCTCTTCTTGTTTTGCAGTCAAGGCCTTCCAGTTCTCGGGCAGTAGCAGAGGTGGGTCTTGATCTGAGACCGTGTATTTCAGTGCGCCAATCAACTTAGATCGGATGTGCTGACCTTGAGAGCCCCAGGTTTGTGCTGCCAACGCGCACGCGTGTGTGTGTGTGTGTGTGTGTGCGCGCGCGCTGCACACAGTATGTATGTCATAACTGCTCAGTGTGTTTCAGGAATCCTTATTTTATATTTCCTTAAATATGATCACATTCTACTGTAAGTTTCTCATCTACTGTACAATTGGTCTTGCTCCTTACATCTGTTTGCTTCAGGGTGTTGGTAAAGTATATTTTTCGTGGGTAAGGTTAGCGCTTAAAGTTGGAGTTAGCAACAGGTGCATCTAGGCACTCCACATAATATGATACGTTATTTATAACGTGCTTAATACCCAGAGGTTTCTAAGCGTGCACCCGGGATCGAACCTATGTTGCTCCGTGTTGTCTTGCTTCCAAGGCGAGCACGTTGCCCCTGAGCTATCCTCCCGAATCAATGTCCCCCCTATAGACATGTTTTTGAAGGTCTCTTATAGGGGAGTCAGTCAGTGACATTTCCTATGTGTGCCTTGATGTATGAATGCATCACGCCTGCTCAGAAGTGTAAAAGGGGAGTTCCGACTCTAGGCCTTTTCAAACCTTGGTCTCGTCTACAGCGGCCTCTCAGAGTCGTTTAGGAACTTGGTCATTAGAAGTAAAGCAGTCTTGATATGAGGAGGGTTAGCTCAGGAGCAAGGCGCTTTTCTTGGAAGCAAGACAATGCAGTGCAACACAAGTTCGAATCCCGACCACGTGCTTAGAAAACAATCTCTGGTATTAAGCGCGTTATAATAGAACAATTATTGTTGTCCCATCTAAAGAACAGCAGTCTGCCTTGAGTCGTTCTGCTCCGAAGAATGGAACTGGAACTGGGACTTTGAATGTTTGACAGCCCTGGTACTAACTGCTCAGTGGTACTGGCCAATTAAAAATATAGTAGCCCAAGTGCTGCTAGTGTCTCCCATTCAATCAAGCCTTCCCTGCTGGGGGCTGCTGGCATTGTCCATTCAAGACCTGCTGATAAGTGTTGGTTCTGCTTCAACAAAATGCATTCTACAGTAACTGCTCAGAGGAGCAAAGGGGGAGAGCAGGCAGCAGGTTAACTCGATCCTTTCCCTGCCACTGAGAATAGAAACCTATGCAACGGCCATCTTCAGACACACAAAAAAAAACGACGAACACAAACATCTTCCTTATGAAGCTCATGTCCTACCACTGTACAACACACTGGCCTAGAGGCGTTGTCAGCGTTTCTTTGGAACGGTATGCAACATTCATTATGGAGGTGAAAGGATGGACAGACACAGTAAACCATGCAGGCTGCAGACCCAATGTCTTGTGATCTATGTGATGAAACACATAGCCACCGGAGACAATTGAAACATCCCACGTTGAGAGAAGGATTGGACCAGACAGCAGTGACAGAAACATCCTTTCGAAATAATAAGTGGAACAAAAATCAATGAACATGTCTGCAAGCTGCTCGGGCCAGAAGAAACCTGCATGGTCTAATTTAAGAAGGCATAGAAGGATTTGCTCAAGTGAATGCGGGCAGATCCTAAGTAAATTCCCAATCGCAATGACAGAAATAACACAGTGAATACATCATAATATAATGTTTTTTAAGCAGCGCTTCATGCTGGTTTCCTCCCACTTCCCAAGGGATATTATGAGAGGCGTTGTTATTGCACCCAACTTCGGACCTGTGACTGAAGGTCTGACTCTTGCTGAGCTATCGCACACCTATGACAGCAAGCACTTCACTCCCTGAGCTATATTACCAGCATAACTTCTGTTTTCGACTATACTAACAAGAGTAGCACGGCAATTACCTCACACAATGGAGAGGGAAAGGCCTCCAATTCTCGTATAAGTATCTGTTCATCACAGTCACGCCTCCGGTAACCAACTCCACCTGATAAATAGGGCACAACCTTGCTCTCAGAAGCAGGTGCTGTTAAGTAACGTATCTGAGATCCTGCCTGAGCTAGGGCAATGCACGCTTTGCACGGTTAAGGAAATGCACGTTTAGATGGAAACACTATTACTACAAAAAATATGTTTAAAATGGCCGCCCCTTCGGAATGTGCTAGCTTTTCCTTTCAGAGATTGGAAACGAGCATTACCAGCGGTGGACCTTGGTTGCTTATCGCTACACCTATTTGCAAGCTTGTAGATCGTAATTGCACCTGTCTTCCAATCTGGCTTCCTTTTTGGAGCTGTGTCCACCAGGATGCCTCCATAGTCTCCTTGTTGAACGTGGCCGAGGGAAGGAAGCCGCGCACCCACCATCAGGGGAGTTGCTAGGTCTGGAAAAGACCCGGGGCTAAGCTGATGTAGGAACTGTTGGGACTGGGGGCTAGCTAGTCTTTTGGCTGTAGCTCCTGAGATTCTATCCGGGGCTACAACCAAAAGATCAGGGGCTATAACCCCCTTAGCCCCCCCCTAGCAACGCCCCTGCCCACCATGAATGACCGCTGCTAGCCTTGCTCGATCCCACCCGAGGCAGTGAGCTCGAAAACACTGCATTTGCTTCTGTCAGCAGATATCAGGATGAGCGACCAAAATGTCGAGCTCACTGACACTCCAAGTCAAACTGTCCTCAAACTTGCAGTGGTCACAATAAACTCAAAACATTCCTCCCTCTTCACACCTGATAAATCCTACTGCAACTGGAGGACCTAAGCATTAATGCCCAGGGAATAAACATTGGTAATTCTGGGCGCTTTGAAACACATTTTCTTGATGTGTAAGCGCCTTACAAATGCCCAATAAAATGAATAAATAAATAAATAAATAAAATCCTAAATTCAAGACTGCAAATATGCTGTATTAGTCCCCAGAAAGCGCGATGGTGTGTCCAAATGTTTGAGCATTGCAATGCCTTAAATGAAGGCCAGGCACCAAAAGATGGGTACGGTTGAAAGAAGCATGAGTTTCACGAGATTAGGCTTGATGCCATGAGTGTGAAATTTAAAAGCAATGAGGAGCGGATTCAAAAGCTGGTGAACAGATCACCTCAGTAGTGTCAACAGTGGAGGAAGCAGTATTGGACATTTTAGACACTGCTGATCCGGGAGTTAGCAGTGGCAGATGTGGTGCTTCTGTAGTCCAATCTACAGACGGGGGAGCTCATGGAAAAGAAACGCCAGCTGCTGTGGATGGGCCGTGCACCAGGTCTAGAGAGGGGGGAGACCGTGAGAGGACGCACCAGCTGCTGAGGGGGCCCTACACCAGGTCTAGAGAGGGGGGAGACCGTGAGAAGACACGCCAGCTGCTGTGGAGGGCCCTGCACCAGGTCTAGAGAGGGGGGAGACCGTGAGAGGATGCGCCAGCTGCTGAGGGGGCCGTGCACCAGATCTAGAGAGGGGGGAAGACCGTGAGAAGAAGCGCCAGCTGCTGTGGAGGGCCCTGCACCAGGTCTATAGAGGGGGGAGACCGTGAGAGGATGCACCAGCTGCTGAGGGGGCCCTGCACCAGGTCTAGAGAGGAGGGAGACCCTGAGAAGACACGCCAGCTGCTGAGGGGGCTCTGCACCAGGTCTAGAGAGGAGGAAGACCGTGAGAAGACACGCCAGCTGCTGTGGAGGGCCCTGCAACAGGTCTAGAGAGGGGGGAGACCGTGAGAAGACATGCCAGCTGCTGAGGGGGCCCTGCACCAGGTCTAGAGAGGAGGGAGACCGTGAGAAGAAGCGCCAGCTGCTGTGGAGGGCCCTGCACCAGGTCTAGAGAGGGGGGAGACCGTGAGAAGACCCGCCAGCTGCTGTGGGGGGCCCTGCACCAGGTCTAGAGAGGGGGGAGACCGTGAGAGTATGCACCAGCTGCTGAGGGGGCCCTGCACCAGGTCTAGAGAGGAGGGAGATAGTGAGAAGACACGCCAGCTGCTGAGGGGGCTTTGCACCAGGTCTAGAGAGGAGGGAGACCGTGAGAAGAAGCGCCAGCTGCTGTGGAGGGCCCTGCACCAGGTCTAGAGAGGGGGGAGACCGTGAGAAGACACGCCAGCTCCTGTGGAGGGCCCTGCACCGGATCTAGAGAGGGAGGAGCCCGTGAGAGGACGCACCAGCTGCTGAGGGGGCCCTGCACCAGGTCTAGAGAGGGAGGAGACCATCAGAAGATCTGCCAGCTGCTGTGGAGGGCCTGCACCGGGTCTAGAGAGGGGCGAGACCGTGAAAGATGCGCCAGCTGCTGGGGTGGGCCCCGCACCAGGTCTAGAGAGGGGGAGACCGTGAGAAGATGCACCAGCTGCTGTGGAGGGCCATGCACCAGGTCTAGAGAGGGGGGAGACCATCAGAAGACACGCCAGCTGCTGGGGAGCGCCCCACACCAGGTCTAGAGAGGGGGGAGACCATGAGAAGACACGCAGCTGCTGAGGGGGCCCTGCACAAGGTCTAGAGAGGGGGGAGACCGTGAGGAGACACACCAGCTGCTGTGGAGTGCCCTGCACCAGCTCTAGAGAGGGGGGAGACCGTGAGAAGACGCCTCAGCTGCTGTGGAGGGCTCTGCACCAGGTCTAGAGAGGGGGGAGACCGTGAGAAGACACGCCAGCTGCTGAGGGGGCCCTGCACCAGGTCTAGAGAGGGGGGAGACCAGGAGAAGACGAGCCAGCTGCTGTGGAGGGCCCTGCACCAGGTCTAGAGAGGGGGAGACCATGAGAAGACGCGCCAGCTGCTGTGGAGGGCCCTGCACCAGGTCTAGAGAGGGGGGAGACCGTGAGAAGACACGCCAGCTGCTGAGGGGGGCCTGCACCAGGTCGAGAGAGGGGGGAAACCATGAAAAGACGCGCCAGTTGCTGTGGAGGGCTCTGCACCAGGTCTAGAGAGGGGGGAGACCATGAGAAGATGCGCCAGCTGCTGTGGAGGGCCCTGCACCAGGTCTAGAGAGGCTGGAGACCGTGAGAAGACACGCCAGCTGCTGATAGGGCCCTGCACCAGGTCTAGAGAGGGGGAAGACCGCCAGAAGATGCGCCAGCTGCTGTGGAGGGCCCTGCACCAGATCTAGAGAGGGGGGAGACCATGAGAAGACGCGCCAGATGCTGTGGAGAGCCCTGCACCAGGTCTAGAGAGGGGGGAGACCGTGAGAAGACATGCCAGCTGCTGAGGGGGCCCTGAACCAGGTCTAGAGAGGGGGGAGACCACCAGAAGACGCACCAGCAGCTGTGGAGGGCCCTGCACCAGGTCTAGACAGGGGGGGACCATGAGAAGATGCGCCAGCTGCTGTGGAGGGCCCTGCACCAGGTCTAGAGAGGGGGGAGACCATCAGAAGACGTGCAGGCTGCAGTGGAGGGCTCTGCACCAGGTCTAGAGAGGGGGGAGACCGTGAGAAGACATGCCAGCTGCTGAGGGGGCCCTGCACCAGGTCTAGAGAGGGGGGAGACCATGAGAAGACACGCCAGCTTCTGTGGAGGGCCCTGCACCAGGTCTAGAGAGGGGGGAGACCATGAGAAGACACGCCAGCTTCTGTGGAGTTCCCTGCACCAGGTCTTAGGTCCTCTTCTACTTGTAATGAGCGCTGCAGATCCAATCCAGCTTAACAGAGCTTTTGCAGAAGTGGTGGTGCTGTTATCCTGCGCTGATGGTTGAGAAGTGGATGTGTGTGAGGCAGCGTAGCAGAAGCACTTGACTTTGTAGAGTACTGAGTAAATATGCGCCCCCATTTGAGTTTTCAAGCAACCGTTTAGGTACAGAGGCTCTCAGAGATCAGGCAGTCGTTGGTGGCCCAGGGTGCATCTACCACAGCGTGGCGTCCAGCCAGGCTGAAGGTGGCCCGCAGTGGGGCAAGATGCAGTATATCTCTTCAGAGGTGGGGGTTACTGCTGAATCCTTTAGACAGATATACTCCCCAGCCCCCCTCCAGCACTATCTGAAATGTCGTCAGGCCTAGTATGATAGTCGCTTGTTTTGTTCCTCCCCTCCCTTTCTGCACCCCTCTCCCTCACCTTTTGTCGTACGGTAGTCGCCTGTCTGTTTCCATTTCCTTCACACTCTCGCCCTCCCTTCCTTATCTATGTCTTAGCTCTTGCACTATCTGAAATGTCTTCAGGCTGAGTAAGATCGTTAATTTCACGTCCTTACTGTTCATGATCTGTAAGAATGTCATTATATTTTCCCTTGTTCCCTCCCTTGAAGCGCTTTGAAACACATTTTATATAGGCGCTATATAGATAAACTATCATATCATATCAGGCAGGCTTAACACGAGAGGTTCGAATTTGCTGCTCCTGGGCTACACTGTTTTGTCACATGTTGGTGAAGGGTCCTAGCTTGGAGTTCACCTCGACAGACATTTTTGCCATTATGAGGGCGAAGATTATTGTTACAAGACAGTCATGAGCTATGCCAAATTTCTGGGCCCGTTGATCCAATCTAATGCGTTAATGGTTGGGTCTCTGCTCGCTTTTCCGACTTGGCGACACAACCCCCCCCCCCCCAGTTCTAATACTGATGAGTGCGTTTTCGTTTTATGGTAAATACTATGTCTTGTAAATATGGATGCGCCGAACAATATACCCAGCAGCTCATAGTCTTTTTCAGGTCGGGAGTGGATGTTTTACATCATGTTTTAAAGTGACCAGGTTGTGAGTTTCCAACATTGCATATGCTGGTTTGAGGTCAGAAGACACTTGAAGTGACAGTACTGCACAGCATATTGAAATCGTCAGCCAGTCTAGAGCATCAGAGGGCTGGATTCAAATGTTCTGCCTGGACCATTTTAGCCATTTCGGATACATGCGCTAGTTTGGAGCTTAAAAAGTCTGATTTTTGGAGCCGTAGATAGACATAGTCAGCATAATCCAATCTGACCGATGTATAAGCAATCATAACTCCAGACAGGATCCACTCGCTTTGCTTTTGTTACCTTTCTGTATAGCAATGAACACTCTAGTTCCTTTCATTATACATCGAATGAATTTGAATGCATTGTAAGTACAAGAATCTGCTGTGCTGCGGGAAATGCTTGGTGTCAAAATAGCGATGGCCAACATACATTCAAACCTGCAAACGTCCACTATGGTGCTGCATCGGAAACCCTAGCAGCACACTATATTTGCATTATTGGCGCAATGGTGCCCCTATTGCCCGGTTTCTGTGCAAGCATCCCTGCAATCACTTTGAACCCAATTGCTGTTTCTTGAAGCGGACTTTACAACCCATTCCATTATGCATGCATCCTAGAATTTATGTTGGATGCTGGGAAAACCCTGATCTTTCCGTCTCACAATCAGGGGATGCATCCAGTAGGAGTTGTGTTCACTCGGTGTGCCATTATATTTGTGAGACTGCACTTAGACGGTCTTACAATAGTAAAATCTTCTCAACAGCGCATGGAGACGTGTGACCATTTCACACAGCGTGACGCCTTAATCCTACAGTGTAAAGGGCTCCCTGGAGGACCTGCCATCATTGTGCTACTTGGGTGAATGGGTACAGCTACTCTAAGGCCAACACCTGTCAGCTGTCAAGTACATTTTCCGAGTATGTGCACTGCTTCCTGTCTTGCTTTCTGTGCAGTGAGTGAACACCACAGAGCCATGATCTTAAGAAAACATGTGCCAAAATGATCCCTTAGTCATATGTATTCTCCAATTTTGCAATTAAATGTCAAACTGGAATTTATGCAGCGAATTCAAAATAGGATTACCGGCAGGTGCATGCTGGAAATCAAAATTGGAAACAAAAAGGTCAATCATAATTATTGGGTCGAAAGAGATGTTGCTCCTGATTTTTGTATTGGTAATGGCATATTAACAAGATTCGCAATTATTTTGCACCTTACAAACAACAAAGTCGGAGGGCACCAGCGGGCCAGAGTCAATATGGCTGCTAACATTTAATCTCCCTGCAAATCCTTCTCCATTCTACAGGCAAATCCTGTTACTCTCCCGCTTCTTATATGGGATTAACCCTGTAGACTCTCTGAATCGATAAGACAGGCTTTTCTGCCTATGGAAAGAAGAGTGGTCCGGTGACCCAATCCTCGACATGGGGAGGACGGTAGAGTCACGTTATGCCTACCTACGTGATGGCAGCCGCAACCAGTGAAGATCGGAGCTCTCCTCCGATCCTATTCTTCCTTTGAGCGGAGCTGCAGCGAATACCCGAATTATCTGAAAGGGGATGCTCTGATGCAGGGCTCCACCGGGGTAACCGGCATACTGAACAGCAGGCCAGGCGGACGACATGTGGAGGAGCCACACATAAGCAATGGGGACGAATGCTTGGGAGACAGCGGTCACGTTTCTCAGATCAGGGAACTCTGTTGGCGCTACAGGGAGAGAGAACCCTGGAAAGCCAAGTGCAGAGGCAAGCAAGAGGGGGAGGGGAACGACAGTAGGGTGAGGAGCATCAAATGGTCCAGGGAAGATTGCAAGTAGCGTGATCTAGGTATCGATGAAACATGCACCAGTAACAGCCTGTATATCACATTGACCCTCCTTATCCCATTTTTGTCTGGCAGAAGGGCCGCAGCACATAGAGTCAATAGATGGTCGTTAACTCCTCCCTCTCCCCCGGCAAATCAGTGTGTACAGAGTCTAAGAAAGTAGTGGGCCAGGACTGAAGGAGAAAGGAGGACAGGTGTTTGCAAGGACTGTATGTAAGTGTGCTAGTTGGTGAGGAAGCAGCTAAGGGTAAACAGGAGAAGGATCCATTAAAGCTCTCCTTTGACACAGGTAGGAGGATGGTGGGCATTTGAATACTTGAAATTAAAAGTCAGTTGGACATTACGACAACATATAGAGCATGAAGCAGAGAACCGCCTTTCTTGGG
The DNA here is from genome assembly GCF_040938575.1 of Ambystoma mexicanum. Classification (NCBI taxonomy): domain Eukaryota; kingdom Metazoa; phylum Chordata; class Amphibia; order Caudata; family Ambystomatidae; genus Ambystoma; species Ambystoma mexicanum. Next base: position 535,750,291 of record NC_090923.1, read on the forward strand.
TTGAACTAAAAGTGTCCGAAATTAGTGCTGCTTAAAGTGATATCGTCCAAGAACAAAGATTTGGAGAGCGGCTCAAGGAGGAATAACATCAGAATCCTATGTGTAGCCAAAGCCACAACCATGAAAAATATGAGGAATAGATGGAAGATATGCTCAAACAGAACTTTTGGGCGGATGCCTTCTTGCTGGAATTCATATTCAAAACAGCACCTTGCTCATTAGTGCCCAAACCAGTGGCGGCACGTCCCTATGAGCAATCATCGCCAAAATCCTCAACTACAGGGACAGAGATAAGGTTCTGAAGATGGCAAGAGAGGGATGAACGCTTTGATTCTGGGCACAAGAATTTAAATGTATCCATACATTACCGGCAGAGTCCAGGTATCTCGAAAGTCCTTCAGGGCGTGAGGCAGCAGCTACCTAATATGCAAATACAGTATTCCACGATGTATCCTGCGAAGCTGAGGGTAATACATGGTGGGAAACATAATTTTCATTACGCCCTTCCACGCTGAAGATTTCTGAAAAAAACTGTCTAGAAAGCTGCCGTAAAAGGGGAGGGGCACACAGACTGAAGATATTGAAGAAGCCCACATCACATGAGATAGACACAAAACAAACCGAGGCAACGGGAAAGGAATGTGCCTTGGTCTCTGCCAATAATCTGGTTTTGGAGGGCTATCCCATGTTACAGGGGGATGATGTTTGTGGTAGTTTCAAAACCCTAACTCTCAGGTTCCAGAATGTATCACTCAATGTAGGATGTTATATACTGAGCCAGAGACAACAACGTCCACTGACCGATGGCTGCAGCGTGAGAGCCCCCCTGTGCCTTCAGCAGCTTTTGACTTACATACAAGCCTCTTGAAGGGTAGTTATAACTGGATGGACTAAGTGGTCATCACTCAAGTTCTGGGGCTGGTGTTGTGTGGGGTGGGTGGGAAGGTTTATGAAGAGTCAAGTTACTTCACCTTTAATATTAAGTTCCGTTCACTATCCTGAACATATAGGAGCAAACAGTTTGAGAGGCTACTGGAGTTTCACGAGAAAGGTGGTTGAATGTTTGACAACAACTTAACTAGACCTGGGAGGGTCAACGACTGATGTTGAAAGTCACTGGAGTTTCACGAGAAAGGTGGTTGAATGTTTGACAACAACTTAACTAGACCTGGGAGGGTCAACGGCTGATGTTGAAAGTCATAGGATGTTGAAAGTCATAGGATAAATTTGGTCTTAAAGGCTTTATCATGGAATTTGGGGTGGGGGGGGTAAATCACCATATTAAAACCAAAATAAAATATTGCACTATTTAGAGCGCAGCAGGGTCAAGATAGCTATGTTACAGGAATCTCGCCTATTGTTTGATCTGAACACAGGTTCTTATTCTCCTTTTCAACACATGCCATGGAGGTGACCATCCTAATTCATAAATCCCTGGGCTTCTGTTTGTATGAGACACAAAAAGATACAGAGGTTAGGATGTTAATAACAATCAGGAGTATAGCAGATTACAATGTGAACTTGGTCAGTACCTATACTCCCAATGTGGATATACCCGAATTCTTCCATGATGTACCATCTAGGTTGCAGACCTATGCCAACTCTTTGGTCATCTGGGGTGGTGATATGAATGTGGTATTAAGACATAAATTGGACCATTCCAATGGCACAGAACGAGCATCTACTAGCACAGCCAAAGAAATCATTCAAATCATTGTCCTGTTCTCGCTCCTTGATGTCTAGAGGGAGGAACGGTCACTTATAGAGAGTTTACATTGCTTTCAAGTGTACCTAATGATTCTTCCACAATAGATATGTCTAGTTACCCATAAATTGCTACCCTGGTCTCAGGGCTTAGATATAATCCTGCATTTGCTAACTGTCCACTCTCCAGTCTGTTTGTAATTGGCACGCTAAGCTTGGGTTGAGTAGGGGGTGGAGCCTTAAAACTGTCCCCCCTCTGGATGGCGCGTTCAAGGACACTATCTGTAGAGATTTGGGGGAGTTTTTCAGTATACAATGAAAATAAAAAGCTGATTTAGAATGATCGCTCTAAGACCTCTCAGAGTGGTCTTTCTAAATGGAACTGTTGCGTCCCTGTCACAGACAAGTGTGCACAGTGGCTGACAGGCAAGGTCAGACCAGAAGACGAAAGACACGGCTGAATCGGGTAAGTGTGTTTGTGTGTCTGTGTTGAGGGAGAATACAGCGTGGTGGGGGCTGGGGATAAGTTATGTGTAAGGGAGTTTGAGTCGGAGTCCAGGTGGAGTGTTTATGTCATGGAAGGGAGGGGGCAGGTGAGTATGTGTCTGTTAATGTGTGTATCTGTGATGAGAGGGGGCTTTAGAGTGATATATTTTGTCAGGAGCAAGTGAAGGAGCAAAGGGAGGGTCGGGGGAATACCCCATTTTAAGATGCGAGGTTGGGGGATTGGGTGAAGTGATGAGGTTTGGGGGTGAACCCCCTCAAAAAGTGATGTATGACGAACCTCGAGGGCTCTACCAAATTGGCTGAATAAGATCTGTCTGTTTTGTGTGCAGCCTTCAATATTCGACAATATCACATAGAACCGTATTTTCAGGTCAATGTGGCTCCAGTAAAATCAGCTTGAACAATTTGGGAAACGTTCAAAGACATTCTGAAATGGATGTTCATTTTGGAAAAACAGGGTTATGGAGGGACATCAGATCTTACTGGGGAAAACTCAGGAGGTACTAAAGTGACTGGAGGCCACATTTCAAGAGACCTTAAAACCCAGCGCCCTTGCACAGATTAAGGCTTAAGCTAATACATTTCAGGAAATTGCAATTCATGAAGACATGTTTCACAAATTGAAGTAAAGGCTAGACAATATGGAGAAACGGAAAAATCCATAAAAACGCTGGCCTGGTTGACTATAGGGAACAAATCCAACGCTTTAATAGAGTCCATACATAGTCCGGATAGCTAGTAAAGCAGAAGTGATAATACTACCTTCTATGATGTCTATCGAGATTTGTGTAACTCCAGATTTGACTGAACAGAGATATACATTGATGCCTATTTGGATAGGGCAGACCTCTTCTAGTGCAATGCCGCAACGAGGGAGGCTCTTAATGAACCAATAGGTGAAACCAAGGTTGAAAAGGCTGCATTGGACCTTCCATGAGGGAAAGCTCAGGGCTTAATTGCATTCCGGTTGACCTTTACAAGGTGTCCACCTATTTGTGGGTTTCAACATATGGAAACAAATGGTACAGGTGCACATCTAATAGTTAATATATGTATAGCTAGTTTAGGATTAGTAGTGAGCTGCAGAGTAGTGTATAGCAACCCTGACACTAGGTTGCATTAGTTACAGAACAAGAAGAAATGGTGTCCACGGTCTGTGGAACACTTGCATCCCCTGCACACTCTGGGTTTTGTCAATTGACAGACAATAATCATTAATTAATCAGGACTTGTGTCCGTTGTTCCAGTGATTTTTTAGAAAATGGAGTATCCACTTATAACGTTCATGCTCAAATAATTTTCATAGAATCACTTGTAAGTTTTCATTAAAATGGTATTCATAAATTTCCATAAACAAAATTGTGTTCATTAATTTCACTAAACAAAATAATCAAGTTGTGACAAAATGTTATACAATATTCCATTCATATTGTCTAATGCACAGGTGTCAATATACTTCATTATTCCAACATATAACAACGAGCTCTATGCGTTTCGGAAATTCTATTCCTTTCGTTAGGAGCACTATCTAATCTAATATTCAAAATTCTTGTTCCTTATTGTAATTGATTCAGCAGAATCTGTGTAACAAGGTAAGAAAAGACACCAAATGAGGTGTGCATTAGCTATGGCCATCGTAGTGATCAAAATAGTCATTTCAAATTATCACAAGTTATATAGTAGAGTAGTTCCCTACCTCTTATGGGTTTCCTTTGGAGAGCCCTATACGGGTGTCGGGAGGTAGTTATTGAATAGTTCAAGAAAGAGCCTTCCCCTCACTACGGTGTGGCCAGAGAAGCGGAAGTTAGGTATTGGATAAGTAAATGTATTCCCAGCTTGTTTATAAGAAAATACTGTGGAATGGAATAGTACTGTAATAATTCTTAAAATCCTAACCTAGATACAATACCTTCCACCAGGTAGGATTCTGAGAATTATTACAGTACTATTCCATTCCACACTATTTTCTTATATACAAGCTTAGATAAAGTGTGCCAAATTGGTCCAAGCACTGTATGGGGGTAATATTAGCATATTATATAGCGGGGAGCCAATGAGGGTGGTGGGATGACTTTTGTAACCTATGTATGGAAATGTGTGGTTTTCCGCCATACAACCTGTAACTTTTTGGGTCATGATGGGCTCTGTGTCGGTTTAGTTCTACAGAACCGTCTGAGACTTTTTCCCTTGCAAATAGGTGCAAAGGTTATTTGGCCTATGGATTATTTTTATCGTACAGGTTTTGGGTAACATATCTCTTTACATTCCGAAACATGACAGGAGGAGCTGGAGCACTCCAAGCACAATGCCCCAGGCCCTCTGAATGTGTGGTTAGGTACAGCATCACCTCCCTGCGCATGGCAGTTAAAGCCAGCCCAGGATCGCTGCCTCACCTTCAGCAAGCAGCTGAGGGAGCATTCATTGTTTCCACTGGTCTGGCATAGCTCGTCCAGAATGGGTGGTGGGTTGGCTATTATGTATAGCCCAGCACTGTGTGAATGTCAGCACAAAAAAAAAAACGTAAAAAGTAATTTGAAGACTTGAATTCCAATTAAAATCGGCATAATAATAGGTATCTTGAGCAGTGCGTGGCAATGCTTGAGCTGTGGTTAAGTAAATATGTCAGTGGCGCAGTCATGGTTGCAATCTAAACAAAAACGAGTGATTTTTTGTTTGCCATGCACTGCAGCCATATTAAAGGTTAAAGAATGCGTCTTCATCGATTACATATGTACTAGTAGCATCCTGTGTAACATGTGCTGATGTAGTGCTCTCTCACTCTCTCGCTATCGCTCTCTATATATCACTCTCTCTAAAGCCGTTTACACCCATCGCAGTGCACGCATTTACTGCAAATGCAAAAATGTCGAATTTTGACCCCATATACATGTGGAGGTGGAGTAAAGTAAATAGTACATGTGAAGGTGGTGGGTGGAGCTACAGGGGTCTCCCCCACATATATACGCGTGAAAAGGGGGAACGAAAATCAAAATGTTTGTAATTCGCAGTAAAATATTTGCAGTGATCACATAGATCCTCTAATGCTAGTCCTCTCTCCTTGATCAGAGTTTGATGCACAGTAGGTATCTGCATTGCCTAAACCAGGGTTGTCCAATTCCAGGCTCGAGGGCCGGAACCTGACAGGTTTTCAGGATATCGTTCATTAATATTTATTAGACAAAATGTGCATACGTTTAGAATCATTTTATGCAAATGTATCTCATGAATATTAATGAGGGGTATCCTGAAAATCCAACATGTTTTAGGACCTCAAGGCCTGGAGTGCGACAAGCCTGGCCTAAACAAACAGAGTACCTCTTTTATCAAATAGGGATTATACCTACAAATCTAGCACAAGAGCCCTATTACAAAGTATTTGTAGTTTTTTTGTATTTGATTTTGGCAGACTCACTGCATAACTTGATTGATTGTTAGAGCATAACAAATAATACATTTAGAAAAGTCTTCACTGTTTAATTACTACTTCCCAGAGTAGTAATCCTTGCTGAACGGAAATCATACATTACCACATGTGGTATTGCGTTATCCACTGCTGGCAAATACTGCCAATGGTAATTACTGCTAGTCATAAACACCACAGCGAAATTCATTGTTTAGGATTTTCAAGTTACACAAATAATGCATCTCAATTTCAGGGACAGGGTTGCTGAGGCTCCCCTCTCTCCAGCACCATCGCTTGGATATGTATGCCCCCCCCCCCTAATCTATACTTCAGGTAGGGGCAGCTGGTCTGGAGTTTGGTGCTTATTAAGATCGCCTCAGAACTGATCTTATTTCAAGTGATAATTAGCACCATGTTATTTTCTTCTGCAATGGAAATTACTAGTGATAATGGAATTACCACCAGTGCTAATGTATTTACCACTGGCTTTAATTTTAGCACCGGCAGTAAAGCTACATTAACTGCCAACATAAAGGTATCTGAAGGCAGCGGTGACTGGCTCATAATGTATGCTGCAGTACTACACGCAAGCTATTTTTCAAGTCACTTTTAATACGAAAATATATTTAAATGCCCCTCTAGCAGTCGAGGACAGTGGGGCCAACTCGATGCCGTGATGTGCTAAAAGGCTGATGAAGGTCCACATTTGGCCTTGTGATATAAATAATAACCATGTAATCAATTGCACGCACTGGATTCATGCGCGATGGCCCCACTTGTTCATTTGCTTATCTACATGAAGATTTATAGCCAGCAAGGATGTTTCTTATGCGGTGGCAAGAATTATGGCTTGCATCTTTTTTCACTAAAGTATTTATTTGTCAGGAGCTATTTTACGACAAAGTTTTCACATTGGACACGACCACACTAACAACATTAGTGTTACCGGGAATCTTGGAAATTCTATGTTTGGGGGTTTCCTTTCTTAAATATCACGACAAAGTAACTTTACTCAAAATGAGAGATTAGTCTGTGGCATTGTTGAATTACAAATTCAAGAATCAGATAAATTAAACATTGGCTTTTTTGTGTTATCTTTTGAAAACATCTAAAGCTAGTGTTGCATGAAAGAGTTCTGCTTTCACTCATGAAACTTTCAGGAAAAGGGCGCGTTTCGACCGAGCACAACAAGCAGGTTGTGAAAGTGCGCTTTGCAAAGTACTTAAGATTGGCAAGCATTCCTTCAAAGATCTGCACGCTTCCCCCCTTAGGCCATCAAGGATTCCGAGAGGCCCATTACTCTGATGCCATTACTGGTATATATCCTGATGCTGTCCTGAAAGGCCTCTTGGAATGAATGCTTGTGTTTGCAAAGGGTTAGTGGAGACTCTCATGTGGGAACAGACAGATTTTGAAAGGATGCTGGAAAAGCGGGAAATCCTGATTTGTCACTCATTGGCCCACTGGTAAAGTTCTGAAAGGTCCCGCTGCCGATTCGCAAAAGCCGCTGCTGCCTTTGGGCGCACTTGCTATATAGGACCATGATAAAGATTCTGATGCAGGGAAGAGGGACCCGTCATGGGTATCCTCTCTCCTCATCAACAGTTCCAGCTCCTTTCCTTAAGGACCATCCTTTTTTGAGGGGAATGAAATGAGGATCTATGGATTACTATAATCAACTATATGCATGCGACTATCCGCTTTTTTGCCTGACTTCAATAAGTAATACAAGGTTAAGCTTAATGCCCTCTCAGATTTTGGCCAATTAGGTCTTGAAGTAAAACCTTAGAAGATGCAGATAATGTGATATGTCTATTAACGAAACCAATGGATTGGTATATATGTTGTAATTCCTACTAGTTATTATATATATATATATATATATATATATATATATATATATATATATATATATATATATATATATATATATATATATATCAATGAAACGTTGTTAGAGGGGCGTTAAGGTTAAATTGCTCTAGAAAAACTTGTCAAATTCAGTGAAAAAACGTTAAAGGAACATTATTGGTTGCAGGGCAAAATCTCAAAACTGAAGAAATTTGCCAACTATGGTAAGCTATGCAACCATAACTCGCACCGCTGCTATGCACTGCTACGACTAACACCCAGGATATCAAAGACATCACAAACAGCATCATCGATGAGATCACATATCCTGGGAAGTTGTTTTTGTTCGGTGACAGTAAGAATTTTAAGCAGAGGACTTGATCTGGTCATACTGCATTGGAAACATGATACACATACTCTAAAGGTACTGTACATGCAGACATTAATCTTGTGCTATGTTCGTAAATTACTTTCCTTAGGGTTTGGCCTGAGCTCATGATGCACATACATGGAAAAATAAGTAGGCCCAAAACAGATAATCCAATGTTTGTACATGAGTATGGACTCGAACTTTTGTTTCATTGTATGGTAACAGTAGGTGTTTGCTCCTTACTAGAGTTTCCCTGTATGTTCCTCAGATGTGTGTGCATTGGTACTCCATGTATACTCTGTATACTAACATGTGTGTAGTAATTCTTGTTTTGTTCATTGTTGATTCCACTTTTCACATTAGTCCAAGATTCTAATAGACTTGGATGTATGATTCTACTGGCCAAACAGACTAGATTAAGAATACTCTACTTCTATGGTCCATACTGCAACCATTGCCTATGTTTATATATTGTTAGATTGCTGTATTAACAGCAAAAAAATCGTCAGTATAAACCTTCTGTTTCAATTAATACATTTTGCGTTAAATGTAGTGGTTCATGAGAGGCCTACCAATCACCCTTCATATGTTGGTAGCAATGCTTTGAACAGCACCCCTTGTAGGGACTTTCCATCAAGGCTGTTACAGAGTAGTAATGGCATATGGGATGTCATCAATGATGCCATTGTTGCCATTTGTGATGTCGCCTTTGATGTCAGTCTTAGCAGTGCATGGCGGTGGCACGAGTTATGGTTGCACAGTTTACTATTTACTATAACGTACCATAACTGGTGCATTTCTTAGATTTTTTGCTGCAACCATAACGTTCCTTTAATGTTTTTCACTGAATTTCAGAGGTTTTTATTGGAGCGACTTAACCATAATGTCCCTTCAACTATGTTCTTTAATGAATTTCAATGGTTTTTATAACTGAAAATGTTTTATGATGTTCCAGCACTGTATATAAATTACTGATAAGTCCTGTGTTAGCATATATGAAAAGACTATAATTCTACTTTAACAAACATTGTTTGCTTCTCATACTGAAGTGTGTCATTTTTAGAAGCACATGCTGGGGATGCAAGTCATGGTTGAATGGCCTTTGGCATGAGCCCTGACCATGACCCCGCCCCACCAAACCACCCTCAATGTCCACAATCCTGAGGGCATGTGAAAAACACACATTAACAACATTCTGGTGTATTCAAAAGAGTCTTTTTATTTTAATAATTTAATTATTATTCCACATAACAAATTTCATTAAATAACAACAACTCCTCAGTTCCAGTTTGGTATTACAAAAAGTTGATGATAGAGCAGATGTGTAAAGAATGAGTGTTGTACCTAAACAAACGTCAATCTATGTTCCCAGAAATGTAAACACAATTTGACACACTAAATGACTGTTAAAACACATAATCGTACTGTTTATTTTGGTTGATTAGTAAACATCTACATGCATGTTTCAACCCTCTCTGCTTATTATAGGGTCTTCTTCAGGATGAAACATCCCTCCTGTTATTTATTTGTGACAGTTGCCTATCTAATTCAAGTCAATAGGCCTCATTACAAGGTTGGAGGTAGCCTTGCCAGTAAAACCGAACCAGCAGGGCTACCTCCAAACTTGCAAGAATCCAGCACCTGCGAATGGGCACTTACCAGGGTATTCCGGCCCCGCCGCACCCGGTAATTGCCCTTTCGCGGGTGCCAGAATTGGGTGATCCCCATTCCCATTTGAGCCCCATAGGGCTCCATAGGGCTCAATGGGAATGGGGATGCCTGTAGCTCCGGCACGGTTCATAACAGTGCCTGTGCTACAGGCAAGCTGTGCTTGCGGGTGCCTTTCATTCCGCCAGGTCAAACCTGGCAGAATGAAAGGCACACGCGAGCACAACTCAAGAGTTTGCCGGTCCGGATACAATGGTGCCAGCAACCTTACAGGTACCGTTGTACCCGGACCGGCAAGCTCGTAATGAGGCCCAATGTCTCATCTGCGTTGCTTGTCAGTATATACCAATGTACATTGCTCATATCAACATTTAAAGTGCAAGTGCTTTTTGATTGAAATGTCCAAGTGCTTCTACTTTAAAATGACCTTCCAGTCAATCTATTTTTTACTGCACTTTTAGTCGGTAGCATTTCATGGAATGATTTTCATTTGTACAGATTTCAATCACAGTCATCACATTGCCTGTTGCCCGCCCATCTTCCCAGACAGTGATCTTGTGAGATATGGTGAATAAAGGGATTATTCACCATATCTCAACTAAATCCATTTTTAGTAAAGCACTGGCTTCAGGTTTTCAAAGTAAATTTGAGAAGACTACAACTCCCTGAAAGTAATGCATGGTTAAATGAAAATTCAGGACTTGACACGTGGCATGGATTCACACGGTTTCCCCAACCACGCCTGAAATCAGAGCAGCCGGGTGGAGGATTGGGGGCACAGGGATGAAGCATTACGTTGATTACCCTTGAACGCTATGGTGCCAAGATAGTCAGAGAGTAAATACAGGAATCTTCCTAAATTCTGCCCTGGTGTGTCAGTGCCAGGATAGAAGGCATAAGCAGCTGCACGCACACAGATGCCTTTTCCACTTGTAATGGTTTTTCCGAACATAGGGAGCATGAAAAAACATTGAGTTTACGGAAGGGAGCAAAAGAATGCTTGGCTTAAATGTTATAGTACAATATACACAAACAGAGATATATTAAATGAGTGGGTTTATTCGGGAGTTTTGTTTCATTCGTGCAGCTTGGCACACATGTAGGGGTGATCAATCTGTTTCTGGTATACAGCGAAACAACAAACTTCAGATCCGTGATCAGCACAGGTAAACCAGCCTGCCATGGTATTTTCCAGAGCATGCACACTTTGTTTCCATTTTCTGTCTATCCATCGAAAAGGCCTGGGAAGAGAGGTAAAATGCTACCTCCCCTCATTCCTCCCTAGGGGACAAATGACGCATTCAGTGGCCTCGAAACGCTGATGCCAGTGTTTGTCCAATAGGATAATTAAACATCAGCTCCATTACACCAGGTGACATGGCACCTTTTCTTCGTTTGTCAGGAATATAGACCCCACAGAGCAGCGGTTTAGTGTCCTGGGTCTACAAGAACAGTGGCTGCGACGAGCACGGTGCTGCCTTTTCTAAGAACTAGGCCAAAAGTTACGTCACATCCGTTCACAGGGCCCATCTCCACCAATGGTCCAATACTATGTGGCAAAACAATTTACAGAGCGTTCATTCCATGAACCTAACTAGCAAACAACAAAGCACAACTGACAGTCACATTGCCCCTGCTGGTTTTGAGATAGATGTATCAAACAATATGGGGAGCATTTTGGGGTACATCTGGCCTTCCCTTTCAGAGGGGGTTACTGTTTTACAAACAGTCTCCAATTTAGAGGGAATAACCTTGCAAAAGGTTTCAGTCTAATATTATTTTTTTCAATCTGACTCCTATACAGAGCAGAAATGTTATTAGGCATTTAGCACCATTTTTGGAATTAGTTTATGAAACATATGTAATCTTTGTTAAGAAATATACCTTTATTATCCCAGAATTGGGGCAGCACTACTAAGTTCTTCAATTGCAGGCTTAAATGGAATTGATATAAACGACCTATGTCTTTTTCTGTTTGATAACAACATGGCATAAGATCGATCTGTAAAAGAACGCAAGCGAGAAGTCGACGTAAACGTGATTTTCTTTCTCAAGAACAACCATGCTTGAAGTATAAAATTTGCATCCACTCCAAGACAGGCCGTGGCCGCTGTAGAATACTTTTGCTTCTCAGAAAGGCTGTGTGAGACAGTTCTCCAAGGTGCGAGGAGGGGTTGTCCTGTAAATGGAACCGTACCCTAAACTCAACATCAGGGATGCAATACCTTGTGATGGGACCGTATCAGAAGCTCGTGGCAAGACCACAATGCTTTTACTACGACGGCGACGATACCAGATAATCTCAGCAGGTCTCCTGAACTTCTCGGAAGGGCACTGAAGAAGGTAATGAGATCGTACAAGCACTTATCAACATTTCTTTGGTCACACTTTTATTGGGCCACCCCCAGAACTACTCAGAATGACTACTGTACTTTTATTGGGGAAGGTTTCATTATTAAGGGGGATTTTGGCTTGGGGATGGGGTAGGAGAAGGATGCAGGCACTGTTTGTTTGACAACTTGCGGCGGACAGTGGTCCCCCAGAATATACAATGGATGGGCCATCCAGAGGATGGGGCCAGCTTAGTGGGTGAGGTTCTGGAGTAGTAGCGAAGGCTGGAGAGCATGAGGGTGAGAAGGAATCATTAAAAGGATGGGAGAGGCTCAAGGGGAAGAAGGATGTTGACGGTGTCACAGATCTTAGAAATCTTGGATGAGAAGTAGCGGACAAATGCATTAGCCGAATGAAAGATGGAAATACAGCAGCAGAGGGTGGGTTAATATGGCTAGGAGTAGAGGAGAGTCTGTAAGGTTGGGAGTGAAAGAGTAGATGGGAATAGTGAAGTAAGGGGACTTGGCAGATTCTAGGGCCATAGAAGGGAAAGCAGCGTAGTATATCAGGTGGTTAAGAGTAGAGATGAGCAGAACTTGTGCCTGCGCCGTAGACATTGGTGCATGCTGTGCTTGAGTTCATTGGATGATGCCTAAGGATGAGACAGGGCTCAGAAGGAGGAATGAGCCAGGCAGGGAGCGAGCAAGTCAGTTCAAACTTGCTTTTGAAAGTAGAAATGTCAAGTGCAAGGTGAGAAGCAGAGGAACCCTACATTTCAAGGGACGGAGAGGGTGATCAGATGAGGATGGGTCAGTAGTGAGGCTGTTGGTGCTAAGGAAGAAGGATGAAAGGTTGAGGCTGAGGGAATTTTCTTGAGCATGAATATGAAGGGGTTGGAGCTCAATTGGTGACTGGTCTTTTGCACTTCTCAATGAGTAGTATGCACACTTCTGTGGCATGTACCAGGCATCTGTGGCTAGCACTGCCCCAACCATATTATCCTTTCAGGAACATTTTGTAGGGGGCAGGGCTACATGGATGGCTAAGTAGGGCCACACCTTCTTAGCCATACTACCCCTAATGTTCCCCAAAAAAGAAATCTATTAAAACAACATCTGCAAGACGTAATCCCAGATCCTGAAGCAAGTCAACCTAAGTAACAGACCAAATTTAAAACCTTCCGAATGGAAACACATTGACAGCAAAATAGATTTAAGAGTGATCTCTGAGCAGCACACTGAACAGGTGCAAGCCTAGGAAAGACAGCGGGAGTCTCCCTCACATTAAGAAATTCTACAGTAAAAGCAGATCGGGACAATCCTCTTCCTTTGCTCCGCTCTTCCTTTGCACCAGTACATCACAAGACACAAGTTATGCCACCACACCTTGGAGCTCGGGGTTGATAGTGTTTATTGCCGGTCACTAACTCTATCAGCAGACCCACAGATAATTATTTGCCCTTCACGATATGATAGGTGATCAGGATAGTGCACTGCTTTCTTCTCATGGGGTCTAGAACTTGTAGCTATCCAGATGGGTTGGACTACAACTCCCATGGTTCCTCCCCATTAAGTACGATGGCTAGGGCTGATGGCATATGTAGTTCAAAACATCTGTGGAGGCGAAGGTTGCTGACCTGGGAGAGCAAATTAGATCTTGGTGAAAATAGAGGTTGGATACCAAAACATTCAAGAATGTCTGCCCTAGCTCACGAAGTATGATGGATGTAAAGCCAAAACATGAAAATGCCCTTAGAAGAAAGACTAATAGGGCCGAGCTTTGTAAAAATGGATCTCTAAAACTCTCACAAACATGTTCCTGACAACAATATTCCAATTTCAGATTCCAAACATCAGACTTCAAATATCCGTATTATTGTGTGGATGGCACCTCATATTTCATGGTTGTGCAGTCGGGTTTGCACTTGCAAAACTGTGAAATAAGCTCTAACAGAGGCGCTTTACTCTTTTCACATCAGAGCCCCAGTCTCCTATGAAAGAGGTTGTACCAGCTGTACACAACCCATGATTAAGATGCATTCTCTAATCTAATTCAAGTTTCTCAAAACAAGCCAGAGCACGCTCCCAGCTCTCAGGCTTCCTCCCCGGTGACAAATGGTGGCCTTTAATATTTCAACACAAATGCAAAGGAACCAAAATAACCACTGACATGTTTTCCATTGCATTGCCTTCAATTTACATCTACCACACGCATGCCCACATCAATAACCAGTGATGCAATTAGCAAACATTGTGATAATTGGACCTGGAAATCTAATTTTAGGGCATCTGTCTACATGTTTCATATAAGAAAATCAAATGCAATTAAACACTGATGCTTCCCTCCAGAGAAAGGTAAAACTATGGCTGAGTAATCGTCGCAGCTGAAACAAGGAATTATGCCAGTGTGGTTTGGGGATTTCGGAGCAGGGAACGAAGCCAAGGAACAGGCCATTGGCACAGGGATCTAGAGGACTGCATTACAGTAAAAGAGCAGCTTTTATGGTTCGTGGTTCAGCAACAACAACAAAAATGCCAAAATGATGTCTCTCTGGCTCAACAGTAGCCTGCAATATATGCCTCCACGGATCAGTAAATTCTGACTTTTATCGAGGCTCCTCTCAAAACAATAACTTGTATAAAACATCTGTGAAAGCAAGCTTGGATTTAGGCAGATAAATAGCTTTTCTTCCTAGCTGTCTCAAGGTCCAAGTACCTGAAATTGGGACTGTGCTGGATTGCCATTTGCCAAGGATGTAGAAGCCCTGTCTTTTTTGATTTTTATTAATTTAATAAGAGGATGCAGGTGATTCCATCTCTGAAAGTTTAATCTGCTGATTAAACCAAGCTCCATGCTGACAGCCTAGAGCTCACCTGGGCACTGCTGTATCAGCAGCCTGAGGGCAGCACCTGCCCTACAGTGGCAGAGAGCAGGTTCAGGTCACAGGTGCCCTCTTGACAGCTGGTGTGACAGCCAAAGTCACTGCATCACAGGGGTGGTGTTTACAACATGCACCCCTGTTCCAAAATATTATGACTATGAGGGGCTCATGCTGGCGACAGGGTAAACTCTAAATATTAGCCATGCCTGAGGAAGGGCTATGTCCGCCTAGGCAGGCTGGAACCTTGCCCTACCATTGTGAATGTAGTCTAGTGATTGCCTTTCTTTGTAAGGGCAGGTAACAAAACCCCTTTCCCGGGGACAGCTGGTCCACAGGAAGCTGGACTGGAAACAGGAGTTAATGGGCATGCCCAATCATCAAAGTCTTGCCCGCACGCCAAGGTGCTGCATATATAAAAGGCTTTTATCCTATTTAGAAGCAAAGGGTGGGGTTAGTGTCAACAGGGGGAGCTCTTCACAGTTGAGGGAGTTTCCCATCATCTTGTTTCTCTCTGCCTCTTCTTTCTGTCCTCTCCACTACCTCTATCACAAAGCGCTTTGGGTGTGATGTCTGATGGGCAAAGCCCACTTCTTTTAAGAAAAGAGACTGGACCCCTAAAGCAGATTAGCTATAGTCTAACCACAGATGGACATCTACATTGAAAAGCAAGCAACTAACACCACTACTTTTAATCATCTTTTGGACTTCAAACTTTCAAGGAGATTTAATTGGATTTCTTTTCTCCCCAAACCCCTCTGCCAGTGAGGTGATGAATGATAGTCTAAGGCAAAGGTGAGCACTGTCCCCTAACCACCGTCAGGGACTATTGGGGGTGACCTGCTGCTGCGACAAGACCTGCCGCTCTGCCAGCAACAAAGGTACCCAGGGCCTTATTGTGTTGTAGGACACCTGCAGTTGTGGATCTGCCTCCCTATTGCTTGGGGAAAAGCAAGGACCAAACCCTATCCTTGAGCCCCTGGATTAGGACTGACAGCAGCTAGAGGACCAAGCAAGCCAGGAATCATGTGTTCTCTGATCGAACTCCTTCAAACTGTGATTCAAGCTCGAGTCGCCACTTTTGAACCTATGGTACTGCCCAGAGAGTCTTTTGGCTCTCCACCATCTGGAACCACTTTGCTGCGTGTTCAAACAAGTTTGTTGCTGCACCTTGCCAGCTGCGCAGGTCATTGCCTCAGTTTGAACCATAAGATCTTCACTGGAGCCGCAGCCTTCAAACCGCCATCAAATTGCCAGCCCCTTTGTGGACGATCTTTATCGACAGTCGACCTAGCCCTACAGGACTCCTTTCAACAGCAATTTTAGAACGCTGCTTCAAACCGCTCAGGCATATCTGTGCATTCAAGTCACCAGCATTCTTGCCATCACCTGGACGGTGAAAAAGACAATGGTGGCCCTCACAATCTGCACCTGCTCAAGCACTGTTTTGAAGTGTAATGTACGTCTGCCTTGAACCGGCTCGACACTTGTTCACCGCCTGCAAACATGTAGAAGCTGCAATCGAAATCTTCAACCAGCCGTCCCTGCATCGATCAAACCACCCCGATGCTGCCTCATACCTTGCTGAGCCTGTCACCTGCCCAGCTCCAATCAACTGTTCCTTAGCTGCTCTCAACTCGAACCACAGTGATGTCAGCCACTGACTTCCTCCCGTCTGTTACCAAGCGATTTGATCCCACTCGACCTCAAACCACTATCTCACCGAACTGAATACTGGAATATCAAGGTCACCACTTTGAACCTCGACATGAACTACTGGAATATAATACATTGAACCAGCAGATACACCCGTCTCAGACCTGGTCAACTCCGAACCGACTGTGGTACACATTCCAACCAGCATCGCTCCAGTGCCAAAACTCCTGACCTCCTGTATTTGACCTGGCTCGATGCCCACTCTATGCTTGGATCAACTACAATGCACAGTCCTCAAACTTGGTTCGGCCCACTTGCACAACACCTCAAACCCAGTTTGATTCTGTCAAAACCCCAAGAACCACAAGAAGGTACTATTGATCATTAACTGCCCCTTGGTCCAGTTGTGGGCCGTAGAGACAGGTTAGGTCCTTAATCCCTTTTTGCATCCAATAAACATATCCTTTTTAAAGAAAATTGTGGATTTTACTTGCCTTACACCCATGATTCATTACTTACTCAGACTGCTGCATTGTGCTATCTTTGCTTATTCTCTGTTCTTTCCTCAGGTATGGGTTTTGTGTAGTGTTTTTCTGTTTAGTTATTTTGCAGATGGTGTGTTTAATTAAAGTATATCTGTTTTTGTAGAACCTTGATTAGATATTCCCTTTATTTTGGACTGTTATGCTTTGCTTTTTGGGTCACTACTGAATCATATTCACACCCCTCATAATAGCATAGCCTTCGGTCGGCTGCTGTTGCCACAAAAGTCGAAGGAGGTATATCTCTTAACTGTGCCTGTTTTACCTTAACGATTTTGTTGGCATTTGGTTTGTTGCACTGTGAGGGATGAGTGGTCATTTAAGCCCCTCCTCATCCTTGGACTTCTGCAGGGCAGAATCCAATTCGTCACAGGGATGTTCTACATTCAGGGAAACACAACTCTCTCATGTGCCCTACTGGTATGCATTGTTGGATATATTTGAGAAAACCGAGCAACAGAGCGGTAAAGCTGCATTCCATTTGCCGCTGTGATAGCTAGTATAGCCATGTAAGATTACAGAATGTGAAGGGAAACCTAGTTGTCAGTTGAAGGGAAACCTAAAGTCCAACTAGTTGACAGCATTATGAAGGGCCCTTGTGATCAGTTAGATCACAATCTTAGTGAGCATTCCTGGTGTATCCAAGGATCACTGTTTTAAGAAATAATATCTGTGGTGGCAGGGCAGCTACTCAATTCCCCCAAAACCCCTGGGGACATCATGGGCCTGCACGTTTAACCCCATGAACACCAAGCCAAGGGTCACATTGAACCCAACAATGCTCTAGAATAACAGATTTAGAAATAGAAACAGTCAATGAATTGCCCTACTTTTTTAAAGCATGGGGCACCATTTCTACCTAATCCATTATCCGCTGCCGAATTTTGGGGCCATCCTTGGCAGTGTGAGCCAAATTTGCAAAGAGCATACCACATATTCCCCTGCAGGGGCGCATTCCACCAATTTACGGTCAATCCTAGGTGCTCTGACACTAGAGTGGAGTGTTGGTGCAGTATAAAAGTCTTCTAACATAAGATACAACAGACTTATCTAGCTGTAGTTTAGTAAGGAAGTCAAGACCTTACTCTTCACTCAATACCTAAGCACCACCAAGGCTCCTTGCATTCCTGGATCGAATCCTACTTCAGAACACCCTGTGGCACATATTGCAACACTCCCTCCTTATCGCATATGTCGACCCCAACAACATGTCCAGCTCCCAGCTGCTTTTTAGCTAGGTTGCACTATATAAAAACCTGGCCACGAATATAAATGCAAACAAAAATACTACAGTTACTGATGAATGGGTTTCACATTTAAAAAATGTTCATGTTATCTTTGCTCATAATCCAAAAATACAATCCCGGGCACACACTCTTTTGGTCAAAAACACTCATGGGACCAGATTATCTAAATTTTGCCCTTGTGTAAAAAAATTGAATAAATTAATTTAGCTGCAAATTTGCTGCTTGTTTAATAGGGAATGCAGCAAAAACGTTTCACCCAATTGGTGCTATCGAAAAATGTTTTCACTAGGGTAAAAATTAATCAGGGGGTTTTATTCTCACCATGTTTGCTGTCCGACATAAACTGTAGCAAAAACATATATTTTTATGTTACACACGAACATAGAATAAAAGCAGTCTAATTCATGTTTTTAAAACGTGCTAAATGCATTTACTCCATTTTTAATCAAAGATGCAAATGTTAAATAATCTGGCCCCTGTTGCGACATCATCCCAATTTGACACCCTTATAATGTAGTCCTAAAACCAAAATGGGTTTGTACGATCTACAATCCTATTGTTGGACTAGGTATCAAATCGGCTGACCCCTCTTAAAAAATCCCGACTCTCAGCCTGCCCTCCTCACGGTGGTTTACCGATGAACTTCGAGGACTCCGGCTGAAGCGCAGACAGCTGGAGCGCAAGTGGAGGATTCCCCTATGTCCAAGTGGGATTTAGTTTTGGTTGCCTCACAGTATCATAAAGAAATCACTAGTGCGAAACAGTCCAACTATGAAGCCCTCATTGAGACATCTACTAATCAACCCAAAGAGCTTTTTAAAATTTGACGGTGTCTTTCCTCTACTGCGCT
Organism: Ambystoma mexicanum; assembly: GCF_040938575.1. Taxonomy (NCBI): domain Eukaryota; kingdom Metazoa; phylum Chordata; class Amphibia; order Caudata; family Ambystomatidae; genus Ambystoma; species Ambystoma mexicanum. Next base: position 535,769,298 of record NC_090923.1, read on the forward strand.
GAACCTGGTTTCGCCTTCGCAGGATGTCTGTGATTCTCTTCCTCTCTTTTTTATGGACAAAATTGGCAGCATTCGGCTAGACATCAGCTCCACTCTGTCTGTCCCCCCCCCACCTTCCGCTGAGTCTATCTACGGCTTCCTGGTGTGTGTTCCCTATCTTTTTGACCAAGGATGTTGCTACTGTGGTTATGAAATTTAAATCCACCTCTCCTATGGACCCTATTCCTCTATGTATCATCAAGGATATCATGCCCCAGGGCATGGGACAGAGAGTGTTCTGGTCTTGGTCATGACCTGGCTCAAACCCATGACACGTTAGTGCTCTGGTCTTACTCGACCTTTCAGCTGCCTTTGGTACTATTATAATTATAGTTAATCAAAATTATAATTATAATTGGTTATTTATACCGTGCTTAATACCCAAGAGGTTTCTAAGCGCAGACCCAGGTTTCGAACCTGTGTTCCCCTACGTCGACTAGCTTTCAAGGCGTGCAGTCTTGTTGGGGTGCCTGGCAGGGGCCGACCTCTCGGGGACTGTCCTTGCTTAGTTCTCCTCTTTTCTTTCAGACAGTCACCAAACTCTCTCTCTCTCCTACCTTTTGTGTCTCGGGCGACGGATCTCATTTGTGGTGTCTACCAAAGGTCTGACATCTCCCCGGTTCTTGTTGATGCCTATTTTCATCCTGTGACCAAGCTCATCCTCTCACATGGCTTCCTTTGCTATTCCTATGCTGACAACACACAAATCCTGATTCTTCATTCTGGACCACTGATTTCTGGCCTGACTCCTTAGGCCCCTTTCCCACGCCTGTTGCAGTTGTAAAAGATCTCGGAGGGAAATGTATTTCTTCCCTGTCCATGGAACCTCAGGTGAGCACAGATGGTCAGCGGGATGACTTCCAGTTGAAACTTTGCTGGCGAGTTCTCCCCTACTTCTTCGGGCACCAATTGTCTCGGCTCTTGTCACCTCATCGATTGACTATTGCAATTCCCTATTTTTGGTCCATACTGCCTATATTTTGCAACGTTTCCAAGTCTTTCAGAATTCTGCAACTCGTTTGGCTACTTCTACCCTGCGCTATTCTCACATCTCCCCCATTCTCCATAGGCTCAGTTGGCTCCCAGTGGTCAAGCGCATTCATTTTAAAATCCTTTGCCGGGTTCACCAGGCTTTTTATGGCTTACAGGCCGAATACTGTGTGGCCAACTACCGATCTTATATGTCCCTGGTTGTGACTTGCAATCTGCTGAGGCTTGTCATCACTCAATTCCCTCGGTCTGATATAGCTGAGTTGGTGGATGTTCTTTTTCTGTTGCTGCATCTGGCCTTTGCAATTCTCTCCCATTTGCCCTCAGAGCTACAAGTGTTCACTCTGCTTTCCATATAGCTCTGAAACCCTTCTTGTTTTAAAACTTGTCCTTGTCTTTTGCCTGCCCGGTGCACCAAGGTTCCCTCAAGCGTATGTTGCGCTTAATAAATTCTCTACAATACAATACAACTTCATGTTAGGCGAAAAGTTGGAGGATTCAACTGCAGCCATGAGCTGGAGGTAAATCCGCCAGGTTTCTGCCAAGTTTTTGCAGAATTACTGCCAAAAGGGCCTCATACTGTCCATAGAGTGCAGTGGGCTCTGAAAGAATTGGGACTTATTCCGCCAGCACCACTTGTAATCCGGCAGTACATCCACTGTACCAAGTGGTGGTAACAGTAAATCCATTGGACGGTATTCCAGCAGATTTACCACCAGAATACTGCCCAACTAGTCATGACCTCCATTCTTTAGTAGACATGTTATAGAAAAGATTAATTTACGGAACAATCAGATAATACTGCACAATGGTTACTAAACCAAAATATAGTCAATTTTTTATTTGTAATCATATCTTTTGGTCATTGCTTCGCAATTAAGTTTGGTTTCATTACATCAGCTTTACTGCTATATAGGTAATAAGAAGCAGTTCTCAAGGCATGGAGACCAAACATGGGCATGCAGCAGGGAATAAGTCATACATGCAATACTGGTGGTTAAATGGCTCCCTTAAGCTCACAATTCAAACCAAAAGTGTCAATAGAGAGAGTAATTGAGCAAGCCACCTTTGCTCTGCCCGTGCCTCCGTAATTGATAAGTGCTCTGAAAACGGGTTTTCTGAAATACAGAAATTGAGTGAGGAAATGGTACTTTCACTAGTGTCAGAATCCGTATGTGGGGAAAAGAAAAAAAGTCGGGTGGATGGACCTCCATCTCGTGTCTTTTCCATCCTGCAAAGCCACCCGACTTTTGTTCTTTCCCGCTCTTGCCGACTCTGACACTGCACACTTCCTAACACGCACACATCTTACTGCTTCTTGATGCCTTCGCCTCTTCTCTGATCCCCTATGTTTACCCACAGTTACTGAGATTGAGTGGAGTATGTTGACTGTAGAAATAATCACCGACTCTACCCAGATGGATGGTGAACAGAATTTGTCATCTTAATGAGTCCACCAGACTTCGGCAACAAGGAACCCTGGGGGGCTAGCCCCTTTTAACTTGACTTATATCATTTATGTTCTTCATTCTTGCCTCGCTTTTTCGCAGTGGCGACCTGGAAGGGATCAACATCTGCATATAGGTTGGACCAGGAAATTGATCGATGCATTGGAAGCTCTACGGGTGCCACTCCCAGCACCTTTATTGCCCCCGACCTGGCCATCTAGCGAAGTAAGCGTTTGATAAAATGGAGTCTCCTTTTCAGGCTGAGGTCACAGACTAAACCCGATATGGTTGAAACCGGGTGAGAGGTGGGGTGAATTTGCTGCGCCTGGGCTTAATTCATTTCTGATCCTGTAGCGATCTGCCACCGAGCCCAGTGCCCTGGCCTTTCCCTCGTGAACCACCACTGAACTCTTACCCTGACCTATGCAGGTTAAAATATGTGTTCCCGTTTGGGAACGCAGACCTTCAGTTAGTCACTGTGCAGTCCCTTGTGCATCCACACTGTTTTTTCGGGCCATTCCTCAGACCCTCCTAATGCTGCCAATGTGTCTCAGATGCCTCCTTCTTCATCCCAAGATTTTTCTTAGGGTTGACAGTTATATTGTCTCCCACAGTCGCAAGTCTCGATGGTCTCATAAGACTTTGCTTCTGTCTGCCACTGTGCACTTGACTCAAAAAGTGCACAAGCCCCCGTCCCCTCCTGCGTCATGACAGGTAAATAGCCTATATAGCTGTGTGTAGTTATGAACTAAGAACTATATAATTACCCTTGAGCCGGGTAGAGAGAAGGGAAAAACAGTCAACACTCTGATCAAGCAGAGATTAAAGTTTGGGCAGTATACGCCCCCACTGCAATGTTGCACAGCTACGCCCAGCTCGCAGTAACCTACTGACTAGTAAGGCGTCAACAAACAAAGAACAACAACTCGCTGCTAGCTGTTAGGCAATTCACTGTTAAGCTTTTCCGTGGCAGAGAATCAGAGAAACACCACATGACGAAGCCATTGTCCAGCTAGAGAGCCTTCCAAAAGCCAAAAGACTCTCCGGCTGCCCACTCCTGCGCTCCTTTCATGCTCCTCCTGAATAACCCTCTGCCGCTGCGGTCGCTGTGGCACCAGGACACCAAAGCGGACATGTACAACATCTGTATGTCATCAGCACTAAGACCAGCTTCACATCAGCTAGCAGCGGTCGCCTCTAGCGGTCAGGTAAGCCCTCCCATCCTGTAGCAACTGCGGACAGATATTGACAAATAAATTGACAGCGTAATTTCACCTTCTGTCTCTTCTAGCTCTGAGGCTATATCACTCAGGTCAAGGCAAGGCTCGCGGCATGTCTGCAGGGGTGCTCTGCACATTCCACCTTCTACGACCTCCAGGTGGTTCACCACTCTAGTGATTGTGCCCTTCTAGGCTGCCTTTCCTGGGCTGCAGAGTCCCCTCCCGGCCTTGGGACGGAGGCATGGATCTGACTTGGTCAGACCAGGTAAAGCAAGTGACATATTGTGATGCTAGCAGTTTAATGTTTCCTTCTCGTAAACCATATGTCTGCTAGGTTCCTTAGCATGAATTAGACATTCGAATTTGTGGTGCAGTCCCTGCCTTGCTCCTGCTGTCATTCATGCAACAAATAAATGAAAAGGCGTCAAACCGAAACATGCACTAGTGGCAGGCATTCCATTCCCTACCTTGTTCTCGCTGTCATTCATGCAACAAAAAAATGAAAAGGCGTCAAACCGAAACATGCACTAGTGGCAGGCATTCCATTCCCTACCTTGTTCTCGCTGTCATTCATGCAACAAAAAAATGAAAAGGCGTCAAACCGAAACTTGCACTAGCGGCAGGCATTCCATTCCCTGCCTTGCTCCCACTGTCATTCATGCAACAAAGAAACTGAAACTTGCACTAGCGGCAGGCATTCCATTCCCTGCCTTGCTCCCGCTGTCATTCACTTTGGAAGATTGAAAGTGGTATTTGCTAGGGCACAAAATAATTGGTCTAATTTGGCCAAATGATTAATTGCCGTGGGATTCACTATCCATTGCTTCTACTGGTGAAGGCCCATTGCATGTGGGGGTCGCGGGGTCTGCACTTCTGCGCCCGGGGACCCGTTGCGCTACGAAGCAGTAAATCTGTGGCAGCAAAGACTTTCTAGGCATATAAGTATGTCTAAGGATATATGTCCCAGATATTCCTTACTTCAACGTTGCAATGCAATGTACGCGTTGACTAGAAGACAGACTGTGGACACGTGACTGCCAGTCTGACGCAGAACTATACAGTCATGCAGATCCTTATGCTTTGGGCACTTTTCCAGTTAGGTTCCTTGCTTCAGACAGGGAATAAACACTGACCCGCAGTCAATGGCGGTTCTTTATGCTTGAATAAAAGCCATAGATCTCGGAAAGGAGACATTCTGAATATTAACTCTCATGGTTTTCTCATACATCATAAAAGCAGCACACAGTAAAGTCATTTCTTAAATGTATGGCCATGATGAAAATGCTTAGCACCTAATGTCTCTGCGCACGCTCTGTAAGCGTGCACCGCTGCCTAGGAGCCCGCTTTGCAGGCAAGGTCAACTCCAGGGCAGAGCCAGGCATTGCCCTAGAGTCCCACAAACAAGGAGTACCAGTTACTCCCCAAAAGTGCAATTGTTGCCGAGAAGCCCAGGGGCAGCAAACAAAATATTTCATACAGTTTATGCAGCAAGAGCACCAAGCACCTGCCATGTTGGCACTTATATCTGGATGGGTTAATCAGAATAAGCCCAGGAGCACTGATGCAACTTCACTGAAGATTGGAATGTGACCCAGATTATTTCATTAATGATCTAACAAGCTCAATGAAATAATTGCATTATCAAATATGTATCATTTATGAGTGATATTTCTCTACTTCCTGCAAATTACATTGAAAGACATAGGCCCTCATTACGAGCATGGCGGTCTGGGAAGTATGGTACTGATAAGCATGCCGGTACCATACTTCCCGGACCGCCATACTACGGGCCCTGCTCGCGGGAACCGTTTCACCCGCCAGGTTTTTCCTGGCGGGTGTAACGGCATCCGCGAGCAGAGCAAGTTGGATGCACCGGCATCATTCTGAACGGTGCCGGTGCATCCGACGTCCCCATCCCCATTCAGCCCTATGGGGCAGAATGGGGTTGGGGAGGCCCTTGATTCCGTCACCCGAAAATGGGCACGTACCGGCCTGACCCGGTTCTTGCACATTCACAGGTGCCGGAAAAAATGCAACTCCGGCGGCAGAGTTGTAATGAAGGCCCTAGGTAAAAAAAATTGCATTCCACTACGCACAGTTCATTATCACATAATAAAAAGTGTCATTTGCGATAAATATTTTCTTCAACTTTGCAACCAACAAATCCAACATTATTTGCCACAATCTTCATTCAAACAGCCTAACCTGATGACAGTTTCCCCTTCCACATTTGCTAACACACCGCCCTACCTCGATCGATAGAAGCGACCTCATCCCCCTTCATGTACAATATCCATTACTCCACTGATTTCAGATTCCCTTTGATCCATAGATATCTACTCATAAACGTCATGCATTTGAAATATAATTTCTCAAAATCAATGAATACATGGATTCACACATAATAAAAAAAAAACTTGTAGCTTAAATTATTTTGCCCTGGCCCTCTAATGCTTCGTCTGCTTCCAAGTGTTTGGATCGCCTCTGGCAAACTGAAAACACTTAAAACTAAACCTTTTCCTTTCTGCCAAATAATTTTAAAAGCAATCTAATTCGACCCATCTCTATTTAATTTCCCTTTAATAATCTGTATATGTTAAAAGGTGCCTGCATAGGGATTTTTAATAACTTGAGCGTGGTCATAGAGGGCTTCCAATAAACATTGCAGGGCACTTAAGTAGGATGGCTGATTGCCTCGCGAGGTGGTTTTGCATAGGCCTTGCATGAGGGGTGCAAAAAAAGAAGTCTCACGATCAATAATAAAACTAAAACGATGGTATTCCATCCACCCCACAAAGAGCAACCAAAATGAGATCTCAGGCTCGGACTGGTCTATAGGGCAATCGGGCAATGCCCGAACCAAAAACACAAAATGCTAGTATGGGCCAGTTTTTTGAGTCAAAGTGTGGGCCACATCTTTGGCCCATCTGTGCCAGTTTGATAAGTTACTTCACCATGCAACTTGTAGTTGTGACCAGTGTTACTGAAAACATGTTCTTTAAAATGCACAATTTGCATCCCATTTGATTAAAAACCTCCCCCTTGGTTGCTACTCGAACAGTCTGTCACAAAAGGAATGAATTGCCACTTGCAACTGTGGGCCACTTTTTCAATGCTGCCCGAGACAATTGTATGCCCCAGTCTGACCCTGTTGAAGGGCGTTTAATTAAGCAAGCTGACAGGTACGATTACTTGAGAAAGAGATTTTCAAGTAACAGTAACTGGACTGCTCAAATAGCAAAAGCAATAATGAGCCTTGATTGAACAAGTAATTCCACCTTAAATCTGGCCCACATGCATGGAAAAGCTTGCAGCCGGGGGTAAACACGCCAGACGCGTCATAGGGTCAGACCTTAAATGCGGTGGTAACACCGTTACCGCCGTATTTAAGGGCTAACGCCCAGCTCGTAATCAGGCCCTCAGAATGGAGGAATGGATATTCCTTGGTGTAGACATGTCAAGGCAGAATTCATCTGCATGGAATTAACACACTTATGAAGTGATAATGTTTCTATTAATAGCCACACCAAGAAATTAGTTCAGGATGCGTTTGCAACAAAGATGAAGTTAGAATAGAAAGCTACCTTGGGCCTCATCACGAGTTGGGCGTTAACTCTTAAATGCAGCGGTAATGCTTTTACCGCTGCATTTAAGGGTACGCCCAAAAATGGGTCTGGTGTGTTTACCACCAGCTCAGAGCTGGGGGAAAAAAGCGCAGGAGATTTTCCCATTTTCGGGCGGATTCAATTGGGAATGGGGAATTACAATTACTGCCCAACCCTTGATCTGAAGCTAATAGCGCCGGACCGGTAGGCGGTAGCGCTAGTAGCACGGGCGCTAACCAGGCGGTAATATGCCGGGATACCGCCCAACTTGTGATGAGGTCCTTTGTATTTTCAGCACAAGCCCGAGAATACGAACACTAGAAAACGATTCTTGGGCTACAAAGATACTTGGTTATCATTACTCCTTCATTTGCACGCTCTCGTTATATAAGACACAGATTCGGCATGCTACCTTTGAATGCACAATTATACTACTGGCACGTCTCCGAATCTGAGCACTGCGCAGTATGTTCTGCAGAGAAAGAAACCGTTGAACACTTTCTCTTCCTGTGTCCTTACTATGATTATTATAGGAGACGCTACTTAAAACCATTTTCTTAAATCATAACATTAGACATCTATTTGATGCATTCGCTTTGTCTAAATTAACTGTTGATGAATGTATGCTGTATTTGCTTTCTCCAAACATATTCATAGTGTCTGGCTCCATAGAAGGAGCCAACTTTCAATCTCCACAGCATACCTTAGGAAGGATATGGATCATGCATATTCCTGTGATTGACTAAGCAATGGAAATATGGTTTTATGAAGACAGGACTGACTTAAATTATACGCACATGTGCACTTTCAACTAGTATTCTATGCTGTGACTTGTACATAATGGGAATAACGAATTTAGTACTTGCTGGGATGAACGTTTATATCCCACACGTGAGAGGAAATACAAACTGAGAAAACCCATAAAGCATGAGTCATAACTGCTGAACCCATATGCATGCATAATTATTGGCCGACCCCATACCCTCGCCCAGAATAATTTGGCTCACACAGTGTTTGTCAAGTGTTGGCAATAAAAGGCCATAGGTTTTTATTGTACAGATATGGTTATGGAGATAGTAATAATCACATATCATAATAGTAACATACTTTTGGGCACCGGGTCCTGGGGTTATCCCCTCTGACCCGTGACGCCACACGTGGGTAGGTTGGCGGCTGACCGTGTTCCCCTGAAAGCGTCTCCTAGTGACCCCCCCTGGAGGCTAGAGTTGCTGTAATTTCTCGAAAGAAATGTTCCATGCCCTGGTTAGATAAATGGGTGCCGTCTTTGAGAAAAAGGTCCGGGTCACCCAATGTAATGGCCGGGTGCTTTATGAAGCCCCGTCCTCTTGCTGTACAGAATTTCTCTAGCCCCCTGTTGAGTTTTCTTCTGGAAATGTCTGTAGATTTGTAGCAGTTGGCCCTTTGCCATTTCCTTCTGGCTAGAATGGCAGAGAAGTGTATTTCCGTTTCCCTCCAATTGTGTGAAATGCCTGCTAAGGAAGAGCAAATGTCTTCGAATAAATTTCTCCTTCCAATGGAAACCAGATAATTGCACCTAGGTGTATGACCAGAAATTCTGCTGGGTCTCTGTATGCGACCAGCTCAGTTAGTGTTTTGTGGATATCGGCCTATCGTAGACCTCTGTATCCCCACCCCGAAGCAATGGTGTTTCTGAAGGGTGGCCTTTCTTTGGTCTCCTATGCCCATCGGCCCGTCCTGAAGATAAATGAGTGGCCGACTGTCCATGCTGATTGGAGAGAGGTTCTCCCTTCGCCTGTTGTTTCTGAATGGGGGGAGAAAAATGGGGGAGGATGGCTATATTAGCTGTGGTCTGATGTATCTTTTGTAGCAATCAGACTTCCATCCTCTTATGTTTTTTAGTTGTTGAGGTACTAGGCCTCCTTGCCATGCTGAGGTGGCAGCCCCTATTCTGAAGGAGTGGGTGCCAAAGCCCTTGGGGTCCCACCCTGCTTTGCTGATTGCTTTCATCAGCACCCCTTTGAATTGGTAAAGGTTGGTAATACATACTGGGCAGATTGTTACCTCATCAATACAGCAAATGTTAATGGTTCTTTTGGCCCCAGTTTTTTGACTGTTGGATTTCTATGTTGACGCTTTCTTGTCTGACCCTGCCCTCCATAACGCCTAAACCGTTTGTGGCCTTGGTGCTGGATGCGATGAGCTCTCCCACCCGGAAAGCACCGAAGTAGGCCAGAAAAAATGCTGTTTTGAATAATATGATCTCATATGGGTGCCAGCATATGGCTTCTAACCAGTCTGCTATTTTTACCAGTTTGCTGAAATCAAGAGGGCAGCGGGTGTCTACCTGGGGCCCTTCCACTCTGGCCCATCCTTTCATAGCGTAGGAAATGAGGGCGTTCTGAGTGGGATCTGAGTCACCCCGTATTTTTTAAAAATATGAGATTGCTACTAGGTGTCTTTTTGTGCAGTCTCTCTTAAAGACCCGCTCATGCGCCCATTTTAAGAATGTTTCTATGGGCCTCATTACACGTAGTGCGGTAAGGGTTTAACGGTACCGGTAAGGGCACCGGTACCGGTAAACCCTTACCGCCTTACTACGAGGTCCCTTTGCGGGTTGGTACTTTAATGCCTGCTTTTTAGCAGGCGTTAAAAACCAACCCGCAAAGGGACCAGGGTGCTAATTATGGTACCGCAATTTCATAGGTTTTTAGTAGCGCAACTTAACCATAACGTCCATTTAACAAAGTTTTTTTACTGAATTTCATAGGTTTTTAGTAGCACAGCTTAAAAATAATATATCTGACTTTATGTACATGTAACATGGAGCATACTGAACCCCCTGTACCGAATTTGATGTCCGCCAACTCTTCTAATGTCCGCAGACATATGCGGACAACAGCAGCACTACCCAAAAAGTCTGGGGGGTATCTTTAATTGTTATATCATAACATATGAACACTGCACAAATTCACAAACCAGCACACATACACATTATATGGAGTAATAAATAAGAAGTGTAACCCATATATATTACACATCAACCATTCATTTAAATACAATATGTTCTAAAAATGGAATATACCAAAAGAAGAAAGATAGGCTTCCAACATGATTACCTCACAGAAACTCCACAACTAAGAGCAACAGCAGATCTACAGACCAATAAGAACACACCTTACCAGAAGCCAGCAAGTGTACTTCATTTTACTCATATATTTCGAATATTTCTGTATTAGATACAAAGAAAGTGATATTATTTTTTTTTCTCACAGAAATGTCTAGTACTCTTGGGTGGTTAGAGGAGCATTTCCCACGTGAGGAAATGTCTGAAGATAGTGAACCTAATGGTAGACACTTTTCTATATAAACCAATTAATAAATATTATTTTATATACATTTAACATATTTCTTTTTTGTACAGGCCATACAAAAATTGAAAATACTAAAGAAAAATAAGTATTGGATAAGGCTCTTCAGCACATAGAAGAAAAAATGGACCTTCTCATGGCAAATTTTAACAATTTAAAAAACTTTGTGGAGGATCACTTGAAACAAACAACTACATACCATTGTCCCACATGTACCTGTCCCCCTTCACCATATCCCAGTCAATTATCCCCAAACCCTCTCCATGAACCAAAACGGTTTGATGAGACTTCCATCCCTTCTTCACCTCATATAAATCCTATTGAAACCCCCAATACTCCTGTTTTTGTTTCAGTTTCCACCTCACCTTCTCTGTCATAAATTTAACATCCATATAAAATAAAGTAAAATTATTATATTGTGTCCTAATTCATTTCTTGTCTTTTTTTAAAAATCAGTTCAGGTGTCCGCGGACAGCGCGGGTGTCCGGAATGTCCATAAAGAAATGAAAATGGGAGCGTCCTAAGGACACTATATCTGTCTGTAATGTTTGCATGCAAGTTGAAACTGTTCTAAGAACAGAGCTGGTGTTCGGAATGTCCGCAATCAAACTACCACATGCGATATCCTGAAATGTTCATCAATAAACAAAATGGAGGTGTCCTGAGGACGCTAGACCTGTCCGTATTGATCGCAGGCGAGTTGAAACTGTTCTAAGAACACAGGCAGTATCCTGAAATGTTTGTAAATAAACTAAATAAGGGTGTCCTAAGGACGGTATTCTTGTCCGTATTGTTCGGCGGCAAGCTGAAACTGTTCTAAGAACACAGCACGGTGTCCTGAAATGTTCGTCAATAAACAAAATGGGGGTGTCCTGAGGACGCTAGACCTGTCCGTATTGTTTGCAGGCGAGTTGAAACTGTTCTAGGAACACAAGCGGTGTCCTGAAATGTTCGTAAATAACCAAAATGGGTGTGTCCTGAGGACGCTATGCCTGTCCATATTGTTCAGAGGCAAACTGAAACTTTCCTAAGAACAAACGCTGTGTCCTGAAATGTTCGTAAATAAACACAATGGGGGTGTCCTGAGGACGATAGATCTGTCCGTATTCTTCGCAGGCGAGTTGAAACTGTTCTAAGAACACAGGCAGTATCCTGGAATGTTCGTTAATAAACAAAATGGGGGTGTCCTAAGGACGCTATAACTGTCCATATTGTTCAGAGGCAAGCTGAAACTGTCCTAAGAACACACAAAGTGTCCTAAAATATTCGTAAATAAACAAAATCTGGGTGTCCTGAGGACGCTAGACCTGTTTGTGCTGTTCGTAAGCATGTTCAAACTTTTCTAAGAACACATCAAGTGTCCCGGGATGTTCGCAAATAAACAAAATAGAGTGTCCAAACGCCTGTCCGTAATTGTTCGTTTCACTTGTGACGCACTTTTAATTAGTTTCAGGACCCGAACAGTGTCCGTAGAACACCAACGTGCATGCGCAAAACAGTTTCAGTGCATTTGATGTCCTGCGGACACCCGCTCCCTTCGCGGACATGTTCGCGAAGCTATCATATGACCGCACCCACGCTGAGCGTGTGTTCTCACTGCGAACACTGTTTGTGTCCCCGAACAATTTAAAACTACCTTTTCAAGCAATCCACAATATCTTTCAATAATAACTCACCATAGCACAAGTCCCACATAGTAATCCTGAGTTTCTACATACATTTTGGGACTTTTTAAACCTTTTTTTGGTGTTCGATCTGTCCGTGGACAGCGCGCATGTCCGCGAACCGCGCACAAGCACCCCTATAAAAGGCCACACCCTAGGGCTCATTCTCATTGTGTTTCTGGCTATCTTACAGAACACAGTGCATTTTCCAGCCAACTTTCCAGATTTTAATCTGAAACCTGATGGCATCCATGGCTGCAGTACTGCCACCTGGTGCTACATCTGCCTCAGCACCACCGCCACCCCCTCCACCACCTCCACCTCCCGAAGGGCCTGAAGAGGGGAACAGGAGTGAGGATGCAGAGGAGGATGAAGAGGATGACGAGAATGAGGTAGAGGAACTCCCTACTACCAGCACTCGGCGTTAGTCTTGGGTGTGGTGGTTATTTACCATTCATGGTAATGTTCCTAAGGTGTCTGCGTACCGAGTCACCTGCAAAGAGTGCAAAATGGTACTCAGTCGCAGGAGGCCTGGCTCATACAGCTTTGGGACAACTACCATGAAGCGACACTTAAAGTCATTCCACACTGGGGCCATTCGCAAGGTTGTACCTTGTGAGGAGCGTAGTAGGTTGACTTCCTCTACTTCATCCTCCGTTTCCGATCCTGTCACCACAAGGAACACTCCTGTGGGTCAGCGTATTCCTCAAACTGCCTCACAGGCCATACGCAATACTGATGACCCTTACCTTTCGAGGGTCACAGTTGTGTGTATGTACTGCGAGGCAGTACTCTGCAGGGGGAGAGACTTCGAAGTGCTTTTGAGGCTCTGGTCTCAGAGCACGAGAAGATCTGCTCACTACCCAAATAAAACCCACTCTACATCTTCCTCTATCCACCCGCCCTTTCTTGTCCCCATGGTTGGTGTCCCCCCCTTACCCTCCTTTTCCCTCCTCTCCTAGTGTGTCGTGTATAAAAAAACAAAAAAAGTATAAAACAACAAAAATAAAAAAAAGGCTTTTTTCAGAGCCGCCTTTCACAGTTTAAAAATAGAAGTGAAAATAAATGAAGCAGGGCCCTGTGTATTTTTTAGAAGTCCGCGGACAGTCCGTGAACATCTAAAATGTTGGGGTGCTGCCCTATCATAACCATTGCAGTTTTGCCTGAGAGGAAGTGCTGGCTCTGAAAAGAGCCTTTTGGTGGTGTTTGTTTGTGTTTGAAAAATTTGAAAAACTCAACACCTACTACAAAATGGATGCTGTAATTCCAAAAAAGGTTGCAATGCATTTTGTACATTTCTCAGAAAAATATGATTGCCAACATAAGTAAGATAGACTCCATCGCTGCGAAAAATGTATGTGCTATGAAACATAATATTTTCATTGTGAAAAGAGGACATGCCAAAATCTATTAGAAAGGCACAAACAGCCTTATTGACATTGCGGCTTGCTTTCTCCATTTGTGTACCAAATGAAGAAGAACGAAGCCACATTTGTCTCTGCGCAATCCATGAAAAAATTACTTGAGAATTTGGAAACATGTACATGACCTTCCCAAGTCCTTCTTTCATTGCAAATTACAAAGAAATTCCAGACACATGTCCTAAACTGTTCCCTCCACAATGAATTACAATTATGTCTGGATGTTGCTCTGTCTCCAAAGTAGCACAGAGAGGTAGCAAGTGCTACCACTTCATTCCAACTACTCCATGCCAGTGCACTTCCACACGTGGGAATCCAAGATCTACAGCTACTCCACAGTTTTCTGCATGCACCTTCAACCAATGTATCCATGAGTCTCCCAAAATCCAAACAATCTGTTTTCTGAAACACACAGCCATAGCTATCTGTTCTTCTCTCAGCAAAAAGAGTATCTGAGAAACTCTTTCCTGGCACAACACACCCACTAAACTTTACTGACCAATCCCTTTGTCTGCTCATTCTCATTTGAATGCCTCCCCACCCCAAAATCCCCGGATGTAATACGCGACGTCCACGGACTACCACCATGTCCGCGGACATATCGTAACATGGACAGTCATTCTACCATTTTCATTTCACTTTCTGTGCTATTCCCTCATTGGATATAGCTATGAAGTCACATGACCATCCACCAATCACATCCAAGACCTCTACATCTAACTGCATCATCACAGATCAGCACTTCAAATGTACTGTTAATCTCTCTGAGTACAAGTGTCATATCATTGGAAAGCACCTTCTACAGGAAATACTGTACAAGTCTCCAAGATTTCTACTTGCAGCTGCATGCATATCCATATGCATGAACACAAACTACAGGTATGCATATTTTCTGTATAGTACATGTACAATTCTTATAGATTCATATAAACAGATTAACTGACTTTTAGCTGGCATAATCTATAAAATGAACTTACTGTCATTTTTTTCATCTCCTATAATCAACTGTCACTTCCAAACCTATCTGCTATTTAATTTGTTTTTACACACACATTTGCAAAGCATGTTGAACTAACATATTTAAAGTACAATACAAAGAGTTAACATACTCTAACAGAATTGCATGCACACAGTATTTTCAAATATCAAACAACAATACAAAACATGTAACTTTATATATTTATTTGTTTATTTATTTATATTTATATAGCACGCAAGCAGCCCATGGGCATTGAGGCATTGTTACTTGCAAGAGCTTAGTTACAGGAATAGTGGCATTCAGTGGTACATTATGAATTCCACAAGGCATAGAACTGATATTTTGGTTGGTACAGTTAGTCATTACAATACAGTTTATGCATTAAGAACATATGATATGTATTCAACTGGTGCGACGCATCTTATGTGAATAAGATAGTTTTCATGGTTTTGAGGAAGGCACTGAGGGTCAATGTGAATTAAAAAAAATCAATGTATAAATTAAAAACAGTGCTATATACAAACAGAATTACTAATTTGTTTCCTTTACAATTGCAGTGAAGACCATTATCCTGAAAAGAAGCAGCCGGATTTGAAGTACAAAGAACAACTAAGAAGAAACCTGCTCATTCCAGAAAAAAAGTAAGTTGAATACCACCATAATATTTGTACTATTACTCAAACACACTGTAAGGTTAATTCATGCTATTTCTGCCCCTAAAAATAGAAATTGTACACCATTCTGTCCACAAATCCCCATTTCTTAAACAGAGATTTACAAACAGAATGGTGCACAAATTCCTATTTTTCGGCACACAAATGACCCAACTCAGCCCCTAGAATTTTGATATTATAGAACAACAAACAACTGTTTTAATTGTATATCATTAGATTTACTATTTGTACTTCTCCACACCACTAGCTTACTTTCTACTGTCATCTGAACCCCAGTTTAGTAGCACATAAATTCAAGAATACACATCCCAACGCGTTGTAGTTGTCCAATGCATAATTACACACCATCACATACATCTTTATCATCTTACTCAGACACTCATGCACATAGCACACATACATTGCAGAGCACCCCAACCCATACCTTCTTCATTTTTTTCAACAGACCCTAAAGAATGCCTACTAAAAATCAAGTCCGTAGAAAGCAACGCAGAAGCAGAGCAAATGAAAATAGAAGTGTCCAAAATAAGCATCCATCTCTAGCAGAATTTGTAAATAAAAGTTCAAACAAAACAGCTAATACAGTCATTCAGCGAAACAAAACAAGCTTCAAGTACAGAAACTTTGCCTCCCCTATCAAAATATAAAACGAACCAGAAAACAACAAAAATTCAGCTACCACTACAGATAAAACTGCTCCTATAAATCTTGATATTGTGCAAAGTAAGCATACCAAAAAAAGTATTTTAGCAAAAATGTTCCATCACAGAGTCCTTCAAAATCTTATAAAAACAGGAGAGAAATCAGGCACAACCCTTAAAACCTATCGTAGGAAATTAATCTTAGAAGTGGTGATAGAAAGTGCAATCCTTCTCAAAAGAAAATTATTTATTTTAGTGTTAAACAAAAGGAAACCACTAACAAAACTAATGACTGAATTACAAAAAAGACTTCTCAATAAACGAAATGTCAACAGAAATAACTTCTTAAGTATCTGTGGAGGTGAGTGGAGTCACACTACAAGCAGAGAACCATATTTTAATGAAGAAGCATACAAACAAAAGCAAACAAATACAATTGCCATACATAGCAGTGGACAGGGTTATGAAAAAGTTAATAATACCATAATGGAACAAGAAATACTGCTTACAAAAATATCCCCAGAAAACTTAGAATTACCTCTCCATTCAACTGAATCAGAACGTCTAGTATACAAATGGCCATGCAAGTCAATGTGTAACATTCCCAAAAAATCTTTCAAGTCTTTACGCCAATTCCTCAATCAATATGTGAAAGGCAAAGACAAAATCAAAATTAAACTACTGCAAAATATGGATACCAGTCCAGTGCGCAAGTACACAGGACTACAAGGACATTCATTGGCCTGCATTTCAGGACCTACATGCAAAACTACCTTCCATTATATCAAAATGATATCAACACATCATTCAACTATAAGAAATCTAGTCTATAAACTGTATTATGCTAAAAGTCCTGCTTTATCACTAGCCAATTTAAATAACATTCTTCTACATGGTACAGCAAAAGACCTACTTGAAGAAATCGACTATATCCAGAAAAAATATTTTGGAAGTGAAAGCCACTTACAGAATGAATTAAAGCAAATTAGCAACAATTCTATGCATGGCAACCTTCTAGTACACACATACAAAAAAGAAATACTGAAATTTAAAAGTACATCTGCTGAAGTACCAAACCATGTGTGTGTATGTTGCCGTAGAACTTTTTTAAAAGTAACACAAAAACTGTAGACCTAACATACAAAATAGAAGACAATGAAGATTCTAAATGGTTTGAATTAGCTCTCTACCTTATAGCAGAAAACAAATACGAAATTACTGACCTCTTAATACTTTGCAGTTACTGCACTACAAAACTTGACAACAACCAAACTCCTTCACGTGCTATCACAAATAATTTGGAATTATTTCCACTACCAAAACCCCTACAACAACTCAATTTATATGAGAGCATCGTAATTCAAACAGTGCACCCCTTTCAAGCAATAATACGCCTTCAACCATAAACAGCAAAATTACCTCCCCCTGAATTAGTGAACGGTATTCATGGAAAAGTAGTATTTACCATTAGATCTAAAACAAAATGTGCACACTCTAGGAGTGCAACGTCCCATGGAGCAATCTTTAATTATCTTAGTAAATGGTGTACCTACAAAAGACAAAATAATTTGGAACAACTGGTAGATTTACATAAAGTTAGACAAGCCTTGCAATATCTAAAAGACAATAATGAATACTACAAAGAACTTAATATTGAAGAAAACTTGAAGGATACCACTGAAATAATTCAAGAGAAACAAGAAGCTGGTCAATTTGAGCTCCTAGATCCTGCTACAATATCCAATACTTTAGACCATTACACAATTCATCCATTGCACTCTAATGACACCGTAGAAAATGCACTAGAAACGTACCAAATGCGTCAAACAAAAGGATCACCAATCAGCATATGGGAAAAAAGTATAGAAGCATGTGCTTTTCCTCTACTCTTTCCTACTGGCAAAGGAGGAAGGTACGATGATAGACCTATTCAAATAACAGCCTCAGAATACCGCTCGTTACGGATGTATTCTGAAGATCCCAGATTTAGACAAAATGTGGACTACATATTCCACCTACTCTTTGAAAGTGAACTAGCAACTTTATGTTACGGAGTTGCACACAAATTAAAATAAGGATCCCACTTTCAAAATATGTCAGCTACACAACTATTACAAAAAGTGCAACAAAAAGATGAGGTTTTACAATCAAATATTACAAATCTATTAGCAAACATGCGTGGTACAAAAGAGTAATGGTTTTGATGTCATGGAGATGTACGTTGTATGATAAGAAACCTTGGCCCACCCACTTGATTTGTTACATTAAGTTGTGCAGAATATGCATGGGAAGATTTACATGATTTCCTACGCATATCAAACAAAAACAAAACAAACATAGATATACTAACACTTGGAGAACTTTGTTCTCTAGATCCTGTTAATGTTTCAAGATATTTTCGCCATTGCTTCATTGCTATGCTACACTTTATTTGTAATAAAACTGTTCCTCCCCTCGGAGATGTGCAACACTTCTTTTGGAGAAAAGAATACCAAGCCAGAGAAGCGCCACATATCCACATGCTTTTATGGATTAAAGATGCTCCTAAATTTGGTCAAGACAATGACGCCACTGTGTTACAGTTTATTGAAAAATATGTCACTTGTGAAATTCCAATCAGAAGCAACAAATAGTGATCTTCATGCACAAATTTTACAATTTCAAAGACACAAATGTAGCAAATATTGTCGTCGCTAATACAAAAACAAAGGGAAATACTACACCAAATGCCGCTTTGTTTTCCCTAGACTAGTTACAAAAACAGGTCAAGTGAACAACTTCATGTCTTCAGTTAGACATAGTGTTAAAGGTAAATCACCTAAAAATACATATTACATAAAAAGAACAGAAGAAGACAAATATATCAATGATTACAATGCAATCATTGCCCACTTATGGAATGCAAACATAGATGTGCAATACATTGCAGACAATTCCACTGCAGTTGCACGATATGTTACAGCATACTTAACCAAAGCAGAAAAACCAGAGCACCAAGACCTCTGGAATGGCCTGTCATCAGACAAAACACTGTCTCAGAAATTATAACTCTTGTGCATAGAAATTCTCTCCCATAGAGAATGTGGCTCCTATGAAGCAGCAGATTGTTTAACTGGTACTGCTTTGTATGGAAAATCTGAAAATATAGTATGGCTAAGTCTTGGTCCAGCTAAATCTAGAAAAAGAGTTCTAAAATCGTACGAAGATATAGAAACAATACCCAAACATGATCCCAACAGCCAAGACATTTTAAAACATAATTTACTGGACAAATACTACCCAAACAGAAGTACCACTTTGGAAACCATGTGTCTATACCACATAGCCCCAAAGTTCACATACAAAAATAATATAAAACCCATGAAAAAAAGGTAAATACAGAGTGACAAATTGTGAAGGCAGTTTAGTAAAACTCACCAAACCAAATTTAATTAATCATATCAAATTGTCATTAAAGACTCCTCAACATAAAGAACTATATTACATGTCCCTGCTACAACTCTTTAAACCATGGAGAAAAGAAATACTAGATAATTATGACTCCAATGAAGACGCTTTCAAAGCAAATGAAAGCACTATAACTGATGTAAACTTTACACAGTACAAAACAATGTTGCACAATGAACAGCAACACGAAGAAGAACTCCAGGCCCAACTAGATAAGGACACTCCTGACAGAAGTCAACCTTCTGTAACAGGAAGCCAAGAACCACTGGGAGAGCCATTAATAACAAATGAGGCAGAATTAGCTATGACAGAAGTAGAAAAAAACATGTGTCAGTATGAAGATAAAGAAGACTTAACTATACTACAATCAAAACTAAACAATGAGCAACATAGCATTTTTGAAGAAGTAACAAAAGAAATTGCACATGGTGTACAACATGAAAACAAAGAATGCACCTGCCAAAATTACAAACCTATACTACTGTACGTCAGTGGTGAAGTTGGTTCTGGCAAAACATTCTTAATCAAAATCATCAGTAAATTCCTTCAACAATTGACAAACAACAAACTGTCAGCTGTTGTCACTGCCCCCACAGGTTTAGCTGCCTACAACATAGGCGGTGTGACATTACACCGATTACTACTCCTGCCAGCAGAACACCAAAAAAAATGAGACTATTACAAACTTTCTATAGAAGCTGCAATGGAACTATGCAGAGTATTAAAACAAATGAAAATGCTACTAATAGATGAAGTGAGCATGGTCTCCAACCTAATGTTGGCTTTCATTCACCTCAGATTACAAGAAGTACTCAAAATAAACTACGAAGAGCTCTTTGCAGGAAAACACATTATTGTTTTCGGAGATCTTCTTCAATTGACAACAGTGAAAGGTGAGCCTATTTTTAAAACCTAAGGACACAAACTCTGCCGTAAAACTGTTGGCAGCATTCGAAATGTCAACCTTTGGCAACATTTCCAATACAGAGAATTATCAGAAAACATGCGGCAATCTGCAGATCTCACTTATGCCAACATCTTAAAAAGTATTAGAGTTGGTATATTATCTCAAGAAGCACAAGCAATATTGAAAACCCGGCATTTGCATGCACTTTATGGCGATAATGCATGTGCTACGGATGTTATAGAACAATTAGCCCACAAAAATGTCAATTGTATGGCCTTAATGCCAACACTTGCATGCTGTTTCAAATTCAATGAAACAATGTTTAAAAAAGAAATGCAACCAATAATTGAAATTAGTGCCACAGACAAACTAGACATACATGGTATGACACTACCCATGTGTGAACAAGCCACAACGAGACTAAATAGTTTAGAAAATTCAATCTCCAACACAGCTGGATTGGAACAAATATGAAAATGATCCTTAAATTGCAGAGTAATGCTTAGACGTAACCTTGACGTGGATCAAGAACTAGTTAATGGAGCACTGGGTGCAGTTGTTGGCTTTCAAACATACTCATGTGACAACAACATTCATTCCCGAGCAGTTTTGTAAGAAGTGAAACCCGAGCAGTATTATCTGAGGTTTTCCATAATTGAAACAGGATGGAAGCAAAGTGATCCCAGAACACTTCTTGGATATAGAACAAGAATGTATTTTTTCTGTGACATTCAGTGTCTCTATTGAAGGGAAAATTTATTTTTTCTATGTTTAATTTTTTCTTGTTTGTTTTTTCAAAATGTATAGTTTTTCTTTTTGCAATTGATGCAGGTCTTTTTTGGATTATTATCGTTCTGTATGGGGTATGATTTATTGAGATATTGTTGATCTGATTGTCATATGGTTTGAGCCTGATACATACCTAAAAAAAGAAAAAAAAGTGTCTAACAGCTAGTGAAATGTCACAGAGGCTCATGTGTAATATATTGTTTTATGTTCTTTATTAAATAATTGAAAAAAAACATCCTTAATGTATAGGGTGTAACTTCATATTTGGTTAAGTGACAAAATCAAAGTAAATGATCCAATTATATATTTTTTTGTTTGGTCAGAGAGAAAGAGGTGTGTACAGGTAATACATATACCATATCACCAGTTTATAACCTGTGGGGACATTTTTTGTTGGTTTTTGCGAACAACATTCAGTTTGTCAATATTCTCTTTGACAAACTTTCAGAAGTGAAAACGATAGGCGCTCAACAGCTCGATTCCTTCTCTTCAAAGACATGTATGTACGCAGAGAACAATTTTCTCTAACTCTTGCATACGCAGTCACCATTCATAAATCACAAGGTCTTACCCTAGACAAAGCATTGATAGACATTGGTAGCACAGTCTTTAAAGAAGGCATGAGCTATGTAGCACTATCACGCTTACGTACACTTGACGGTCTATTTCTATTCAACTTAGATGCAAGTAAAGTAAACGCTGATATTCCTTGCATTTCAGAATACAATAGACTTCGTTCACTATACACCCCCATCTAAAAACATATCCTATTGCACAAAAAGTAAAATGTTCTAAAATAAAACTATATCAAACAGAAATGCAACAGGATGTCACTGCAAATCCTCCAAAGATATTAAAAGAAACTAATACTTCATCAAGTACCACAATCAAACAAGAACCTATTAGGGAAATTAAATACTTCTTCAAAGAAGGAAGACAAACTCCAAAAAAAGCACTCAGATACAGAACTACCTGGTTCATTTAAACTTTCAAATGTAATTGGTGTAAGTTGCTACGCAAATGTAGCAATGAATATTCTATTTCAATTACCACCAATTGTTGACAACATTTACTTACACAGGACAGACCAATTGTGTTTGCAAATGTTAGTACTTCATAGAAACGTAAAACAAAGAATCCTGACAACATGTATAGTGTTTATGGAATAAGACAACAATTGGACTACTGTGCTGGAATGGTGAAATTCACTATAAACTCACAGGAAGATCCACAAGAATTTCTAATGTACTTACTACAAGTACTGGAAAACAAAAGCATACCTATAAATGAAATCTTTCAGATTTCATACATGTGGAAACATACATGCACTCTGTCCAACAATGTGACACAAGAACAAATTCCCAATGAGCGCTTTGTGTATGTATCAATACCTAATTGTGAATCCGTTCCATTTCAGCAATTTGTACAAAATGCAAACCGTGGTAGATTATGTACTACCTGCAATTCGGATAATCGCTCAACCTTACTAATACAAACACATAGTAAATACGTAATACTAATGCTTCTACGTTACAATGCAGATGGTACCAAAAACAACTGCAAGCTGACTGGATTCACACATGGTCAAGTATCACTTGGTAAGAAAACCTTCACAACAATAGGTATAATGTACCACACAGGAGCCACAACCAATGCAGGTCACTATACTGCATATATAGAAAAAAATGTGGATGGTCGCATGTAATGATAGTACCATTACTCTAAAGCAGAGATTACCTGCAAATCTTACAAACGCGTAATGTTCTTAAAACCAAAATGTATTAACTAAACTGTACTTAAACATTAACTAAACTTCCATTACAAAACTATAAACTGTTACAATATGCCAACAGCTATATAACAGGCCCAAGATTCTACAACAAATAAACAGATAAATGAATACTACAAAATTATATCTAAAAATAGTTAATTAGAATACGCCAACTGGTATCTAACTACCCCAAGATTTTACAATATCCAAACAGATAAATCAATACCACTTAATTATAATAAAAAATAGACTGTTAGAATATGCCAACAGGTATCTAACTGCCCCAAGATTCTACAACTACTAAACAGATAAATGAATACCACTAAATTATATCAAACAATAAACAGTTAGACTATGCCAACTGGTATCTAATGTCAAGGGTTTTGACCCATGTTGAATCAATAGACTGGGTAGATGTGGGGATGAGCTGTCGCCGCCCATTATTCTATCCCAGGACAAACTAAATCAATAGACTGGGTGGATGTGGGGATGAGCTATCGCCGCCCACATTCACGCCAGAATAGGAGAATTGCGCAGTTGGCACAAGACCACTCTAAAGATACAACCTTCTTGTGGGGGGTTCCACATCACCACTCTACTGTAAGGATGCCATCAAAACAATGTTAAGCAAGGGCCATATACTGTCAAGCAAAAGACCATTCTATTGAAATGCAGTAATTCAAGACAACTCAAAAATGGATGCAGTACCGACAAAATAGTGATAATTTATTGTAACCAAATGACAGGAATGTACAACTTTGAGATTCTTAGTTTGAAAAATGCCCTCACGATTTGAGTCCAAACTCCAATTTGTACCATGTTCTGGGGCAAAACCCCACTAATTATGATTATTGTAGACAATGTGTTTAAGCTAGAGACATGGAAAGTTATTGGGATATATGTGGAAGGGAAATGTACCTTTGTATAATTTTTGATGAAAAACCAATTTTGCAAAACCCACTAAAATCGAAAATAAGTTGCCATTTTTTAATGCAAGCTCCTAGAAACGCCAGAGTCGGGACAGGGACTATCTTTAGTAATATATGATGTGTGTATGTGATGTCAAACAACTGTGTACCTGGGAAATATGTATTTGGATCAGGAATAGATTTGCGTGCACATTAACCAGGGGAGTGTCATTTCTGCAGGTCATAAAAATGACATCACTCTGACACACTATCCCTTCCCAAATCAGGGACCAAAGAATCTATTGACCTATCAAATCAAGAGAGGGGCAGGCTTAGGGATGCTAGCCTCTCCACCCATTTTCCAAAACACATAAAAAGAGACTGCTGGGACAGGTAGAGACATTAAATTCCATTTTCTGCGGGACGCTCTGCCGGGAGACTCCAGACTCCACATCCATCAATCTCCAAAGACCAGAACTTTACTTCAGAACTTAAAGCAAGGGCCTAAACCCACAAACTGAGAACTCTTCTCAGCAGGCCTCAGCATCCTTAAAATCATTTGCAAACTATTCCATAGCCGGGCGAGCTGTTTGAATTCTTTGCCAAGAACAATTGCCAGAGACCAGACCAGAGATCCAGAGAGGCCCAGACCGCTGTGAGCAGAACCGGTGCCTGATTGACCCGCCGAGCAGAGAGAACCGAAGTCCAGTCCAGTTGACCAGATCCGTGACGAGGCCCATTCATTTCAAAATTAGGAGTGAGTATCCGCCAGAACTGTGCAGAACCCAATCTCTTAGTTAAAATAATCTAATTCAAGCTATTTTAACCTAATTAGAACAGCCTCCTAGAAATCGTGTCATCTGTCATTTTTAAAACTGCACAACTGTCACCTGTCAATTCTGCAACTGCAAGCTGTCACCTGTCATTTTGAGTTTTACTTTAAATCCGAAAATATACCTTTATTAAATCATCCGTATCTCCGGAACCGTTTGTGCTAGGAACGAGATTTATCTTTCATCTGAAAGCTTAGAATCCAGGCTTTCCAACTCCCTATACTTTCTCCGCAATCGCGAGACACGCACTCGCGAAATTTACCACGATTTGCGATTTGGCCCGATTTCTTCATCTGTAGAAATCAGCAGCTTTTTGCTTCTCTTTGCTAAAATTCGTTTGCAATCTGCTAATCATTCATAGAGTATTGTTAAAGTGAGCCTGAACTAATATAAAGTAGCCATCGCCTACCCTGAACCTCTAGAGGGAATTAAAAGCAATTTTAGCACCTTTTCACTTCCTTGCAAACCACATTAAAGTAATTTGCCTATGTGTAAAACTCATCCCTGTTTTCCCTAAGCTTGCTGGGAGAACTGGAACTGTGTATTGCATTATAAAGTGTGACTTGTTGGGATTCTTGAAGACTGTGTGCTCTCCTTCCATTTATTGTATTGCATAGGGGGGGAGTGAATTGTCAAAAGAAAAAGTGATCATATTACCTTTTTCTAAAATCATAACAAGTCATTTCTGTACTGCATTTTATTCCACCATGCGTTTCCTTGAACCATATAAAGCATTCTTTCCCACCTTATTCTTCTGTTCCTATTCATAAGTTACCTCTTGCTGACTGCTGCTCATATTCACAAGTGTAATATCCATTATCAATTTATTTATAGAAGTGTGATATGTATATATATTGTTTAAATTTCAAATAAACCTTTTAATTTGCAAAACAAACCTACTTCTTGGCTCAGTGGGGTCAGGGGGATTCTAAGAGGGGGGTGTTATACAAGGGTTGTCACCCAGAGTACTGAACTGGATATAAAAATACATCAATAAGGGTTTTCCTCAGCATCCCAGACTAGGCATTGACTTAGCTGTAGTGTTGATTGAATATCGCTTACACTAACTACCCCAAGATTTTCAATAACCAAACAGATAAATCAATACCACTACATTATAACAAAAAATAGACAGTTAGAATACACCAACTGGTATCTAACTATCCCAAAATTTTACAATATCCAAACAGATAAATCAATACCACTTCATTATAACAAATAATAGACTGTTAGAATACACCAACTGGTATCTAAGAAGCTTCACCAATTGAACGCCATAGATGAAATGAAACACAACCAAGTGTGGAACATCCAATCATAATTCTGGGAAACAAATTGTTACCACTGTGATGTCATTATCTTGCTTTAACAAATAGAATGGTAACGAGGGATAGGATAGGCCCCTGGGCCTTGGCATTGTAGAGATTTCCCCTTAGAGCAATCATGATCGACCAATCAGAGACCAACATTCTCAAAGTATTCTGAAACAATATTTTGCAATGTCACTCCACTTTCTACTATAAAACACCACCATTTTGTATTGTTCATTGAATGATTTTTTGCATGTAATAAACTTGGGTTTTTCTTCTGGGCTCTTGATTGACTAATTTGGATTGGTTTTATTATTGATGTTTGGGTCTTACCCTACACACTGTAACTGAACATTTTGACGTATTTCTTATATTGTGTGTTTTTTTATCTTGTTGTTTTATGGATTCATCAAAAATAAGCTTTACAAATGAAATGATTTGCATATGGCCCTGTTCCTTCCATAATGGCAGAGCTGAGCTAAAACAATGTTAGGGAAGGCTGCCCAGAGCAATCTAGTAGTTATGATTACTTCAGAGCTTTCCAGCCATCATTTTTTGATTTTACTGTAATACTTAAGAGAACAGCAATGTGGGTAGTTTATTGACACCATTGTTGGAATAATTATATTACCATTATAATTTCTGGAAGTTGCACCTATATGGGACTAATTCACAGAAGCATTTTATAATGACAAACCCCCATCGGAAAACACCCTCTGAATCAGGCCCGGTATGTTACGTTATGTTGTGTTATAGAAACAGTTAGAGCTATGTTCTCCAGTGGGTCTCTTAGTGTTGGATCCAATTGACTGAGCGTGGGTGTGGAAAGACTATAAAGCAAAGGAGAAGAGAGGATTTTTTAGACTGCAGCAGAAGGTTGTATACGAATTGATCGTTTTACAACTGCTCGAATGACAATTGACCTTTTCACAATTGACCGAATTGTGAAGGTCAATTGTACCATATATGTGGGGGGAAACCCCCCACAACCCCCCACCCAACGCCAAACCCCCCAAAACCCATATATATATATATATATATATATATATATATATATATATATATATATATATATATTACCAAACCATTATATATATATATATATAACCCCCCACCCAACGCCAAACCCCCCAAAACCCATATATATATATATATATATATATATATATATATATATATATATTACCAAACCATTATATATATATATTCGGTCAATTGTGAAAAGGTCAATTGTGACCCTTTAAATTCGGTCAATTGTTCATTCGAACAATTGTAAACGACCAATTTGGGTAATACCCAGCAGAAAGACAGGTGATGAAAAAGAGAACACAATTGGAATAGAAGTATGTTCCCTTCTTCAACAGCAAGCAGAAAAAGATTGGCCCCCAGTCCGAGACCAGTGGAATTTCCACACCTCAAAAGTCCAAAGCTTAGAGAAGTGGAGTGACTGGGGTGGCCTGTTTGTTTTAAAAGGGATGTCAAACAAGCCTGGCCGTTTTAATAGTGGGCTATACATAGGGCCTGATTCACAGAAGCCTTTTATAATGGTGCAATCCTATTGACAAATGCTCTGTGAATCAGGCCCAAAATGTCTTTTAAAAGATTCTTGAGTGGATGGCAGCCAGTGGAGGGTCAAACAACTGGTGCAATGTGGTGATGTTTACTGGTGTTGGCAATGAATCAGGCTGCAGTATTCTGGATTAGTTGTAGATGATTGATTTTGTAGGCGGGTAGAGCAAGATACAGAGAGTTGCAATAAGCTAACCAAGATTGCACGAGTGCCGTCGTCACATCAGGTGGTGTGCAGGGGGAGTGAGGAAAGGAAGTCTCTGATGTATCACTCCTAGGTAACGGAAGCAAGATGAAGCAATGTTGCTCATTATGGGGATAAGGAGAGTTGGTCATTAATTTTGAATCCTAGTTTTCTAATGGTGGACCCATTGTGAGACATAGTGGCAAAGACAGAGGTCAAATGAGAGGAGACAACAGAGTAGGATGGCCGCCAAAAAGCTCAATCTTATCAGAGTTCAGTTTCAGGAAGTTGTTGTTAAACAAGTAGGAAAGATCAGCCATAAGATTTTGAAATCAGATAGGTGAGAATGTAGTTTCATTGTGGATGTGAACTAGTGGCTGAGTGTCATTAGCAGAGATAAAGAATGACAAGCCATGAGATCTCATGAGTGATGCTTAGAGTTAGACATAGGGGTTAAACAGGAGTGGTGAGCAATATATTTATGGAGCAAAGAAACCAGAGGTACACCGCAAATGTCAGGTGCAGAGAGGAAGTTAAAGAAGGCAGTGAAACAGGTTCAACCTGGTCTGCGAGAAAAGAATGAAGACAGCAAAGGACTGAGCCTCTGATACCTGCGGAATGAAGACAGTGGGCCTCATTACGACCCTGCCCGTCTGTCCGGTAACAACGGTAAGGTCTGTGAGACGGATGCCTTACCGCCCGCAAGGTATGACCTTGTGCTTCCGTCCTCCCCATTCCCATTGAGTTCTATGGGACTCGAATGGGAATGGGGAGTAACTTTTTCCGGCGCTGTAATGCCCCGGTAATTCCCCAAAGCCAGGTGCCCGAAAAAAATACAACTCTGGCGGCAGCCGTACCGTTTTTACCGGCAAGGCTACCGCCGGAGTCGCAATGAGGAGAAGTGAACTGGAAACGTATGATCAATGTGTTGAAGGTCAAACAGAGGTCTAGAAGTACTGGGGTCACAGATGTCCTGTTATTGGTGGTTGTGTGGAGATGGTTGACTGCTGCTTAGCTCCCTAACCAGATTGAAAGCTTGCCTGACGTGGATGAAGGAGCTGGAGAGCTGGTCCCCTTTGTGGAAGGCTTGAAGCTGTGTGGTTACATAGGCTTCCAGGATCTTGGAAGGTGCAAGTGACGGGAGATAGGATTAAAGTTAGATGGAACAGTTGGGTCGTGTGAGCGTTCTTGTGGAAGGGTGGAGAGAAGGTTAAAGGCAAGGGGAACAGAGCCTGAGCTGAGAGATGTATTGAGAAGATTGAGGGGGCAGGACCTCAGAACCGGGTTCCAAGAGCCTGATAGGGCAAGAATCCAGAGGTGAGACAGATTAGGTCGGAGAGATCTTGGTAAAAAGAGAGCGAGGGAGATCGGGCGGAGTATGGAGCAGATGAAGAGGGTTTCTCAGGAGGCAGACAGGAGGAAGTGGATGATGTGGGGGAGATGAGTTCCTGAATGGACTGCACTTTATTTGAGAAGTAAATGATGGGAGAATAGTGGAGGAAAGGGAATGAGGGTAGGAAGGATCTTTGGAGACTGCAGTTTTCAATGCTATCAGAAAAGTAGATGGTTTTGGCTGCACATATAGCTTGTGTACAACTACGGAGCTTGGTTGTGTTGGCCAGTTTAGCAGGCACCAGCAATGCTCGGCAGCTTTAGTCTGTGTTTTTTAGTGGCAAAGGCTAGGGTATACGGTAGAGAATATGCAGTGTTAATTATTTACCACCAGTGCTAAATGGCACCTGTAGGAGCATTGGAATAACATCTGCAGGGTTATTCATCTCCTCAGATATTACCACGGTGGTGCATGGCCAGCACACCTATTGAAAACCACAAGCAGGGGGAGTCGTCTTAGAGTTTTGGCCGTTTTCAATATTGGTGTACAGATTATGTTTTTGTCATTGGTAAACCATTTCAGATTGTATTTGCTTTGTTTAGAGGGATTATAAACAGTAATGCAGATACCGCCACTGGCGTCATATTCAATAGTAATCCACTTGTGGAGTGGATTCCTGTAGGTATCCTTTTCACAAAGCCTAGTGGAGTGTAGCAGAACAAAAGGCCTGGGGCCGGATGCCGCCCTCAGGACATTATTTATGACCCTCCAAGTCACCTGCGTTTAATGATAAAGTGTAGCCTGGCCTAAAACCAGTTTTTGTCTTTGCATCCTGATACCTGCAGTTTTACTTCGATTTAAAACATGATTTAAGCCCCACAAGGCAACGCATCACGCAGGTTACAGTTGAAAAATAAATTAAAATGTCACCTCAAAACCAATATTTTTTTTTTTGTATTCAAATTCGTGCACCAACGCCCCTACCTCCCACATAGACAGTCCGGTCTACTATATCAGACTTGTGTTATATATTCGGCCCTCCTGAGCAATCAGTTGTGCACACTTGATCTAGTGGCAATGTCACCTTGCATAATCAGCAATATGGCAACTGTTTCTGTAATGCAGTACATTCGGTTGTCAAATCTTCAAATCCAGTGGTTTGCTGTAGTTTCAGGCATCAGTTCCTGATACAGTCTTTATAATAGTACGACCACCACTAACACTGACTTCTCCACATATTTAAATAAGTATCCAAATGGTCATTTTGATTGGGATTTTTGAAGCAAGAATGCATGTCTGCGGGCCCTGCTTAGATTCTAAGCCGCCCAAAAGGTCAAGCGTGGAAACTGGAACTCGTACCATGCATCTTAATGTCAAAATGTATGCAGGCCAGAGGTTCAAGGCAATGACGTGATGGCCTCCGTGGCACATACAACTACGCCAATTACAGCTTTGATAGACATAGTGGTGTTGCTACAAGGATACAGTCAATGAAATGCTGAAAGAAAAGCTGTTTAAAGCAGAGCTCAGTGGAGGAGAAGAGTCCTATGCAAAAGGGAAACACAGATACACGTGCCATGTTCTTCTTCTAGTAAATGTCGCTTGGCGGGGGCTTTTTAAGCACACGTTGAAAGGCGGGACATGGTAACAAAGGAGCGTAATGTGATTCCTAAAAAACTGAGGTGCAGTTTAATGCTAGGGGTCACTATTATTTAAGTGCATCTGCCCCTTTGCAGTGTCCTACTGGGGAAAAAACATAGGGTCTCATTACGAGTTTGGAGGCAGCCATGGAGCTATTAGCCGGGCTCCATTACCGGGTTCCTGCAATGAGGAATAACCAGGTCATTCCGACATAGGAGGACCCGGTAATTCCTAGCTCCATGGCTGCTTCCAAACCGGGCTCCATTACCGGGTTCCTGCAATGAGGAATAACTGGGTCATTCCGACATAGGAGGACCCGGCTCAATGGGAATGGGGATGGAAGTAACAATGGGCTCATTACAAGTGTCCAGTTGTTACCTCCCTCTTCCCCTCGGGGGACCTGACGTCTGATCCGGGTCCCGCAAAGGGAACCTCGTAATCGGCTCTGACGGAATGAAGGGGGCCGGTCCCGTACCGGCCCCCTTCATTCCGTCAGCGCCAGGGTCGTAATGAGGCCCATATTCTCTGAAGACGTGTGCACTGGGGCAATGTTTACACTAGTGCTAATACAATTCCGTCGAAAGGTAAAAATGCGGTTTAATCAAACGTATCTCCTGTGAATAAAATATATATTTATCTGATTAAAAATGTGCATAATACCATCAACAAATACAGTATCATCACCGGATCTTTGCACGGAGCAATGCTATTTTGCATGGTATTAGCACCGGGCAAACAACTGGTCATTTAAAAAATGCATTAAAGCAATACACATTTGCACTAAAACAATTTTTTGCTACCCAAATACCATGCACAATTGGAATTGCACTGGGAAAAGCTGTCTCCTGTACAGCATGTTGGCACAACTTTAGCAGTCAAGGATGATAAATTGAGTACCAATCAATTGGATTGTTAAACCGGGGGCTTTGAAACTAATACAGTGATGATTCAGTCCAGTATTAAAGCAGAGTAACATAACATAACAATACAGAGTAACATAACAACAGCACAGTGCTTAGAAGCCGCAGGGGCCAGCATGAAGCACTATAGAAAAATGTGAAATCATTTCAATTATACACCTGGGCCATCAGACAGCAGATACTGGGCCTCATTACGACTACGGCAGTAGCCATGCCGCTAATGGCGGCATGGCTGCCGCCGAAATCGGGTCCGGGTTCCCAGAATGGGGAATTACTGGGCCATTCCGAGTTTGGAGGGCCCGGTAATTCCTCCCTCCAGGAACCCGGGCCCAGACCTTCCCCATTCCCATCTGAGCCCCCATAGGGCTCAATGGGAATGGGAGAGGGTGCAAACAACGGGCCGATTACGAGCGGCCCATTGTTTGCTCCCTCTTCCCCTCGTGGGACCCGGTAAGGACGACTGGTTTGACCAGGCGTTACTTACTGGGTCCTGCGAGGGGAGCTTGTAATGAGGCAGAACGGGTTTAACGGGTCCGCCTCCTTTAGCGGAGCCCGTTAACCCGTTCCACCTCACTCGTAATGAGGCCCACTGTCCCAAGAGTTCCAAGTGAAAAACAGTGTTGACACAGTTTCGGAAAACATCTCAGTGGTATCAATTGTTCGCGCGGAGAGACACTTGTGTACAGGGAGGGTTATAGATGACATATATCATTTCATATCAAGTCTTTGAGGCCGTTCGTTGTTCAGGGAAACTTTACACATGAAGTAGCTAGAATGAATGCATTCACAGGCTGAGAGCAATAACTTTGCAAAAGTACAAAAAAAAAAGAAGTCCACCCAATCTCACAAGATTAACCTTTGCCCCCTCCCAGCTCTGCATGCACTCACTGACTTATGAGTGAGATCCATGTCATATTGGTGCTAAAACCACGGTCATGTATTAGCATTGGTGTAAAAGCGTTGGTGCAGAAGCCTATTTGTTCCCCATACAGCCTCCATGATTTTCTGTTACTGTTATCCTTCCACTTTAGTCAATGTACATTTTTTGTCACGAGACAAAGAAAAAATAAGTTCAGTATTGTTGCTTTTGCACTAGTGCTACGACATGCTGATTCCTTAGCACCATGTTAATGTTAATGTTAATGTTAAAGGTCATTTGTACCGCGCACTATCACCACCGGAGTGGTCCCCTGGCGCTCTGGCAGCTCTGAAAGAGGGAGGGAGGGTGGGTTAGTGGGTGGAGGCTGGAAAAGTGCAAGATTGCAGTGATGTGCTGTTGGCAGCCTCAGCCCGGTGGTTCCGTCGGCTGGGCCTGGGGTGTATGCAGCCGGTAGTCATCGTGTGCTGATGTGCGAGTCTATGTGTGTTTTTGTTTTGTTGTTGCAGTGTAGTGAAGTTCGTGCGGTTTGCTGCGCTAGAGGTTTGTGGTTGTGTTTGGTTTGGAGTTTGAGAGGTGTATGCAGAGAAGGAAATTGTTAGTGGTATTGGTTAGTTTGTATCTCTATCCTGGACTGAACCGGTTGGGCTCGTGTAATCTTACACGACGGGATGCTTGTACATCCTGAGCCTCAGGAGGTACGTGCCCATTTTTGCATTCGAGGCCATTTGAGGATTTAGCTGTCCCCTCCGCCCGCTCCCTTAATAACCTTGCATGCTCCTCACCCCCTCCACATGACTAGCGCAGCTGCTAGTGTCCATACTTCCGATTGTGTGGTGATTGGTGGTATCTTGTCCGTTCCACAGCCCCGTGGTACCTAGTTGTGGCTGTATGGGCGGTGGGGGATGGTAAGGGTTGGCTGGAGTAGTTGCCTCCGTTTCTCTGGGTCTCGCGAGTGGACCTCTGTGTCCAGCGTCAGCCCTACTGGTGCTCAGGGTACTTCTGTCGGATTCTAGGGGTTTGTCAATGTCCTGTCACCAAGTAAAGATAGGTTCCGGAATTTCTGATGCTGGCACATTTACTGCAGATCGAAGCAAAGTATTTCAAGGGTAGACTGTAAAATTAACGTCCCATTTGCCAAGTGTTTCAGAGTATAAGAATGTTAATGTATGAATGTTTACATATGTGTTATTTATGTTTTCCTACTGATAGTGATGTGAAATCATGTTGGAATACATATAAAGAATAGTGATTGGAAATGTTTAGTATCCATTTTTGTAGATTCTGTATTGTTTGTAAATGTTTTTTCTAAATAATATTAAAGTTGTTAAAGTTCTGTGAACTATAGCAACTATATCAATAAAAAAATAAATAAATGTATAATTTGGACCACACTAAACTGTATTTGCATATTATGCCAAAGCAGTTACCTTCTTAACTCTTGAAAAGCGAACATTATCGCAAAACAAGTACTTTGTTACTATGGAGTTTCCGGCTTTAAGTGCTTAGTCACCAACTGAGTAGCAAACAAGAGTCATTGTGTGAGAGTGGCCTTTTCAAGACCTGAGATTGATTCTGCAATGTATGTATACCGCAACAAAAAAAAACGAACACGCTATTTAATCAAACACTGTATTTCATAAATCCAGTCAGGTGTGTTTAAAGGAAATTAAATTACTTTGGGGTGGAGAAATTAGTTATTGAGAGAAGATCACACAAGATGCAGGCGCTGATACCTTTTATTGGACGATCAGTGAAAATACTATGCAGAGATGGAACAATGCATTAGCTTTCGAATGTACCAGAGACTTCTTGCTCAGACGGTGCAGAATGAAAAAATCAGAAGAGATCAAATTCTAGAAAATGTCACTTTATCAGGATTAGCTAAGAACACTCAGAGCCCAATTCCGAGCACTGTGCTAAATTAGAAGAGTGCCATTAAAGAGAACGAAATTCTGCATTAATACAAACGTGGCAGTCTGACAAGGAAGTTGCTACTTTTAGTCACCACTACATGTCTGCACATTACAGTGCAACAGTGGTCCAGGTGACCACAGAAAATGCAGGTCAGCCACGGCAATAGGATTCTGAATCCCCAACAACATCAGTATCAGAACGGAGCCATCACACCAGGGTTTCGGCGTGGCTATTCAACAAATGCGAGCCAGACAGCCCCCTCACCCACCGCCAGTCACCTGAATAAACTAACAGCATTTCACCATCACTGCCCCCACCTATGCCTGCTTCCTATGGGAAAAATACTGAATGCCTGCCTAAATATTGTAATGTGTATTGTACTACAAAATGTATTGGGCTACTGTTAATGTTATGTATAACAAGATGTCTGTAGCTACGCCGTGGCACCACAGGGTTTGGGCGTATAAAAATGCAATAAATAAATAATAAATAAAAATAAATACATCTTTTTGTATCAAAAAAGGTGCTAGAATACGGCATCCATGGGGCATAGTCAGTGGAAGAAAAGAGGCAAGCTGCATTCACAAAGTATTCATTGGTGGCAAATATGTGCACAGTGGAAGGTGTCGGTGTGAAGTGTACCTTTTGGACAGCAGAAAAGGGCCTCTTAGTGAGAAGTGAAAAGCCTATAAACTACAAAGATTTCAAAAAAATAATAATAATGCATTGCTAAACATTTTAACATTTAAAGGGAAAAGAGGCCTGAGTCGATTAACGTGTCTAAGCAAGTGAGCAGTAAAGAACAGCTATGATCATTTATAATCATCCTCAAATGCTAATATCCTAATTTGTCCTATCGCATTAAACAAGAAAATGTCCTACATTTTTTACATTGCACAGAAATCACAGGTGGGTTCTACCGGTTGATCTTCGAGATTTAAAAAAATGTCAGTGCTGTTTTGATGCAGGTAGGCACATCTATTAATAACATCAAGTACAATGATTGGAAATTATTTAAACAGTTTAGGCGACAGGTTTGGTGAGGGGAGATAATGACCGCCTACTGAGGACTTTAAATCTATTAAAACACTCAGGTCAGATTAAAAATAAAATAGTACATGAAGGGTCCACAATTTAAAAAAGAACAAGATAGTAAATGAAATTGCATTAATATATTTGAAACCAGTTAGTAAATACTGGTGTAGTCAAAAAGTAGCTAAATATGTATTATTTTAACTGGAAGGTAGATTTGTTCTTTAAATTAAAATATTTTTGTCAGTGAGAATGTTTTAAGGAAAGTCAATAACAGAGATTATCAGCTTCATTCAGTGTTGTCTGGTTGGTTAAGAGGTGGTCAATTATTCCTCCCATGAGCACATTTTTTTTAATTTTGCTTAAAATCCATATTCACTCACCAGAAGTACATCAGAGTTCCTATCCAGCAACTCTTATAATTTGACATGTTGACTTTACCCTTGATACCAATAACAAAATGACATGCAACACTGGCTTACTTTGGTGCAGCCAGTCTAGATATTTTAAAACATGTTCAGACTGGCTGCACATTAGTAGGCCATTATGGCCATGTATAAATACTCCTTATGTTGGCTTTACACTTGATGCAAGAAATAAAGGCCATATCACAATAAGAAAATATGTCCTGACTGGCTGAACCAATGTAGACCACATAAGAACACTTGTCAGGGTGGCTTTATCCTTGATGTCAGTAAAGAAATGCTGCTTAACGAATGTGGGCCCATCCTCCCCTCTTCCAGGCAGAGGCCTGCTCCCCGCTCAGCATATACAAAGTATATACATTCATATAACACATACACTCTTTCATTCACATGTGCAAACATACAACATGCATCTGCTTTGTCACACGCGCACCCAAACAACATGCAATCTCTCATTCACAAGCACTTACAGACAAGACCCCTTGCATGAGCACATACCTGCATACATAAGTACATTATTTTGCTTACATGGAGCACCAATCCGGACTCCCAAGGTTGCTGCATACCACCTTTTACCATGGCTTTCCTGCTCCTGTGCAGCTTGCAACAGGAACCAGGAAGCAAGAAGAGCATCTTGGTTTCTGCAAATACACGATGTAGCGGAACACCTCCATCACCCCGTTTCTGGTCCTCGGAATACAGAGGAAGGCACATACAGCACTCCCTACATACATTTGGCCCTGCAGTGCACAAGCATGCATCCCTCTGTGGGACAAGCAAAGCTGGGGAAGCATGACAACCCCAGCCTCGCATGGCCCATTGGGTATGCGTGGTGGGAGAGAAGGGAGGGAGAAGGTGGAGTGGTGCAGGAGTGGCCTTTGGTGGTCCGTAGTGGCCTGGAAAAGGATGAGGGTGATGGTTACAGCACCTGCACCCTCCACGCCCCCTCCCCCGGTGTACCAAAATCATTTTGCTGAAACAAGTCACAAAGGACAAGGACTGTAAGCTGCCTCCTCGGGCGTGTACTTTTTCTCCAGTCTGAAATTGATAAAATGTTGACCTTTACCCTGTAGCTTTAAGCACAATTAAAACAGCTCCTAAAGGATATGCCTTCGGTGGGCTACTAACATAGCCAGGAAACTATGGCCGATCGGCAGGTTTCCTTTTGAGCATGTCACCCGAGCCCCAGGAATCGTAGGAGGCAAGCCGGTAGCACTCGTCTGCACACATGGCTTAGGCTATCTAGAGTGGTGCAGTGCGAGGACTCGACCCTGTACCTCTGAATCAGAGTGTATACTTGTGAATAGCCTGCACGCGCAAAGGATATTGCATCTATTTAACCTGGAAAAGTGTTGTGGGCAGTTAATTGAGGAGAATCTTCTCCTACCACCACTTAAAATGCCTTATAAGAGCAAGGCTAAAATGAACCGATACAATCAGAGGTCTAGAGAGGGTAGGGCCTGAGCTGGCAAAGCCCACCCAAGATCTGTAAATGCCAACTCAGAAGCTCTGTGTGGGCATGCACGGATGCACTGTGGTGGGCCCAACTACCTTAGCTTCAAACCCCACGTGTTAGACAATCCTGGCTACGCCTCTGGCGCAAGGTCAAGTGGTTTAGCAGTACATGACCCTGCTAACATAGCAACTGCAGCAGCTGAAGTGCACATGCCTGCCCCAGTAAGACAAAGGGCATGGTAACATTGTTCTTCCTTCCTGAGCCGCCTACAACAGGAGTGGTATCTGTGGCATCTGCAGCAGCCACAGTGCAATTGCACGAGGTGCCAGGATTCCATGACATTTGACGACATCGATAATAACTCTCTATTGGACTTATGTCTCACTATTCAACAGAGTATGGCAGGGGCTGCGGAGGTGCTGGTACCCGCAATAGGCCAAACCTCAGTAGCGGAGACCCAAGTGATTCGGGCAAAGTCAAGTCCCATGCAGAATACAGCTACTAACCGCCTATCTGCATCTCATAATCTGGTAATTGACTCCACCGGCGCGGTTCAGCTTGAAAAATCGGTTCAGCTTGAATACTCGATATCTGGGGAGGTAGGCTTTTCTGAGCTTCCATCCTTTATGGTCTCCATCCAGTTTGCCATGAAAATACCATGAAAATACTGTTAAAACGATGTGGGCGAATTCATGAATATCTACAACCGCCAAGAGTAGTGTTGGCCGATAAAGTGTCTTACAATGAAAGGCGGCCTAGTGTGTATATTCCTGGCAAAACGCTTACAAACAAAACTGTTTGTCCATCTCCACAAGACGACGTGATATAGGCTACACCTCGTTGGATTCGTCTGACATCTTCTACTCCAGGAAGCGATGGCAATTAACACGACATGCTGAGGCGCGCGAAATAGCCTTGCACTATGGCAGACTCTTTGCCTCCAACGAACATCCCAGCAAAAAATCAAAGAAAGCCGGTAAGATGGTGGCGCGCTGTAAAAAGCGTCAAGATAAACAGCTGGCCAACTTAATGAGCTGATTGATTGATTGATATTTTATTTCTATCGCGCTCGTACACAAGTGTTTCAGCTGGGTGATTGAAGACCAGATGACTGAGGTAATATCTGCACAGATGGAACAACATGATACAAGCCTGGATACAAATGCATCAGACTACTGGAGAGGGTCCTGACAACAACTCGACTCCTAATGCGCCATGCAGGGCACAAGCTTGAAGATCGATAATTAAGAAGGGACGATCATTGGAAGTGGATTCATGGGGGAAAGTATGCTGGAGAATACAATATGCCTTGTGAATAATATCAACCAGAAAGCACGGGACAAGTGGCCATGTCGCTCGACTTTCATGTCCTATCTCCATCAAATGCCACAATTGCGGGTACTGGTGTCTGAAGATTTCGACTTTTTTGAGCCATTAAAGTGTGTTAACTCTAATGTGTTGGCTGTCCACTGTAAACACATGGGCACTGTTAAATTAAATCGTAGTTTTCGATCCCAGCTGCTGTGTTGTCAAGTTGAGCTTTACGCCAAAGCTGATACAGTGGACCCAGCCTTACCAACTAAGCAATTTGTTGATTGTCTTCAGAAAATGCCAACAGTCTCATTGCCCTGCAAAGATATGGTTCAGTTATCCGATATCCAATCCATGCTAAAATGGCTTGCTTGCAGAATCCTTGCCGACTGTGCTTGCTAAACAATGAGTAACATCGCTCATATCTTGGAAGATTTGCCCATTTATTATCTTCATCCGGTTCTCTGCCCTTTATTACTCAACACTCGATCTTACTATTACAGGAGACTTGCTTAATGACACCAATCCATATAGACGGGTATACCATCCACCAATCTGTTGCAAATAAGGTCACTAGGGGCAGGCCATATGGGGGTTTGGCTCCTGGGGTTGAACATAACTTAAAATTCAACAAAATACCATTTGGTTGCCAAGTTAACATATTAGTGGTGGAGGTGGCATTTCGTTAAATGGTAGGAGTCGCTATATCCTGCTAGTCAATGTCTATAACCTTTCTGAGGCTTCACAGAGGGAACAGCTTCAGAATGATCTACACAATCTCTTTGTGCACTGGTCTAGTAACAATAATGATGATTGTATCATTGTGGGCGGGGACTTGAATAGCCATTGTGCGGGTGGTGAAGGAACGCAAGTAGACTGAATATTGACTAGGAAAGTCTAATGAAGCAGGCTGATCCTGACACTGAGGGGCTAAAATGGGTGAGGTTTTTTCAGAGCTGGGACCTTGAAAATTTGAATGGTCACACTAAAGGGGATACACCTGGTGGTTACACCTGGAACAGGGGTAGTTCCAACCCCACCCTGGATTACCTCTTTCTTAACCTGGAAGTAACCACTATTGTGATTGATATGTGTGTGCGTGCTAACCAATGGCGTGACCGTGGGGCATTAGTTCTAAAGTTAAAGGAGTTTGCCTCAACTACCCTGGGAAAAGATTGAGGGTAGTTGGAAGTTAACCACTCAGGTAACCGAATCAAGAGGTCAGAAAATAATATACAACGAGCGAACTCTTCACTAAGTCTGTCGACCACAGCTTCCTTGTAGCACTTACGGACAAGGACACGGAGGAAATTGAGAACTGGATATCTACCTTTGCAGGTTGGCATGCCTTTAGTGGTGGGAACTTGGTTGCCAGAGAAGATAAAACGATTCCCACTTACGATAGAACTATCAGAGATAGGAAGCATAAGCTTCGTGGGTACCTGTGTAAGGCTAAAGCTAAACAGATGCCCCATAAGGCCTATCTCAGAGAGATCAAATGAATAAGGAACTCCTATTGAAATTGGTTACATTGGTGGCGCAATTCCACCAGATGTGCCCAATGGCAATGCCTGATTTTGGTTTTATGTAATGGCAATTCGAGGAGCATATGGTCTATGTTGGGGAGGCTGAAGGATGCAGGAAACTGTGACTATTAAACCCTATTAATAAGCATCAATGGGTAACATTTCTATCTAGTCGCAATAACTCGACTACAGCTTTCCCTAATGTACAGATTGAAATAAAACCCTCAGAATGATGTTTAGAAACTGATGAGGATATCAAACTGAAGATCAGTACATTAAAATAAACAAGGGCACCGGAGCCAGATGGCCAGGCTAATGTGGTGTTGAGGCAAAACCCTGTATTGTGGTCCTCCCTGCTAAAGATTATTTTTGATGAGATCTTAGAGGGAGGAAGAATCCCCACCTACTGGCCAACAGCGACATTAATTCCTGGGCTAAAAAAGGGGTGTCCAACAGACATAAGAAATTATCGACTCCTATCAGTGTTGGATTGTACAGGCACACTGTTTGCAGTGTTCCTCCTGAAGGAATTACAGAAGTGGGTGGATCAGGAGGATATTTTGGATAGATATCAGAGTGGTTTTCAACCAGATTATTCCACATGCCACAACCTTAGGCTTCTGGACTTTTGGTGGAACAGGCAAATGTGAAAAATGCACCTCCATTGTATGCACTATTTATCATTTTCAAAGACGCTTTTGACAGTAGGGACCGCTAATCGCAGAAGTTGGAACATTATGGCTGTCCCTCAGGATTACTCTATTACATTAAGTGATTGCACATAAATAACACATCCCGAGTGAAGCTTGATGTGGGGGGGACCATGACTGAGCCTGTTGCCTCTAATAGTGATGTTAAACAAAGGCTGTGTTCTGGCCCCCCTACTTTTCAATTTATATCTATCAGATCTTCCCAAATGCCTGTCATGTTTTAGAGGTTGTCTGCCAAAAATCGATGTGACCCACTTGCGGTATTAGCATATGCGGACAACCTTATAATTTTAGATCATACTTTTACAGGCATGCAACGTGTGGCCACCGCATTGTGGAACTATGCCTAGCAAAATAGTTATACTAAAAATAGGGGCAAGACTCAGATTGTGTTATTTACTGCTAAGAAAATAGCCCGACCTAGACTAATTATCAAAGGCATAGAAATAGTCTATGTAACCCTATATAGGTACCTGAGGGTTGAGTTTGACCAGCGGCAGGTATATAAAACATGGGTGTCCAGTCATAATTTCGAAAACATAATTTCGAAAGTCAAAAAAGTCGATTCAAAAATGTCGAAAAAAAAAAGTCAAATTGTTTTTTTTTCGATATTTTTTTTTGGGCTCTAGTTTCTGTGAAAAAAATAGGTAAAAATAAAAAAAAGGGGGGTTGGGGGGGAACCCCCCCATTTCGAAAAAAAAACGTCATTAAAAAAAAATTCGACATTTTTTTTTTCGACGTTTTTTTTTCGACTTTTTGACTTTCGAATATTTTGTATTCGAAATTATGTCTATGAACCTAAAACATTCACACAAGGAAGGCAGCACAGTTAACTTTCCTAATAGACCAATTTGTTAAAAGAGCGGGAGGCTTTACATATGTGAGAGCGAGACGATTGTACCTGCAATGGCTAGTACCGGCTATTATCTATGGCCTTGACAGCCTGGTCAGTTTAGACTTAAAATGGCTCCAGCTTATTGAAGGAAGATTCTGGAGAAAACGTCTTGGTCTTCCTAGTTGTGTACTGATGGCAATTATTTGCCTAGAGTTAGGGATTTTGTCCCTTAAAGCACATCTCCCTTTCTACCAAAGACACCACATACACACAAAGCACATCACAACAGTCCTAAAAAAAGGGAGCGCTTATGCATACTAAAATGATGAGCAGCCCTACCAATCTTCTATTACAGATTTTAGGCAATGCAGAAAATAGGCTTGGAGCAAACTTTGACTTTAAGGAGAGTATGAAAGGGCTGCTTGAATGCATTCGATGGTCCCCTGATTGGGAGGACGGTTATTATGCTTTGAAGAAATCCCTGGAGAGGCAAATGGACTTATGGGCCTGGCATGAACATTTCTCTTCTTTATCCATCTAAAAGAGTTATACTTTTGTCACTGATATGTTAAATACATGTAAAAAGGCTCAGCCTTATTTAGCCATATGCCCCTCCAAACGTCTGCCGAGATGTATACTTTTATTACGCATAAATCACCTCCC
The DNA here is from genome assembly GCF_040938575.1 of Ambystoma mexicanum. NCBI lineage: Eukaryota > Metazoa > Chordata > Amphibia > Caudata > Ambystomatidae > Ambystoma > Ambystoma mexicanum. The sequence goes on from NC_090923.1 coordinate 535,811,693, forward strand.
GGTGCTAAGCTCCAAAGGTCCGACACTCTCTTTGCTGGAACAAGAAAAGTACCGACGTATCTGTCAAAATTTGTCAATGATGGAGACATCTAAGCATGTCCTCATGGAATGTATACATTTGAGCCCTATATACATGAATCATCTGGGTACTTGTGTACATCATCTTGACACCATTAAAGCTCTGATGTTCTGTAAGCAATGTATAAACAATAAGAACTTGCCTTACAAATGGCTCTGTATAGAGTCTGGAGCACGGTGTCAGAGAAATTGGCCTTAGAAGATGTGTAATCAGATAAACACGTAGTAAACGCTCTGTGGGGTCCTGGGGAGCCTTGTGCCTTTGTGCTGCTGAGTATTGCAATTCAAAGTTAAGAATGTTGACTGAAGGATGAAATCGTGGTTTTTATTGTGTGTATGCTGTAATATAGTTTTAAGGTTATTGGGATGAATAGTGGAGAACATGGGTATTTGATTAAGTTTTAATTTTACTATTAAGATAAAGATGAAATTGTTTGAATTATTTTTAAATTGTTTAAGTGATGAATTAATTGTTACATTTTATATGTGTACGGTTTTTATGTATAAACTATAAAACATTAGAATAAAATAGGTATGCATGGTGGGGTACTGAACTGTCAAAGCAAAACCACATTACCCTGTACATTTAAAGGCATTAGATGAGCACTCCCTCAGCTGCTTGCTGCAGCCAATAGAGTAATCAGTGTTTCACTAATTGACTCCTCCAGAATGGGCGGTGTGCCGTTGCCCTGGCGCCCATTATAGATGAGCTGCCCCTGGCTTACAGTCGCAGAAGATCTGATTTTTCGGGGACTCTGTGACACCATTTGAAAGCTGTACACTCTCAGACACTTAAGCATTAAATAGGGAATTTTTCGATTTCAGAGTCAACAGGCATTCCCAGTTCACACAAATTAACACATTGAAGGTGAAGCACTCCAGGCTCCTAAGAAGATAGGTGTTGATTTTAACCACCTTTGCAAGCCCACTGTCTTCATCCCTGAATCCGTTTTTAAGCTCTATGAGAAATCAAAGGGTGTATCTCTTGTTAGCCCCCGGGGATCGCTCTCTCAGGTGGCCAGGACACGGCCATCGCCTTTGGATCCAGACCCTGGGGGTGGAGGATCACCTGGGTGAGGGATCTTTGGGGTGTGGGTGTGGGGCAGCTGATGGTGAGACGTGGTATCCCCCCTTTCCCATACCCGTACCCCATCCTGTTATATAGGATTCTCGGATTCTCCAACATTCCAACTCCCGCACCTTTCTACACGAACAATGGGCCGAGGAAGAGGGTGACTGAGAGTAAAGAGGCCAAGACATGCATATCTCATTGGGCATGTCCCATTAATCCGGTCAAACAAAGTCAGGCACTTGACCTTAATCACATACATCTGATACCCATTAGCTCCCCCCACACGGATGAAAGATGGAACATAGAGACACACTCTGAGCAAAGTGGAACACGGGAAGGAGCAGATCTTCTTGGGTGAAGGCAAGCCCACTGGCGGAGAGGCTAGAGCGAATGGTAGGGAAACCCTATAGATCTATGCAGGAGGTCATTGCCTCTGGGAAACCGTAAAGGATACGCAGAGAACGTCAGAAACTAGTCAAAAAGAAATGTGCATGTGTTTCAAAGACGCCAGTGACCCTCCCAGGTGAATGGTAGGGTTGGGTTATTGATAACTGTGAAGCCAGTGAGACAGAGTAGCAGAGTGGTCCAGCGAAAAGAAATAGCCCACTCAAAAGTCTCCACTAAATGTTTTGTCTTATTATAAAGCGACAGAGTGAACAAACTATGAAATGCGCAATGGTCAAGATTAACCCCGGCAAAAGGGGAAGTTAAAAGGTGATTTCTTTAAGAAAAAGATTTCTTTTAACTTTTCTAATTGTGGTGTAGAACTATCACTACCAAGAGACACTGGGGAAAATAACATAAGGGAGAGCTGAAGTGAAAGTCGAAGTGGTCCTGTGGAGGTTTATAGTAAAAGCCTCGCACATTATGAAGTCTTCGACATCGGTGAAAGATCCGAGCCCGGCTGAGAGAGACCAGCAACATGAAATAAGGTAGGAGAAGACCAGCAACATGAAATAAGGTAGGAGAAGGTTACCCCTGATGAATGTTAATAAAGCCTTGGGAAGGGAACCCCTGCAAGTGCTGTGATTGCAAGGTCCAAGCCCGGCTGAGGGAGATCTACGTTGAATCAGGTACTTTTTGGTTTAAAGGATAGAGTCCGACAGAGGGAGATCTATGTGAACAATTGATGCTTTGAGAGGTCCGCACCTGACAGTGGGTGACCTACGTGAAGTTTTGTTTAACTGTGAAAAAACTTTTGGAAAGCTAGAATAAGTGACTTTAATGTGGAAGGTCAAGCCGGCCTCGACCCACGTTTTGAAGTGCCTTTTTTTGATAACCTGATCCAGAGTGTGTCATCCTGTTTACGGGGTCTTACTCATAGCTGTCCAATGTGGGGAGGAGAGCTGACTCAGCCACCTTGAGCCTTTATGTTACTGACATTCCTTTGCATACACATTCCCTTTTTCACACTTTTTATATAAGACATAGGGCAAGCATTAGTTTTTGTTAGTATAGGCCATTTTGATTTTACATAGACTGACTAAGACTGTGTTTTCTTTATTATTTGATGGTAGAGACTACTCCCATCCTAGATATAGGGCAACGTAGGAGTTTTTCCAAACCCCAAGAATCTAACAAAGGTTTTTGTCGCTCTTGTGTCAGTGTCATACTTGTGATACTATGCCTCCCTTGCAGCTCCAAGCCTTGGTTTGTGAACAAAACACCAGCAACTGCACAAAGGTCACGCTTACCTTTTTATATGAAAGCTGGTATTTATTTCATTTAGTTGTACTTTTTTCACAAAATGAAGGCCAAGCCATGTCCTTTCCAAGCACGACAGTATTCAACCTTTGGCTATGCTTTGTGCTAAGTGAGGGACGGGTACGGAGCGGACTACAGGTGTGTCTTGCCCACACTACACTCAGAGCACTGTCCTGAAGTGAGTGTGCAATGTCCATATATTTCTGTTATACACTGTCTTTAATATTACCCCGAAGAAGCGCTAGAGCATGGAACACTCATAGCCATGGCATGTTTGATTGAACAAAAATAATATGTAAGTGTTTGTGTGTTTAGGATTTTCAGGTCCTGAACGTAAACAAAGATGTAAGTTCTCCATGATATATCCTATATTTTCATCATTATATGATGAAAAACGTGAGGAAAGCGTTATGATTTGACCCTGTCTGCCACACGCTCTCCCTTTCCTTATAAAAGAGACTCCAGCTTCCACAGAGCCCCAGGCGCTGTGCTCTAATTGAAATGAATACAAGCACCACATGAAATTCCCTCACTAATGAGTGAACAGCTAGCTGAAAATAATACACTGTGCTTCCTTTTTAAAGAGCCTGAAACATTCCCTGGACATCCTCCCGCACCCCCTTAGGGAGGGCCTGTGATGAATTCGACCATCCGCACACGCACAGTGGGGGTGCGCTGGCCTGGGATTTTTTTAAATTTTAAATGAAATTGAAAGATGGTAGATCAACCTCCTGAAAATGTGTGGGGCTAATCCACACACATGTTCTGATGCTCACTGCACCACCTATGCATATACCCATGTACTCTGGGTGGACACAGACTAAAGGCACAGTCCCCCTGTCATATTTAATTGTGATCTGACAGGTGGAGTACACAAGGCCTCAATGGAAGAGGGAATGCCAAACCTTCCCCTTGCCATGGCTAGCCTGATTAACTGACAAAGGCCCCATGGATCCACCCTGTCCTTTTGTTGAGCCCTGCAGTCGGTGGCTCGATGAACATAATTAACATACTAATAGAATGTACTTCAAGCAGGCCCACATGGGGCCTGGCTGCAGAGGCTAGCAAAGGAGACAGGAAACCCCCAACCACCTTTCATAGGCACTATGTCAACCTGAAGTCAGCTCCCTCCCGCCCTTCGTATCGATTGACAGTGAAATGTCATGTCTGGGCGTGCGTGTATTAAAGTAGTGATCCCCGCAGGGGGATCCCATTCAGAAGATACCAGTATGTAGATTGACAGTGCCAGAAAGTCTGGTCTTGCTGCAGCTTCAAAGGAGACCAGCCGCTTTAATCAGGAACCACAGAGCACTCCATTGACCAGAGAGACCCTTTGATCCACAACAGACAGGAAGATGGGTGGGACTTAGTATTACATGTTTTCACCCCTTGACCTTTACTGTTGCAAATTAATCTGGTTATGACCTCAGGCATACAAGAGACTGTTGGTGGGGACACAGAATTGGTTCATTAAGGTAGGCCTAATCCCTGTGGTCCATTTGGCTTCGAACGAGTGTTGAGACCCTCTTTTGGGCAGATCATCTGAAGGCTTCACCAGAATCAGAAGGAAGAACTCATCATTGGACGCTGTCTGCCTTACATCTTCTGCCAGTGAAGGAAGGTCAGGACCTCCAAGAGGGAAGCAAGACCCCTCCCCTATACATCTCCCAGGGAACAGAGGGAGATACCGAATCCAGACAGACCATTCAGCAGCTCCAGAACCAGTACCCAGCCAGCAGACAGCTTGCTGTGATAGGCTCTACAGCAAGTCTCCTAGGTGAGAAGTGCCAGAGAGTCTCTGAACCAAACCAAGGACAAGGCAGCTGTCTGCAACACTCTTCTCAGCTTTGGGCCATCTGCCTTAAAGGAGGACACAAGCCCAGTGAAAAAGCTAGGAGGAGTGCATCGACAAGCATCTACCGATGCCTGCCTTAATGGACATTTTCAAGCCAGTCGAGCCCCTCGAGCTGCAACCAGCTGCACCGCTGAATGTTGTTATGCCGCAGTTGCTAAAGCCATACGAGATTGCTTGATTAGGGCTTCCGAACTGCTGACCAGCAATGAGACAATGATTCCTGACCTTGAGCTGCTGTGTAAGCCAGCTTGCAGCTGTCTGTCCAGGTATGCACGCTGAAAGTCTCTAAGAAGTCACACTATCAGCTGCACCTCCTCAGAGGTATTCTGCCTTTTCTCACTTTCCCCCCGAAGCTCACTGTCTCCAGAGCCCGGGTCCTCTCTAGGCTGGACTATTGCAATGGCCTCTTTCTAAAGCTGCCTGTCTCAACTCTTCGACCATTGCAACTTATCCAGCACAGGACTATAAGACTTTTCCTTGTCCTCAAGCCCAGGGATCGTATCTCTCCTGCTCTGAAATCCCTTTACTCGCTCCCCGTGGCTGCAAAGATCAAGTTCAAGACCCCTTGCATCGTCCACAAGGCTTTCTGGGGCCTGGGACCGCACTGCCTCCAACTCTCTCTTCCTAAACATCTTCCTTCTCAAGCTATCTGCTCATCTCTCTCAGAGGGTCAGACGCTTCTCCAAGCAGAGAGTGGGGGGCTGATCTCTTTCCTTGGCTGGGGCCTCCCTCAGGAACAGCCTCCCTGCCTCTATCATACTTGCGCAGAACCACCTCTGGTTCCGGAAGCAACTCAAGAGTTTCCTTTTCACTTCCGCTTTCACTCTTCCCCTCCCCTACTGATGTCCTTGACTGCTCCGTGCACTGGTCACCTGGCCACCCACTGAACTCGGGCCCAGGCTTCTGCTTGTCCAGTTGCCCTTGCACTGCCTCCGGCTCTGTATTTGCAACCCTACAGCCCCTTCTCCCTGCACTTACTAGCCACTCTCCGGCAGCACTTCCCCCTTGCCCTCCCCCTCTGGCACTTCTCCCCTCCGTCTTCCCCGCACTTGCGTGATCTGCTTGACACAAGGCCTAGTAATATTCCTGTTTTATCCTCCTTCTGTTTAACACTCCTTGTCACACCTAGAAATACTTATGTGCAGCCACGTTATAAATGACTTCTATCGTATCATATAATTTCATAACTGCCTGCCGCCAGAAAACCTGTAGCTGTCTCCCATCTGGAACTCTGCCCCAGAAACTGCAAAGCGCCATGAAACCGACTCGACCTATGTTGAGCCCCAAGAACTCCTACAGCATAAGGTCGATTGTAGTTCTGTCCACCTGATCCTTCTCTGAAGGCCCGTAGTGACATTTTAGGACCCACTGCTCCCTTTGTGTTGAAACCAAGTATCCTTAAACTATTGCAATTATGTACTATACCGACTACCCTCATGTCAGTATCCAGAGTGCATCCCTATTCCTTCTTGAAACTGCCTGTCCTCTGCATTCCTGCACAGGGTGGGTTGTATTTAGTAGTTTGCCCAAACTGTCTGTTGTGATAATGCTAAAGTAGATAATGTTATACAAACTCGACCGGACAGTCCCTTTTATCATTGAGTAATAATTGTATTTTTTTCCCTGTGTTGCACCTAACCAACGAGCCGCGATCTTTTTGGTGATAAGCGTGCCGTTCCGTCCACGTTACCAAAATTGGACAAGGAGGTTTATGATTTGCATGTGTTTCCAAACTGTTCGGATCCCTTTTGGTGTACTAGAGGTGTGTAAGCGCGGACCCGGACGCAAAACTTTGTTGTGCTGCATCGTCTTGCTTTCAAGACGAGCGCATTGCCCCTGAGCTATCCTCCCGCTGATTGATCATTTAGAAACCGATATTCATCACTGGACCACTGGTGCCCCGGAAGTTGATTTGTCACAGGGCCAATCCCACAGTCTGCAGACCACTGGCTTTGAATGTGTTACGAGCACTTCTATATAAAAATCGGAGGCCTACAAATAGTCTGACCTGACAACGTTGTGGACAGTGATGAGAGTTTATTACATATATTACTGAAAAGTTAGTTCTTTGTTTACAGTTGAACCTTGACAATGGTATTGTTCCATGTGAGCATATGTGGTGCTGTCCGCGATCTGAGAGCAGCACATGTGCTGACATAGAACAATACAACAATGTCAGAGTAGTCATTTCAATCGCATCATGAACTAAAACCAACTTTAGTCTTCGTAATAAAATCTAAAGAGCCTACTTTTGAAACCCTGATAAACAGCAGCACACGGTGACTTTTCCTGCAGCGGGTTATGCACAATTGCTGTGAAGTTATATTTGTAGGAGGCAGCGTGGAGGATGCAAGCATCCGATTCTCCTTTTTTCTGTAATCTGGTAAATGATAGCCCTTCTAATGCTCTCATCATGCGCCTGGTTTTCCCATTCTCTAGTAGGTTCTGCCATCAGACTATTATTATTGTTAGTAGGGTATTTAAAGAGCGCGGTCCTAGGGGGAAGAACAGGGTGAGGAGAGCAGAGAAACAAGGGAGTGTGGAGCTAAGAACGAGGGGCTGGGGGGCAATTTATCAGCAAAGCAAGGGATCTACCCACGACCAGGGGAGGACAGTGTGGCAATCAGATCACACAGACTCAGGTAGGGCGGGGAGTGGAGGGTGTGTGGACCTAGGTGTAGAGGAGGAGCCATTCCTTGAAGATGCACACACCATTATGTGTGCAACATCATTATGTGCCAACGTAACCCAAGTGGGGCGCTTTGCATTTATGCAAGTGTAGGGGCTGGAGTCATTGGGTCTCATTACAAGTTTGCCGGTCGGGTAACCACGGTACCGGTATGCTTGCCGATACCGTAGTTACTGGACCGGCAAACTACAAGTCTACGAGCGGGTGCCTTCCTGACCGCCAGCACTGGCCTGGTGGGCGTACTGGCACCCAGCGAGCAGAGCATGTCGGATGCACCGGCACCATTCTGAATGGTGCCGCTGCATCCGGCCTCCCCATTCCCATTTGGGAATGGGGAGTAAAAGTTTCCGGCCCCTGGCAATGAGGAAATACAGGGTCTGCCAGGGTTGTAAAAATTTGCAAGTTTGGGGGCAGCCTGCTGGTTTTATCGTCAAGGCTGCCGCCAAGCTTGTAATGAGGCCCATTGTGTATTGTATTGGGGCTGGTTTAGTGTGGAGTAAATATAACTCTCTGGTTTCCCACCAGTGGAAAAAAGACCCCATTTAAAGTTTAGACTTTCTGGCTTTCCACTGGTGGAGACTTCCGCTGGTCCCCATACATAGCGCAGGTGGCTGGCATATTGTCCACGTGTGGCTATTACGTCAGCTTTCCTCCATGAATCCAGCATGGGAAAGCCTGAAAGTCTGCGCCCCGTCAGCGACGCCGTGCGAGTCGTGCACGGAGGTGCATTGTTATGCAGTGCACAGCAGCACCCCCAGCCTATCTGTCACTGGGGCCTCCGGCTCACTGCCAGCTGCCAGCTTCCCTCCCAGTGCCGTTGCACATGATCCAGAGAGAAGAAGCCGGCGCGAGCCCCGCGTCGAATTCTCCACAACAGTGAAGCCACGCCACTTGGCACCCGGGCTTCCGCGGCGCCCCCAGCGCAGGCACCGCGGGCTCCCGCTTCCTATACCCGCCCCAGGGCGGTGTACCTTTGAAAGCTTAGGAGCGTTCCATAAATATCCCGGATTAGTGCTGATCCCACGCCAGATCCAGTTAGCAGATTTACAAGCATCAGCAGCGGCAACACAGCACTGCCGCGCCGGGGCCCTGTCATAGCGCGAGGGCCGCAGCGGGGGTTTAGTGACACATGTCATAGCAGCATAGGGGGCTGAACTCTGCGCGGGGGTGGGGCGGGGGGGGCTTCCGGGGCATGGGCACCGGTCAGGTGCCAGGGATGCACGGTTCTACAGGGAATTGAAACAACGACAATGGGGGGTTATGGGCTGTCCCGCACTATTAAGTTCCATGGAGTACCCCTGCTCCCCAATACACGCACACAGATGCGCGGACACGCATAGCATGCCACCAGTGCGTGAGTTCCAATTGGACTGCATGTCATTGGTCTGGCGTGCTTCAGTCCGAGTCCCAATATAGTTCGTATCTGTTGACGTGATGCGTGTTCTAATAGGTTAACATGTTCTGGGCACGTGTAAACATTTGCCTACAAAAAAAATACAAAATACATCCCATGCACTGGGAATAATGTTGCGAGTGATATTTTTGTAAACTACATCAAGGTCTGGTAAGGAAATAAAGGGGTTTGGGGGAACGTGGGGCGTGCATGTCAAAAGGGAGCGGTGGTGTGGGCGAAACGCTGCCTGCCCGTGCCCCTTGGTACAGTCAACCCGCTGCCATTTTCAGGCGCAGGCATATGCAGTGAATGGACGTGTTTACACACAGGGCGGGCAGGGCATCATATCACAGCTTCTAGCATGGCAGGCCGAAGCGGGGGGCGGGGGTCAGATGAATGACACGTGCCATCGTACTTCAGTATTGAATGCCAGCTCTTCTTGGAAAGCCTATGGTGGCAAAGCCGGGTAATTATGAGTGATCTGCGAAACGCCAAGCAGGCACAGCGCCATCACTGCTCTTGGGGGCAATGGGGTGCTGCACATTCACGAACTCTCTGCTTAACGTACACACGCTAAGCCAGAGGCTGCTTCCCGCGCACTACACTGCGCTCGCATTCACAGAGCGTGCGCGTAATGAAGGCGCGGTGGCGCGCCTGGCAATTACCACAGAAAGTGAATTATGACTGGAAATCCGTGGCGGCCGGGGAAGGTGCAGCACTAGCAGATTTCCATTCGGGCATCTGAGGAGGCGGCCTGGCGTGAAAGCAACGAGCAGCAACCTGTGCAAGGGGGAGAAGCACTTAAGGTAATGAGGGGGGGAATCCCGTGGCTCGCGGTCACGCCATGCAGGGCCCGGTGCAGAGCAAAGCGTGTTGACAAGAACATTAGGCGCAGACTGAAACGCATCTGAAGGCCATCTATACGCCCCCCGCTCCCCGCCGGGCCACGTGCAGTCCAGCAGGATAACAGACAGCAGGAATTATTCATAGAAAATATCGGGGCACGAACGGGTGTAACTCAGAACAACATGCATGCAGTGGTAAATCGAGGGTACGCTCGGGTGGAAGGAGACCCCCACTTTTTTTTATAGAAGTCATCCAACTTTTTTCAGAGTGTACCATGATATGCTAATTTCTGGTGACACCACATTGAAATGTTAATGACACCGCCCCCCCCCCCTTTTTTTCCTTGACCCCTGGTGGCAGTGCCACCTGCGGGCACACTCTGCTCACGGCTGGTAAGGTGCGAAACAGAGAGGTGATAATGGGAAGGTTTTCAATTAATCATAACCTCTGACATTGCTCTGGGCAACCTCCAGACCAGTATTTCTCAGACAGACATACCTAGCAGAGAAGGAAGTTCCATTAGAAAATCCTGGTTGGTCCCACCCTAACAGGGGCAGTCCGGCCGATCCGCTTCTGCACGAGACCACAAGTATCCCCAGACATGTTTCAGACTCATTGGCCATCACCAGTGAGGAGTGGCTTGGGTCTCGTGGCTTGGGTCTCGTGGCCTGGCAGACTCGGGGCACATGTCTAAAGATACTCGCCCTGCTCGTGGTGACTTGCGAAGACAGAAAGGTGATAGCTGGAAAGTGTTGAATAAATAATAATAACCTGTGCCATTGCTTTGGGCAACACTTTAGAGCAGTGGTCTTCAAACTGGGGAGGGGGTGGCCTCCTTAGGGGAGCCCGGATGATATCCAATGGGGTTCCCAGACTTTTTCAAAAGGTATTAAGATGACTATTTTTAAAAAAAACTAGGATTACAGTGACTGCTTTTAATATGAAATATAAGCAGTAGACAATCTGTTTATATTTTAAGAGCCTGCCGGCCCCGTGGACATTCGTTGGGCCCCCCTAGGGGGTGGGAGGGGCAACCCCTAAGTGGGGGAGCCTAAAAACAATTGTTTTACTCTAGGGGGAGCTTGGTATGAAAACTGTTGAATACCACTGCTTTCAGGCTGACATGTCATTACAAAAGAAGAAAGGCCATATGCAAATGAGGCTTGCACCCACCCCAATAGGGTGAATCTCACCCGATCTGGTAGGTCGGCAGGTGACAGTGGCGCCCTCCCCTCTTGGCTCATTTCTGGCACGCCCTGCTCAAGCCTGGACAGAGGCCCGTCAGAGCCTGCGGCTGGTATGGAGATATAGCACAACATACAAATGCTGGCATGTTGGCGTCAGAGCTGGATCGTCGCCATTTATAAATATGGGCTCACACATCCACTTAGCGCTCATGGTCCAGGGACACACAGAGTTGGAGGTGGGTCATCGTCCATATCATCACCCATGCAGACTGTGGGTGTGTAATCCACCCAGGAACCCATGCCCAAGGAGCAGACGTGTAACGCAGCCAGGGTGAATTGGCTCAAACAGCGAAAGGTCACGCTCCGAGTTCCGGTACTGATACATTGAAGTGTGCAGATAAGTGGGCATACAAAACACGAAACATCCTATAGCCGTGGTTTTGCTTTGACCCACTGGAGTAAAAAAGAATGTTGAAAGCGTCCCACCAAAGGTCAGAAGTGCTTCTGCGTCCCACCAAAGGTCAGAAGTGCTTCTATTTCCTGTTAAAACCAGTCAGCCTTTTAAAAGAGCCTCGCAACCTCCCTGGATATGCACTACCATCTCCCACCCCCGAGGGAGGGCCCAGCCCCACATTCTGAATGCCAGGACTCTGCAGCGATGTCACACAGTTCCTTAAATACGGTGTAATCGTATGCCTTGGAGGTGCTGCGCACCACGTGAGAGTTCACCCGAGGGCAGGTGGATGCGCGGCCCGGAGCAGGCGGGTGCGCACCTGTGAACACGGGTGAGAAGGATCTCTGAGCTACAGCAACACGTACTCTGGGGGCGCTTCCACAGATACAGCCACACACTGAGCTGCCAGTGGATCTCGCCTGCGCCCGACTTCAGTATGACAAAAAGGCGAGAAGACAGGCCTCTGCCACCCAACGCGAGCATTAGGTTCTAGCGTCTTCAAATCTGCCCCACCCCTGCCCCATTACACAGAGACACGCCCCGCACGCGCAGGCCGAGCCGGCCTGGGATTCCCACGCGGGCACTCCATTCCAAAGAGAGATCAAAACATGTCATTGGAAGTCAAACACCACTGTTCTGCTCCGCAAAAACAACAGGCGTGCGTGTCCGCGTGGCTTCGTCAAGCTGACTGCACGCACAGCGCCAAACGAGAGGCCCACGCAAGCCATGTCCATTACAGGCCAAAAGGATGCCAGTGACCATAACTCACTGAGCAGCACCCCGCCAACCCCCAAACAACCCCGCAAATAGTGAATCGAACACACGTTTGGCCTACTGTGTAGCCCATGTAGAAACTCTCCCACCCTTGCCTGCATGCCCCCAACCACTCACTATGACCCGGGGCGCTGCAGCTAACCGCTAGGTATTCGTCGCGACCAGTGGTAGAAGTGCAAGGAACAAAGTAGTGGAACTGTGGTCTCGGCAGGGGCGAGGGTAGGCGAAAGCCTAGTGCAACGTGTGACAAGGTGTCACGGCGGGGGCATTGCAATGGTAGTGACTAATAACTATAACTTTACACTTGCACAAGGACATGAATGGCACATCCTCTATAGAGAATGTTGAATATGGTCGGAAAAAGTAGAGGAATGGTAAACAGAAAAAAATAAAGTAGTGGAACATCGTTCCCGACCGTTCCCGCTCACTTCGATCACTGGTCGCGACCGTGAAACATGTGCACACAGAAGTAGACAGCCCGGTGCAGGACGAACCACCAGTCATCGTTGTAGAGCATTCTTCTTGCCACCCCCAGAAGTCAGCATGCCATGCACACGGCCAGTGCCCCGTTCTTTACTGTCCGGAGAAAAAGCAGCATGTGCCACAGGACGCTGGGCGGCAAGTAGCGGCGCTGACAGACCCATATCCCCGAACGGGGGAGATGTGGGTGGCAGCTCCATCCACGCGCAAAGGGCTCTTCAGCAGGGCACTGGCATGGACGAAACTATACGCCCGCTGGAGCCCAGTCCGTACCCCGGCTCCTGCCCGGTGCTACTAGAACACACCTTGATTGAACCCCTCATGCCCAACCTTTGGCCCCACGCCCCTCATTCTTGCCCGCCAGCTGCCTTTCGCTACACGGTAGCCAGGAGGGGACAGCTCTCTGGGACCCAGAAGATCAGCACATTCTCCGCCCACGGGATGCAAATGTAGCCCCCATATAGAATATATATGTCCCAGGCCTACCCTCAACTCTATGGCGGCCGTCCCTCGATCAAGTTGCAAATTAGTGATGTCCTGCTCGCACCGGCTCCCGGCCTATACCAATCACTTTGCAATGTGTGACCACCTGACTAGGTTCCAAAATGCTATTCACTTAAACTACATCACTACTGTCAAACGAGGACACGCTCTGTATGGACTCGCCTAGTCTCTTCCTCCACTCTCCTGCGCCAAAGTGCTCCTCTATTGGCCCCACACTGCCACAGCAACCCACCCCCTCTGGCATTGCTCTGGAGCCAGGCATACGTTAGAAGCGAGGTCTTACTTGGCGTGCTCTTTGGTGCCTCCCAGCGGCGGGTGTCGGACTCCGCCGCCTGCCCCCTGCAGCATCCGCCCGCAGGCGGCCAGGTGCCGCTGGTGCTTGTCCTGCAGGCTGGCGTTCTCCCGGTACAGACCGGCCACCTGCTGCTCCAGCTCCTGGATCCGGCGCCGCTGGCGCTCCAGCAGCTCCTGCTGCGTCTCGATGATGCGGTTCAGCTCCTGCAGGTACTCCGCTGCCCGGCTGGGGGTCTCGGGGGCCGGGCTCTCCATGACCGGCGCCCGGGCAGGCGGATCCCCAGCTCCCGCTGCGAGCCCCTGCTCCGAGCGGCGCTAGAGTGGACGCAATGCCGCAGAGCACGGCGGCTCTCCAGAGCTCGGGCAGGCGGCTCTCCAGAGCCGGGACGGGCAGCCGGTTCAGTTGAGGGCGCCTCGGCTGCTGCGCTGCACTGTCCCCGCCTGCTCTCGTTGACTTCCGTCCTCCGGGGGGGACAGGGAGGTCGTGATCCAGGCGCAGAGGTGTGGTGTCCGGAGACCGGACACTGGCCGCTGCCTCCTTTCCACAGCAAGAGGGCTGCCGTAGAGAGCGGCTGCTACCCGTAGAGCCGGCAGACACCCGTGCGCCCAGCGCCCCGCAGAGGAACCCCCCAAACCCGGACTGACAGCACAAACTCCAGGCGCGCTGCAGGGGAGCCCCCTTTCCAGGCAGTCACCCCTTTCCTTTGCTTCCACCCTTCCACAGGGCTCTCCCCCACGCAGCACCCTCTCCAATGCCGCCACAGCTCTCCCCTCCCTCCCTCCCCTGCTGCTGCCACACTCCCCCCTCAGCTACTGCCACACTCCCTGCGCTGCTGCTGCCACACTCCCCCCTCAGCTACTGCCACACTCCCTGCGCTGCTGCTGCCACACTCGCTCCTCTGTGATCCGCGTCAGTTCACAGACGGACCCGCCGCCGACCTGCGCTGTGCAATGATGCGGCTGCCGGTGCTGTGCAGTTATGTTGCTTCTTCTACCCGGCGCCGTGCAGCTAGGATGTTCCTCTCACGGCTGTGGGTCGGGGTATGTAGGGGGGCGGGGGGGGCTGCCACCCGCCGGTGCTGTGCAGAAAGGATGACTGTGTCAACCCTTTGGCAGAGAGAATGCTGCGGATCCCAGGTCGGGTGGGGGGCAACGATGCCCAAAGACGTACCGTCTCACCGCAAAGTGTCTGTTTTATTAACGCGGCCCTGGCGTGGCCGAATTAGTTTCCCCTGAAGAGCGGCACCCCCGAGCCTGCTAGGGCGTGTAGCTCCGATTTGGAGGTGGGAGGGAGGGTCGTGATCACTCACCCTCTTTAGCGCGACGGGTCCTCAGGAAGCAGTGCAGTCCTGGAGTGGGCCAGCTAAACCAGGGCCCGCTCTGCAAAACAGCACTAGTGTCAGGCAATCACTCTGACGGAAGCGTGCACCGGGCACAGCACAGAGGGATAGAATGCAATCACGCACCAGAGAAGTAACACGACGCTGGAGAGCATTATGTGCTAGGGGAATACGGGCTGTGGCCAGGCACTCCAAGGCATTCCTGGGGGACCCTAGGAGCCATTTCAGGAGCCCCTGCGTGATAGTGCGGGCGAACCTCAGAGTATCAGCAATGTGAGGTCAGGACATGATGCACCTCATTCACTGTGATTAATAATCACTGATTATGAATGTTATTCTGATTCTGAAAACTTTTATATCACCCTGACCCCCCCCCCCCCGTCAGCTTCGCGCAGAGTCCAGTCCCCTACATTGGAATGGACTATGATATCCTCGCTTTTTAGGAATTCACCACACTTCTAGATTACATTAAAGCTCCAGAATCCATAGATTTTTAGAAGATTAAACCTCTAGAAGCGACATTTAATATTTTATCTGTCCTCCAAATCACAAAAGAATGTATCTCTGTAAATTTTCATCCTACACATTTCGTGATTGGTATCTTCGATTTAGAATGAATTGCTTGCCAACTCCTGCGGTGGTTGGTCCCACATTGGGCCTTCCTAAGGAGCTTCGAGGGGGTGGACTGTGTGGGATGGAATCCCTGGAGACATTGTATCATCTTGTAATGAATTGTCCCGCATTCATGAACCAAAGGACCTTTTATTTTATTATACACTCAACCACTCAGGTATTAGCTGACAGCCCATGGAATAGATTAATGGCAACTTCCCATCTTTCTCTTATTTTAGCCTTGGTTAAATTGTTGATGGGAATAGTTACAGAATTCACTAAGATTGTAGAACAAGGCAAACATGACAAGACACATTTGTGATCTATAATTAATTGCCCTTTCTTCTCTGTTATTGTAAGATGTATTTTAGATCATTTGTTCTGACAGTTGTCTTTTAATGTTTATTATGATTGCAATGTATTTTTAGTATGACATTTTTATTCTTGTTCGTTTTTTTTCGATGCTGTTTGTATAGTCTATGGTGTTTCTATTGTGTATGACACTGTGTAATTGTACCTTGTTACTGAAAGCATAAATAAAAAAATAAAAACCTTTATATCACCCTGACCGCCCTGTCAGCTTTCCACAGAGTCCAGTGGCCACAACATTACAATGGACTATGATAGCCTCGCTTTTCAGGAATTCACGACACTTCTAGGTCGAATTAAAGCTCGCATTGTGGGAGTGCACCTGAGAATACTGTTCTGCTGCTGCTGACGGTTCCTTTGCTGTTTCCCTTTGCTGCAACTGCGTTTTCTTGAACAGCTTTTCGACCCGTGTGGAGAATCAACACACTTATTGTTGGACTCTTTCAGTGGTAGGCTTGCCCCCAACACTCTAGCTTGTCTGAGCATGCAGCTACCGTGTTTGAGAGCCAGAATGATCTACCACACATAGATCTTAATGATGTGAAAAAGGTTGCTAGCGGCCTAAGGCATTCAAAAAGTAAACGCTTAAAACTGTAATCTGGCGACATCAGGAAGTTCTATGAAAGCGGGAAATGTGTATTTGTATTTGTTTTATTTGTATAGCGCAGACCAGGCCCAAAAGCAACCGGGCGCATATCTTAGTAGAACATTACATTACAGGTAGTGGAACATTACATTACAGTAGTAGACATATCATCACAATAGTCCCAACAGGTTGTACACAGAGTATACAAATGTCTATACAAATCAAGGCAACAAACAGAACGGAGCAGAACAGAGCTAGGTCCCAGATGGCCCGTCCAAAAACAGAAGAGCGGTTGTTAGTGGGATGTTGCTAACCAAAGCTTGGCTTTGTGTTTGAATTGGTTAAAAGAAGGTAGCGTTCTGATCATGGGTGGTACAGTGTTCCAAAGCTTGGCTGCCAGGACAGGGAAGCTAGCGCCCCCAGCAGAATGAAGCTTGAATCTAGGGATCGCAAGACCTTGGGTTTGTGCAGATCTGAGTGCTCGTGCTGGAGTATATTGAGTGAATCGCGAGGCTAGGTATGAGGGGGCCTGGTGGTTAACACATTTGTATGTGAGGGCCAGTGCTTTCAGGGAGATCCTTTGTGCAACTGAGAGCCAATTGAGGTTCTTCCTGGTTTCTGAGATGTGGGCTGATCGGGGGATGTTAAGGGCTGCTCTAATGGCATTGTTTTGGGTCGTCTGAAGTTTGTTGAGATTACCCTGGTTAGTGCCTTGGTACAGTGCATTGCAGTAGTCCAATTTGGACATAACCAAGGTCCTGGCCAGGGTATTGCAATTCTGGGCAGTAAGGAATGGCGACAGGCCGAGATCAATTTGCAGGTGTATGCAGACGCAGCGGCAACTGCATTGGGTTGTCTGGTGAGTGTCAAGGAGGCGTCCAGGTATATACCCAGAGTTTTGGTGTCTTTAGATACTTTAATCAGATTACCGTCAATGTTAAAGGAGCCGAACAGGGGACTCAGTTTGTTAACTCTCTGTTGCGTGCCTAAGATGAGAAGCTCAGTCTTGTCATCGCTGAGGCACAGTTCATGCTGGGACATCCAGGCTTCTATGACAAGGTAAATGTCATTAAGGGCTTTAGAGTCAGCAATGTAGTCACCAGTGATGGGTATGAGTATCTGGGTGTCATCAGCGTAATTCGTGTAGGTGATACCCAGATAGTCAAGCACATCAAACAGAGATTTGGTGAAGACATTGTAGAGGGTTGGGGAGACACAGGATCCTTGCGGGACTCCACAAGGGACTGGTGTGGGATCGGCCGATGCCGTAGGGGAGAAAACTCTCATGTGCCTGTTGTCAAGGAATGACCTAATCCAGTTGGAAGCGTTGTCAGAGAAGTGGGCCGCTGACTTCAGGTGCCGGCAAAGTATTTGGTGATTGACCAAATCAAAGGCAGCTGATAGGTCCAGTAGTAGTAGAGGGGCCGGTTTACCGTTGTCTTTAAGGTCCTCAATTTGGGTTTTGAGATCAAGTAATGCTGTTTCAGTCCCGTGCTTAGGTCTGAAGCCAGATTGTCTTGAGTCGAGGAGGTTATTGATCTCTAAGTAGTTCTGAATCTGCAGGTATGCTGCTCTGTCAAGTATTTTGAGTAGGAACGGTACGGTGGTAATCGGTCTGTAGTTAGTTGGTGTTTCAGGGTCTAGAGTTGGTTTTTTTAGGAGCGGGATAACCCACGCGTCCTTTAAGTTGTTGGGTACCGTTCCAGTTAGGAATGAAGAGTTAATGAAGGTGGTTATAAAAGGAGCAAGGTCATGTGCTGCTTCCTTAATGATAGATGCTGGGCAGGGGTCACCTTGGCAGTTAGAGGGTTTTAAATTGCGAATTATGTTTTCGACCTCAAGGATGGTGAGTGGGGTGAAGCTAAAGGGGGTGTGAGTAAAGGAGGCCGTTGGAGTATTGGAGGGTTTAGTAGGGGGGTTGGTGAGTAAGGTAGTTTGTTTGGCGTTAATTTTCGATTGCAAGGTGGTGATTTTGTTGAGGAGAGCGTTTTGGATGTTGTTACACCATTTATTGTCTTTAATGCAGTGTCAGGCGCAGGGGATGGGGATTCCAATTCTTTAAGGATTTTAAATAACTCCTTAGTGTTAGATTCCGCTTGTAAGATGCGTTGGTTGTAGGTCTCCTTTTTGGCTTGAAGAATCGCTTCCTTGTAATTGTGGGTGAAGATGAGGCGATCTTTGTTAGAGTTACATGGGTGTCTCTTCCAGAGTGATTCAGCCTTACCTTTTTCTTTGCGTAAAGCTCTTAACTGCAGGGTGAACCAGGAGTTCAAGTGGGCTTGTTTGGCTTTCCGTAATTTGAGCGGTGCTATATTGTCAATGGCTTTAAGCAGTGTTTGATTGAAGATATCTACTATGACTGTGGGGTCGTTATGTTGGGACACGCATTTATTCAAGATGGGAAGGATGAGAGGGAGGAGTTTATCCTTGGTGATGTCTTTTTTATTCCTTGTGGGAATGGCTGGAGCTATCGTGGGAGTAGTGAGAGGGTTGGACGCTGGTAAGTGGAAGATGATGATGTGGTGGTCGGACCAGGCACAGGCGTGGTTGGAACTTATGGATGTGTTGCAATTAAGGTCAGTAATCCAATCGAGCGTCCTGCCCTTAATATGGGTAGGTTCGTCAATGCGTTGTTGGAAGCCTAAATGAACTAATGTGGTGGCGACCTCAGAGGCCAAGTGATCCTTGGTGTCGAGAAGGCCCAAGTTAAGGTCACCTAGAAGCAATACCTGAGATTTGGGTTTGGTATTGACGGTCAGGATGGCCGTGATCCCATCTATGAAGGAGCCAAGTGGTCCAGGAGGTCTATAGATAAGGTGGAGAGTAGCAGTGTTAGTTGGAGATAGGGTGAGTTTCACCGAGAGGGATTCTGCGGAACTGAGCTCAGTGTTGGGGATGATTTTGAGTGTAATGTTATTTCTGTGTATGAATGCGACTCCACCTCCTTTGGAAGTTGATTGATGGTCAGCTCTAATGATAGAGTAGCTGTTGGGGATGGCGAGGGCAAGGAGTGGGCCAGAGGCTGCGTGTAACCAAGTTTCAGTAATGGCTATGAAATTGAGGTTTTGAGTGGTGATGAGGTCAGAGATGTCCAACGCGTGGGCCTTGATAGATTTAGCGTTGATGAGGGCACCCTTGAGTTCTTTGGCGGAATTGGTGCTGAGGGATAGTGGTAACTTCTGTGTAGTATTGATATTATGTGTGTTCTGAGTGCCAGAGGCACAAGGGGCACGAGGCAATCTGGATCCAACTCTAAGATTCCTGACTTGGAGCGTGCACGGTTGATTGGGTGTAGGTTTGGTGGTGAAGTGTTGGAGCCATAGGACAGGGTCATTGAGGTATGGGTTACTGATGGGCATTGTGGGAAAGTGTGGGGTGGAGTGATGAGGGTCGGTCTTGGTGGTGCTAAGAGTGGGGGGACAAAGCAATGTGGCAATGATGAGCCCTACGATGGTAGCAAGAATAAGGTGGCTGACAGGTGGCAGTGGCCGCATATCGTGATCCAGGTGTCCTAACCGTCTGTGCGCTGAGGTGGGAGTGCACTGGAAGGTGCGTAAAGGGGTTCTGCGCTGGGCAGAGGTGGGATCAGCCAGGAAGTGGCAGTCCAGGTATAGTCTGCTGGGTAAGTACATGTGCAGAAATGCAGTCGAATGCTCAGGAAGTAATGGTTCATCTATTCTGGGTAGGTAGGTGCATGTGCAAAATGCAATCAATCACTCAAAGGCAGAGATTCAGCTAATCTGACTAGGTAGGTACATGTGTTGACTAGGTAGGTACATGTGCAAAATGTAATCAATGACTCAAAGGCAGAGGTTCTGCTAGCCTGGCAAGGTAAGTACATGTGCAAAATGAAATCAATGACTCAAAGGCAGAGATTCAGCTAATCTGGCTAGGTAGGTACATGTGCAAAATGCAATCAATGACTCAAAGGCAAATGTTCTGCTAGTCTGGCAAGGTAAGTACATGTGCAAAATGCAATCAATGATTTAAAGGCAGAGATTCTGCTAATCTGACTACGTAGGTACATGTGCTGGCTAGGTAGGTACATGTGCAGAATGCAATCAATGACTCAAAGGCAAAGGTTCTGCTAGTCTGGCAAGGCAAGTACATGTGCAAAATGCAATCAATGACACAAAGGCAGAGATTCAGCTAATCTGACTAGGTAGGTACGTGTGCTGACTAGGTAGGTACATGTGCAAAATGCAATCAATGACTCAAAGTCAGAGAT
This sequence comes from Ambystoma mexicanum, assembly GCF_040938575.1. Classification (NCBI taxonomy): domain Eukaryota; kingdom Metazoa; phylum Chordata; class Amphibia; order Caudata; family Ambystomatidae; genus Ambystoma; species Ambystoma mexicanum. The sequence goes on from NC_090923.1 coordinate 535,832,158, forward strand.
TCTGCTAGTCTGGCTAGGTAGGTACGTGTGCAAGATGCAATCAATGACTCAAAGGCAGAGATTCAGCTAATCTGGCTAGGTGAATGCAGCAAGTAGCAAGCAGTTGGATTAACGACAAGCGCTGTGCGGATACTGAGCAAGGAGGATGGTGTGCGTACATATGAGCATTTAGAGGAGGCGGTGATTCATAATGATAATAAAGAAGGTGATACTCAATTGGTGAGTGCGCTCCCAAGCAAAAAGAGGTGAGTGTCCTTAATAACCGGTCTGGGCGACAAAGGCGTCAGGCAGGGTGACTTCAACCACATTAGGTACTGCTAGGTTAGTACGACAAAGAGTCTTACCGCGTTTCTTTATAAGCGAGCAAGTTCCGTATGTGTTCTGTGGACAGAAGTGTAGCAGCAGCTGGGAAAGTGTGTGATGAGGAGGTGCTGCGGAGCAGTGTCCAGCGCCATAGCTGACCGGTGCGGACAGGGGCAGACAGGAGGGGCCTTTGGCTCACGGGCCTTAGGCTGCTAAGGGCCGGCTTCCGCCTCCGGTCATCGTCACTGGAGAACATGCAAAAGTGGTTGCTAGGCAACCGAGGTGAACGCTCTGAGTGTGTTCTTGGTGGCGGCCATCTTGCAGCAACGCGGCTCGTCAGATTTTCTTGCTTTTAGCACCGGATAATGTGGGGAAGGTGCGGGCACTGCGGTGCAGGCACTGTCGTGGTGGGGGCTTCTAGCACGAAGCTGGATGGCTCAATAAGGTCGGGCAGGCGGGCGGGCTGGCTGCTGTGCTTCGCTATCGGCTGCTCCTGCAGTCTGGTGCGACGCCGACACATGGTGCTGCCTCAGGGAGGGTGTTGCAGGGCTCCTGCCCATGTGGATAGTGGGCTGAGGGGCAGACAGGAGGGGCCTTTGGCTCACGGGCCTTAGGCTGCTAAGGGCCAGCTTCCGCCTCCAGTCCTCGTCACTGGAGAATATGCAAAAGTGGTTGCTAGGCAAACGAGGTGAACGCTCTGAGTGCGTTCTTGGTGGCCGCCATCTTGTGGCAACGCGGCTCATCGGATTTTCTTGCTGCTAGCGCCGGATAATGTGGGGAAGGTGCGGGCACAGTGGTGCAGGCACTGTCGTGGTGGGGGCTTCTAGCATGAAGCTGGATGGCTCAATAAGGTCGGATGGGCGGGCGGGCTGGCTATGTGCTTCGCTATCAGCTGCTCCTACAGCCTGGTGCGACGCCGGCACACGGTGCAGCCTCAGGGAGGGTGTTGCACGGCTCCTGCCCATGTGGATAGTGGGCTGAGGGGCAGACAGGAGGGGCCTTTGGCTCACGGGCCTTAGGCTGCTAAGGGCCGGCTTCCACCTCCGGTCCTCGTCACTGGAGAATATGCAAAAGTGGTTGCTAGGCAACCAAGGTGAACACTCTGAGTGCGTTCTTGGTGGCGGCAATCTTGCGGCAACACGGCTCGTCGGATTTTCTTGCTGCTAGTGCCGGACAATGTGGGGAAGGTGGGGGCATAGCAGTGCAGACACTGTCGTGGTGTGGGCTTCTAGCACAAAGCTGGATGGCTCAATAAGGTCGGGCGGGCGGGCTAGCTGCTGTGCTTCGCTATCGGCTGCTCCTGCAGCCTGGTGCGACGCCGGCACACAGTGCTACCTCAGGGAGGGTGTCGCAGGTCTGCTTGTGGAAAGATCGCATAATGATACCCACGTTGGCAAACATCCCGGAACCTGTTCTCACAATGTCTGAATTGAGGCAGATATTGGAAAGTAGTAAAGACCCAACAATAGCAAATACCGAAACATTGTCGATCCTGTAGGAGAGACAGCAAGTAACTGACACAGAATGACTTGCTTACACAACACAACCTATTGTGTGTTCCTCCATGGTTGAAAGCATAAATGCAAATGACAAGAAAAAAAGGTTATCACCTCAGCTTTCTGAAGTAATAATGCATGCAAGTGATAACTCCCATATTCTGCCGTTATATTCGCAGATTGTAAAATCCTCACTACAAGATGGTGCAAACACAATTTATCCATAATCACCTATGACAACTGATTAAAAATCAAATGAGGCGATCTCAATGCTGGAACGATTGATTGGCACCTTGTGCTTATCTCCAAACATAGTGAGTGAAACTCAAATGGGGGACTTCAAATCCCAGCCACTTTTCAATTGATCAAATTCACCAATTATATACCCTGATTCAGCAAACTCATCATTCACATCAAGTTTTTCTGCCGTCTTTTGTTAAATCCACACCGGGACCATCATTTGGTATGATCCATCCACCTAACTACACGTACGAGACTACTCTATCGGCCATTAATAATTAATACGGTATCTATAGCCTCACTAAAATATATGCAGCAATAGATTTTTAAAAAAGTTTTTTTAATCAAAACACAGCTTTATTGAATACTCTCGTGGCCAAAGTAGATTGGGTGGCATTCGAGATGTTTCAGCGAACCAACGATTGCATTTTATGTCCAAAATCCAATACTCCCTTAAATGTAGGTGAACAATCAACCGGAAGATCAAAACCAATATCGGAGTGGGTCCCCGTGCAGATAAAATGGATGAAATAGTGGAAGATGTATCACAGAAAATCTATTTGAGTCTGAAAAATTACTCTGTATTATGTAGAATAACTGAGACTACTGATTCTATTGTAGAGCAAGAACCAATCAGTGTGGGAATGTACGCCGCTCCATTCTTTGATTTATTTCGGCCAATAAAACGCAGAAAAAAATAAGAAGAAATATTAATGCGAAACAAATTAAGAAATCTAAAAATCAACCTTCATTACCACAAATAAGTAACAATAAATCTAAAAAAATGTATTGAGGGGCTGACCACCCCAACTTGAACTGTGACACCCAAATCACAACTAGGAGTATCCATTGTAGAGGTCAACGACACTTCTCACAAGGTTGTGGAAATACTTATGAAAAGACCCCGGTCCAATTAGCTGTGCCGATAAATATAGATCAGGAAGAGAACGAGGAATTTATGCACCTCTCGACCAGTGCACCATGTCCCTACCACAAACGAATCTCATATATGAGAGCCTACATCAACGACAGGGGCAGGACAATATGAGATGAGAGGTAACATCCATCCTTGAGCCGGTAGATGAGTTTCATAATTTTATGACTTTGGAACAAAAAAGAACTCGACTCCCTTCCCAAGCTCTGCCCAATCCTCACAGACAGCCTAATCGAGAATACACTCATCAAAAACACCCAACTATTCAAAAGACAAGCACATTACCTTAGACAAGGGACTGGACACAAAGTCCAAACGGACAGCAAGGGAACACCAGGCATGACAACAATAAGTCTACTAAGCATGATTTGACTTACACGGACAGGCTACTATTAAAAATGATCAATAGACATGAAGACGATCCATTTCCAGACCGGACACCACTCCTCACTGCTTTTAAATCCATCCCTAACCTAAAACATATACAATTGCAAGATATGAAAACCATAAGATTTATAAATAATTCTAAGATGGATACAGTAGAGTTAACAATCCCGTCACAGATTGTAAAACAGCTTAGGTGGAATATGGAGGACAAGCCTTTCCACTGTGGTTTTGACCTCCAAGTACAAAAGGGTATAACTAGATCAAAAGTGAGTCAGACAACCAACTTCAAGCACACTACAGCCAAACTACATCCCCAAAGAGACACAAATCTAGTCACCAGGCGGCACATCACCCAATCAGCCCACACTAGAAATGACCCTCCTCCTCTGACCAATTTTGAACCGCTGTATATAAATTGTGAGGGATCCAGAGGTCAATTATCTCGAGAAGTGTACTATAAGAATGATCCACCGTCGCCGGGTCTCCGTAAATGGTCATGGCTTACAAAAGCCATCAAGGAGACCAACCATAGCAAAAACTATTGACGCCATGAGCTTACCCCAAAGCAGAAGCTGTCAATGGCAATATGGAATACAAGAGGGTTTAACCATTTAATTAAATCAGAGCCATCAAATCCGCTAGCCAAATTTGACATTATTACTCTGCAAGAAGCGTGGACCGATCTGACCAAATTATGAAATATCATGTATTTCAGCCATAAAGCAAGCAAAAGGCCGCCCCACTGAGGTATGATGACATCGGTTAAACTGGAATTTGGAATCAAGTTAGAGGCATGGGCCTCGCCACATCCCGGCATTCAATTAACCAAATTGGTTACCAGGCATTTGGTCGAAAAAAATTGGTCGACCAGACAAATGGTCGAACCAATTTGGTCGAAAATCAAATGGTGGAATTTTTTTTTTTATTTTCACCCCTTTTTTTTATTTTTTTGGGGGGGCCCCCCCAACCCCTTTTTTTTCTCTCAAAACCCCTTTTTTTAAAAAACGAAAACCCGAAAAATAAATATATAAATAAATAAAAAATTCTACCATTTGGCTTTCGACCAAATTGCGTCGACCAAATGTCATTCGACCAGTTTTCAGTCGACCAAATGACTGGACACCAACCAAATTATCAACAACAAATCCTGAGTTTTCTAATGGGTTTACACTCAATGATTTTAAATGTTTATTGGAATCCGGTGGCTATCAGAGATGATACATTTTTCCAACTCATCGCTCAAATCTTAGATTTCATCGCCCAAGATTACCAGATCCACACAACCATTGTGGTGGGTGACCTCAGGAATAGATGTATTCCAAATTAGACTAACTCCCTCACCGCTAGAGCAAAAAGATGGATCAATTTGATGACTGTAAGAAATCTCACAATGCTAAATGGTTTGGTGACCGGTGATATTTCTCTGGCGTCAACATGGAAAAGAGACTTGTCTCACGTGATTTTGGACTATGTGTTCATCTCGACTAGAGAGGTGAATAGAATCCAAACCTTTACTGTTATTCCTTCTCTATCCAGTGACGATAATATATTGGAAATCATATGGGCCTTCTGAAAAATCAAATCTCAAGAATACTTTAGTACTCCCATTGCACTAAATGAAGGTAGAAATAGAATAAAATGGTCTGTCCTAAACTAGATTCTTTCACAAATCAACTGAAATCCGTTTTTAAGCATTTGGCATCTTCTAGAACTCGTGAGTACACGGCTACCCTTAATTTGATAATTAAAACAACCAGTGGGGGCGGCCGCTTGGCATTTAAACATAAACATGCTTATGATTTGGTGATCAATTCTTTCAAAGCACAACTTTGCAAAAATATCAAGAATCTTAAAAAAAACAGCTGCAATTGATATAAAGAAGGAAACAACGCACCTCAGCACACATTGTAAAAATGCTATGAACAACAGAATCTCTCTAAAAAACAAAAAGATGGAGAAAGAATGTTGGCTGCAACAACTAACAAATCAAGTGCACAAATATAGGGTCTCCTTAAGAATGCCACTCCCAATGCTTCCTCCTACGTGATGCTAAACACAGTTAATGAACAAGCATGGACTGACCATTTTCTGGCTTTTATTTCCAAACCAGATATCCAAGCAATCTGTCTGCAATTCCAGAATCTGGAGCTAAGTAAGCTAGTGTTTCATTGTTTAGACATTCTCCTGCTAATCAACAAACTGCGCACTTTGAGAGCTCCTGGACTGGATGGCCTGTCAAATTGCATGCTTAAAGCTTAAAGCTTACCCTGAGCCCTGGGCTGACATTTTAGAAATTATTTTTTGAAACATTCTTAATCCAGGACAGATTCCGCTCTCTTGGAAAGAGTCAATTATTATACCTATCATTTAAGAAAGGGAACTGAAATGACCCCACAAATTATCGTCCTTTTGCCCTTTTGGACATACTGGGATTTTTATTTGCAAGACGTATGCTGAGAGACCTTAATGAATGGCTTAATACAGCAAATTTGTTTGATCAACACCAATCAGGATTTGTTAAAGGGATAGGAACTTCGGTTAACTTGCTTCTTCTATCTGCTCTAAAAAAACAAGTTATCTCCATCAAGCAACCAATACTTTTAGCCTTTATAGATTTTAAACAAGCATTTGACTTGGTTTTTGTTAGGCGGAAACCTGTGCAGTTCCCTCCTGGGACCACTGCAAAAGATTTAGGACTACAGGTGTTTGGCAGTAAACCCACTTGGTAGCAGTCTGTACCACACAGATTCACTTGGTAGCTGTGGCTGAGCAGTCAGACTTCCCTCAAGAAGAGTCAGGCAGTATGTGGAGTATACAAAATAGGGCAATCCACACAGTAGAACAAGGCTTCAGTGTAAAGATATAAAGGTATTTACTTATAACGACACATCTATAGAAAACACTCTGGCACTAATACGGCAAACACTTCAATTGCAATTACTCTATGCAGAAAAAGATCAATCCCCCTAACAATAGTTCGACAAGTCTAGGTTTTGCCAGCATCACTTATTTGCAGACAGAGGTGTATGCTTTAATCTAGATGGCACTCTAGAATTCGTTAGGTCGGGAGAGAAAAATAGGCAGGTTATGAAATCAACACGGTTCCAATACTTTACGGACAAATGCAAGGCAAGAAGAAAAGAACCACTGTAGATCATAAAATTCAGAGGCCAGGCCCACTCGGAGAGAGGCAACGCGGTATGTCCCAAAAAGTATCTTAGTGAAAATGCGTTCAAGTCTTTGTAGCAAATTGTTATCGGCAGATTGGACCAGTTCAGAACAACATGCTAGAGAAAGCTTGGAGGCGACCCTATGGAGAGGCGAGGATTAAGACACCTCACTCTATCCGGCAACAAGGGAAGCCAGGCGGACACAGTACCTTGATTGTGGAGAGACAGATCCGGCGGGGGCAGTTGTTCCTGGTGGTGAATGCACGTCCGGTCTTTGCCAAGAGAAGAGATGATCTCGTCGTCGAAGGAAAGCTGAAGATCGGTGCACCACCAGGGAAGAGACCAGCCGCGGAGTGCTCCGTCACAAGGCACCACCTTTTGGTCACGGTACAGGGATAGTGGCTATCCGGTTGCCAAGGTGCTCTGCAGGGCAATTCGACCACTGCGTCCTGAGGCGAAAGAAAAGCAAAGGGGACTGGTTGTTCCCACCAGTCAGGGGAAGAGACTCTCCGGCAGGGAGATCTCCTCTGTCATCGGGAAGTGGTGAGTCGATTCCGCAGGGCTCCACCGGAGGTGTCGTCGTTGCAGGTCAGCTCAGCTTTACCCTCGTCGGATTCTTAGGTCCTGTGGCGACTTCTGAAGATCCAGTCCCAAAAGCCCTGCTTTTATGCAGAAAACCCCCATTCATTCAGCCTAGCTGTCAATCAAAACACGCTAAGTGGTGAGCGGGGAGGCTCACCACTTGGGCCAATCACACCAGAGTGCGACCGGAGTTGGCAAGGCAACTCGGTCCAGGGTGCCTAAACCCCCTCCCACACCCCTGTGGTAACCCAGACAGAATGGCACCACTTTGGAGGGTCTCTGTGCAGAAGCCTGCCAAAAGTGGAACAAAGGGCTCAACCTTTGGTTTAGGAGTCACAGAGACGAACACAGACGCCATTTTAAAAAGCCGAGTTCTGGCAGAAAATACCATCCGATAGACTTATTTAAGATAAGTAGACCGGTGGTATGTCAGAGATTAACGAGAAAAAGTATCAATCTCCAACAATGGGAAGAATCCCATAGGGTTATATTCGGGGTCGAATATAACAAGTAGTTTCCACTGCCACCAGCCAAAACTCGATGAGGGGGAACGGGACAGTGCCCCCTCGAATAACAGACGTAGGAGTAATCGAATTACCCCTCCTAGTACGTCCACAATAGGATGGTTGGTACTAGTTCTGTACTAAATTTAGGTCTAGTAAAGCCAATGGTGACTTTACATGCCCGGGGAGACAGTAGTCAGTCCCCGGGTATGGAGTCTATGATGGAGGTCCGCTAGGACGCCCCAGTGCTACGGCACGGAGGGTGTGGTGTAACACACATAGCAAAACATATGAGACCCTATGGAGTAAAAGACCCCATAGCCATACGAATTACACACATTCATGTCCAAGAGTGGGAGAAAAAGAGTCTCACTCTTGGCAGGATGGAAAAAACAAACTCCAGAAATCCAGCAAAGCTGCTGGGGACTCACTAGGTTAGGAAATTCAGCCTAAACAGAGAATTCTCCCTAACACTCGCCCCCCCAGACTAAGGGACAGGAGGATTTAATCCACTCCTGGATGAATCTCATACCTCTAGTCGATGACATACATCCTAGAGAGACCATCAGCATTTTGGTGGTGACACCCTGACCTGTGTTCAATGGTGAAATCAAAGGTTTTCCGTCGTAAGCTGTATGACCTACAAACCTTCCTAGGAACATCAGTCTTTTTAAGTTTATAGGGGATCTGGTTGACCAGTCCCTCAGAAGTTGGTACAACTACCGAACCTATGATAGGCTTTTTCCATGGGTCCTTATAAAGAAACTCCTTAGATCTAGAGAGGCCTCCAGAGGTCTTCCCTAACTCTCTGTTGAGAGAAGGTTGGGTTTTAGGCCTCTTGGTTGGAGGGGTTGGAGATAAGCAAGGTACATGTTTCTCCTCCTTCTTAGATCCACCTTTACCTACTTTAGGAGTTTCCCCCTTAAGTCTAGGAATTGGGTTGGAGTCTTCTGCGGAAGGTCCAACAATCTGAAGGTTTTTGGCCCTAGACTTTTCTTTTCCGGTTTTCCACCAGCACTGACAATTACCAGTTCTCTTAGGCCTAGTTAGGGTTCCAGTAGGTCTATCCACCTCTTCCTCATAAGCAGGGGGAGTCACAGACTCTATAACTGGGGGGACAATGATGGAGCTTGGTTGGGGCTCCCATTTCCCTAACATGTTAGCCTGAAATTTGCCTGGGTCAGAGGTCAATTTACCAACACCAGGGCTTGTAGTGGGGTTCTCAGTAGAGGTTCCCACAGGCTTAGAGTGGTTCCTTACGGTGGCCTCTCTAGCCAATTTGGTTTGGTTCTGGGTCTCCATACTGGGAGGCCTGGGGGTACTGGATACTACTCCTAGATTTTTTAGATCATTCCCCAACAGGACTCTCCCAGGCACCTCAGTCTGAACACTGACAGGAATCAACACTGTCATGTCATTACACTGAATGAGGGCTGGTAGAATTGGAACCATTTGGACAGGGCCTCCAGACATCTTAGTGGGACCTTTGGGTGCCTTAGCAACATCCTCAGGTCTGAAAAAGCTTTCGTCCACTACGGTTCTGCTGGCCGCAGAGTCTCGCCTGGCAGGAGTATCCTGGCCATTGACAAGAACACTGTCTACATAATAACATTTAGAGTTTTCTGGTATCGAGTCATACACACTCCGATTCTGATTACTAACCAGATCCATTGACTCTACTGATACACTTGCTTGAAGAACCCAAGGTTCTTCAGAAAAGACTTCAAAGTGAGCACTAGTCATTTGGACTTCCTCCTCAGGAGTGAAGGCTAAGGAGACTGTGCTGATCCCAGTAGGTTTACCCTTACATTTTGGATCTCCTTTGATATGGTCAGTTGCCCCACAGAGATAGCATGTTCCAAATGCTCTCTGGAATGGTGGCTTGTTCTGACCTCCTTCTGGTTTGTGGCCAGAAGGTACACTATTCGGTTGTGGTTTTCCCTGGGGTTTACCCTGGTTATTTTGTTTGTGGCCCTCTGGGGAATTTGAGTTATTCAAATTCTCTTTTGAGTCTTTTTTAGGCTGTTTTCCCTCATCCTTTTTCTGAGTTGCCCCAGAATCCTTGTGAGTAGCCCTGTTGGCAACCCACAAGTCAGCAGCCGTAGCCAGTTTCCGGAAATCCAATTCCTTCGAATCAGCCAAGTGCTGTCTGAGCTCAGGAGAACAGGCATCATAAATCGACTCCAACATAAAAAGATTCTTCATACCCTCATAAGTGTTTACTCTGTAACCCTTAATCCATCCCTCTAAGGTTTTCAACTCTTCACTCGCCCAGGTGTAGCCCAAGGAGTACCAACATGCTTCTTGAGGGTTCTAAACCTCTTAGGATACTGGGAAGGGGTCTTCCCGAACCTAGCTATCAAAGCTAGTTTCACACTTTCGTAATCCGTCTTATCCGCCTCCCCCAACTCCATTACCACATCAGTCGCAACAGAAGGGAGCCTAGAGAACAACCAGGGAAGTAAATCATTCCTGGTGATGTCCTGGAGCCCATGATTGTACTCAAACAGTTTTAACCAATCCAACACATCCAATCTCGGTTCATACATACCCACTAATTCCTTCGGCATCCGGGGTCTTTTGGGACTGGAACTCCTAGAGGAACCAGAGGAGAGAGAAGCATTTTCCGTAGACAACTTTTTCATCTCTAACTCGTGATTAAGTTCTATTTCCCTGAGTCTTAACTCAGCTTGCTTCTGCTCAGCCTGGGAATTCATCTGTCTGAACTCGAGCTCTTGGTTTCGTTCAGATTGAGCCAAGAACCGTTTGTATTCTAATTCGAGCTTCATTTTTTCAAGTTCAAAATAAGCAGGGTTACATGTGGGACCTGGTATGGGCCCCGTAGGTACAGCTGGTAAGGCAGGTAGAAGAGCAGGGGAGGCAGTTTTGTTAGCCTCTCCTTCCTCTTCAGCCTCTTCATCCCTATCATCAGAATTATGATTTAGATCAACACCATCACTGTTATCTACATTTGCTGGAGAAATTGGTTCCTCTGAACCAGTACCCAGACTTTGGTTCGACAGCAATCTCTCTATTAGTTCTAACTTCTTGCCCCTTACAGAAAGATACTCTTGCCTACAGAGAGCTTGTAAACTCTCAGTATTTTCACTTGACAAGGATTCTTGACTGTAAGCTTCCATAGTAGACATGTTTTTGAAAGTTGCTTTTTAGTGCTAAGCTTTGTGGTTAGTTATCCTAAAGTGTCGAAAAGCACTCTAAACTATATACTCAATACAAATCCCACCGCTGTACACCAGTGTTAGGCGGAAACCTGTGCAGTTCCCTCTGGGACCACTGCAAAAGATTTAGGACTACAGGTGTTTGGCAGTAAACCCACTTGGTAGCAGTCTGTACCACACAGATTCACTTGGTAGCTGTGGCTGAGCAGTCAGACTTCCCTCATGAAGAGTCAGGCAGTATGTGGAGTATACAAAATAGGGCAATCCACACAGTAGAACAAGCAAACACGGAATAAGGCTTCAGTGTAAAGATATAAAGGTATTTATTTATAACGACACATTTATAGAAAACACTCTGGCACTAATACAGCAAACACTTCAATTGCAATTACTCTACGCAGAAAAAGATCAATCCCCCTAACAATAGTTCGACAAGTCTAGGTTTGCCAGCATCACTTATTTGCAGACAGAGGTGTATGCTTTAATCTAGATGGCACTCTAGTATTTGTTAGGTCGGGAGAGAAAAATAGGCAGGTTATGAAATCAACACGGTTCCAATACTTTACGGACAAATGCAAGGCAAGAAGACAAGAACCACTGTAGATCATAAAGTTCAGAGGCCAGGCCCACTCGGAGAGAGGCAACGCGGTATGTCCCAAAAAGTATCTTAGTGGAAATGCGTTCGAGTCTTTGTAGAAAATTGTTGTCGGCAGATTGGACCAGTTCAGAACAGCACGCTAGAGAAAGCTTGGAGGCGACCCTATGGAGAGGCGAGGATTAAGACACCTCACTCTATCCGGCAACAAGGGAAGCTAGGCGGACACAGTACCTTGATTGTGGAGAGACAGCTCCGGCGGGGCAGTTGTTCCTGGTGGTGGATGCACGTCCGGTCTTTGCCAAGAGAAGAGATGATCTCATCGTCAAAGGAAAGCTGAAGATCGGTGCACCACCAGGGAAGAGACCAGCCGCAGAGTGCTCCGTCACAAGGCACCACCTTTTGGTCGCGGTACAGGGGTAGTGGCTTTCCGGTTGCCGAGGTGCTCTGCACGGGCAATTCGACCACTGCGTCCTGAGGCAAAGAAAAAGCAAAGGGGACTGGTTGTTCCCACCAGTCAGGGGAAGAGACTCTCTGGCAGGGAGATCTCCTCTGTCGTCGGGAAGTGGTGAGTCGATTCCGCAGGGCTCCACCGGAGGTGTCGTCATTGCAGGTCGGCTCAGCTTTACCCTCGTCGGATTCTTAGGTCCTGTGGCGACTTCTGAAGATCCACTCGCAAAAGCCCTGCTTTTATGCAGAAAACCCCCATTTATTCAGCCTAGCTGTCAATCAAAACACGCTAAGTGGTGAGCGGGGAGGCTCACCACTTGGACCAATCACACCAGAGTGCGACCGGAGTTGGCAAGGCAACTGGGTCCAGGGTGCCTAAACCCCCTCCCACACCCCTGTGGTAACCCAGACATAATGGCACCACTTTGGAGGGTCTCTGTGCAGAAGCCCACCAAAAGTGGAACAAAGGGCTCAACCTTTGGTTTAGGAGTCACAGAGACGAACACAGACGCCATTTTAAAAAGCCAAGTTCTGGCAGAAAATACCATCCGATAGACTTATTTAAGATAAGTAGACCGGTGGTATGTTAGAGATTAATGAGAACAAATATCAATCTCCAACAATGGGAAGAATCCCATAGGGTTATATTTGGGGTCGAATATAACAAGTAGTTTCCACTGCCACCAGCCAAAACTCGACGAGGGGGGACGGGACAGTGCCCCCTTGAATAACAGACCTAGGAGTAATCTAATTACCCCTACTAGTACGTCCACAATAGGATGGTTGGTACTAGTTCTGTTAGTAAATTTAGGTCTAGTAAAGCCAATGGTGACTTTACATGCCCGGGGAGACAGTAGTCAGTCCCCGGGTATGGAGTCTATGATGGAGGTCCGCTAGGATGCCCCAGTGCTACGGCACGGAGGGTGCGGTATAACACACATAGCAAAACATATGAGACCCTATGGAGTAAAAGACCCCATAGCCCATAGAACACATTGACATTTAAAGGAATTACCCACATTCATGTCCAAGAGTGGGAGAAAAAGAGTGTCACTCTTGGCAGGATGGAAAAAACAAACTCCAGAAATCCAGCAAAGCTGCTGGGGGACTCACTAGGTTAGGAAATTCAGCCTAAACAGAGAATTCTCCCTAACAGTTTTGAGAGATTTACTGTGGACTAAACTAATGAATACAGGCTGCCCCACATACATTTTAAATTTGATATACTAAGTTTATTGAAATACGTCCATCAAATCAAATTAACACAAGACGGACTACTGACAAAAACCAAATTAACACAAGACGGACTACTGACAAAAACCAATTCTAACTCACTCTGGCCTTAAACAAGGCTGTATTTTAGCTTCTACCCATGTTAACTTTTATATTAAGGACATTAACATATTCTTAGATGCTCATCGCTAGTTTCCTCCTAAAGTTGGCAATGGGTCAATATCACGACTCATATACGCTGACGATCATGGAATAACTCCTATAGGGCTTCAAATAAAACTCAATACCTTGGAAGAGTATGCAGTATTAAATGGTTTGATGATTAACACCCAAAAATCTAAAATCATAATAATGCATACCAATAAAAGCAAAACTAAGCATAAGTTTAAGTGGACAATTAAGACACTTGCAGTGAATGAATTCAGATACCTTGGCCAAATATCAATAATAATTTCACTGTCCAACTGTCATGATTTCTGCCCCTCATGTCCCCAGCCCTCCAAGATGTCAGGCTGGAGCCAAGCCACGTTCACCTACATGGCCCTCAAGGGCCTCTCCATCCCTCCAAAGACCCACTTGGAGTCAGACTAGGCGCTTGTGGCACCAGACTCACTCACTCCCATAGGATAACATTGGGGATTGGACTTGTAGTGCATTGATGGGGACAAGATGGATGCCCCCCCAGAACTGCATGTGCGGTCTAGTCTTTTGGGTGTGGTTCAGCCCAGAGACACCTGGAATACCAAGAGACTATTTAAGCCACACCCAGACTGAGAAACATGCTTTGCATTTTCTGCACCTGCAGCGTGACACTCACCGTGTTCGGATCAGTCTCCAGTAGGCCTGCATCTTTCTTCTGCGCTCAGCTCCTGCAAGAACAAGAACACCGTTAGGAACAGCCTTACCTTGCGGCGCTTCTGCCCATCATTCATCGCTCCTTCTGTTCTGCTGGCATCTTCGGCGGTGTCATTCCGATCCCGGCACGCCGCTTCCTAAGGAAAAGGGAAAAGAACAGAAAAAAGGCATTAGTAAGCATTCAGCAAATCTTCGCTTATTTTTAAAGACTGTACATGCTTCAAACGCTTACCTGAATCCCAGCCGCTCTGAGGGAACTCTGTCTCCTGAACTTCTCATCCATCTGCAAGAGGGAAAAGACACTCCAGGTTAGCGTGGAAACATCTAGAGGCGCTGCATACCGCGCTTACTCACCGCATTTCTTCTTCATAACTGGCATCCACGCTGGAAACGTCGCGGCACCTAAAAGACACAGAAAAATAACTCAGTTCAATACAAATACGAAAGGGTTGCATCGCGCATCACGCTCTCACTCACCTTCAGCGCTACTCATCCCAGCAGCTCGTCGCCATGCCCGGACACCGGCCATCATCTAAGAAAGGCAAGGAACGAAGTTAGAGAACTGTTCAAAAGACTCATTATACTTACCTGTCGGACTCTTGCCAGTGAAGTAACTAGGCAGCAACAAGCCCGCATCAATCAACGCGCCCCTGCACTGAAAGCAAGAGAAAGAGCACACTTTCCAAGAAAACAAGGTGAGCTGTGGATCAAAGGGAAGGGTTGGACCCTGGGGAAGAAGGGGTTCAAGCACACAGAGACAATAAGGAGTTCAACTCTACCAATCCTGTGTTTCAGGCCCAGTCTCCAGTCGAGTAGACTCCAGGGAAGAGTTTGCGGTCGTAAGAGGTCAGAACAGGCTGAGGGACGTCCCCGTGATACCAGGTGAGCGTTACACCAACCCTACAAAATTGAGTTAAGATCCAAAATGCAAACATTATCCTCCCAAGGCAAACTGATACAAAACAAGTTCAGCACATTTTCACATGGCCCGGTTATTAATTTCTGCAAAAGGTTGTGCCAGTAATTACTTATGGAGCACAGGCCAAAATTCTGGAGAATCACTGAAGTGGGACCTGCTAGAAGGTATATATTGGTAAAAGGTATTTACCAAAAAGCACTGCAATTGCTATTCTTTGATATGAATTGGGATTGGTCTCATTAAGTGCCATGGTAGCCTGGCATTCCCTATCCTTCTTTAGGAAATGTACTATGGCTCAGGCAAACCAGGCAAGCTTAATCCTGCTTCTCTCTACTGAACTAAAAGAAAAGAAGGATAGATCCCTAACTACGGGAAGTTTATTGCATGACAATTTTAAAAAATCCAGACATGAGCGAACAGTTGCTTGTTGAGAAACCCGATAGAGCTGAGACTAAACTATGGCTGTGGGACTGGTGTGCAACTTGGGATAAGTGCAATACCTACACTTCACCAATTGCCAATGTACTTTTATCAGACAACAAATATGCCTCAATATTATTGAGAATACACCTAAACCTATGGCCGAAGAGAGCACAAATAGCACTGTGATCCAAGCATGGGGAGATATGTAGCTTCTGTAATGAACCAGACCAATTGGAAACATTGAAACACCTGTTTGTAGTTTGCCCACAATTGTTCTCATTAAGAAGATCATTATTCTATAAACATTTTGTTAAATTT
Source organism: Ambystoma mexicanum (assembly GCF_040938575.1). NCBI lineage: Eukaryota > Metazoa > Chordata > Amphibia > Caudata > Ambystomatidae > Ambystoma > Ambystoma mexicanum. Next base: position 535,847,745 of record NC_090923.1, read on the forward strand.
ATGACAATAAACAAAGATCAAATGTGGACTAGGATCTTTAACGTGAAGCACATATTCTTAGACCTTGCAACTATCAACTATTTGCTCACAATAAACATTCACAGTGGCTCTATTGTCTCAGATACATAGGAAACTTTGTCCAAAGGAATCTCTAGAAAAGATGATAACCACATTTTGAACTATAATATATTAATTGAAATTATCCACCCTAACTAGCCTGATGTGTTGGATATCATAGATTCAATGTTTAGGGGAGCCTACCGACCAGGGATGGAAGTGTCAAAGTGTTTAATGTAATTGCATTGTACTATAGAGCTAATGAGTAGAGACATGACTAAGTATCGTTTTCTGACATACTCTACTAGTGTTGATATACATTGCTGCTAGTTGAGTACAATATTGTAGGAAATGTTAGAATTATTTTATTGATCATCTTACCGGAAGATACCTATTGTTTTAATCCTGAATATTCTAGGCATTTTAAACTTTGATGAAACCATATATATTTATATCTAGTATTTTAGAGTATTGAATTATTTTAGAGTTTAAAATGTGCTGATGTGGCTTGTTTTAAGGATGTGTATCTCTATGTACCTCTCTGAATAGTAACTGATATTCAATGTGAAATGATTTCATCTAAATGATTATATTTGAAAGGTTGTGCTTAAACAACCAAAACAAATAAAGATTAAAAAAATATATATAATTAAAGCTCCAGAATCCATTGATTTATAGAATCCAACCAACCAAGACCGTTTGCATTTTGTTTAGCAGGAAATGTGCTACACCCGTGAACTTGAATTCCGAGCATTTGCAGCGTTTCAGTGGCCTGCCAAAATAATCAATGGTCCTCTAAGGCCTATCCTGATTTCAATATAAGTTTCAGTGGTAATATTGGGTGAGAAACATAAAGGGCACTCATCAGTGGGCAGGTTCCCCAGCAGTGGAGCAAGGCACGTCAGCAATCAGGGCCAGCCTTAGGCCTGGGCCTCCTGGGCGACCGCCCAGGTCACCATTAACAACATGCCACACCAGTTTATGGCAGTCTTTCAAGGTCTCCCCTAGCTGGCGTGGTGGGAGAAGGCACGACAGGCACCCTATTGAAATTAAATGCGCCTCGCTCTTGTGCTGGCGCCAATATTTCCAGGACGGGAGCAGGGTGCATTTAATATGAATAGGGCGCTGATGCTTTTGCATTGGCACCCTTTTGAAGTGATTATCTCCCTGCTCAGGTGTAGGAGTTAAAGAAAAATGTGGCACCCCCCCTCAACATTGACCAGGGGCGTGCAGGGTAGGGTGCCACATTTTTGTTTCACTGGCCTGGGCACTGTCGCCACTAAGGCTGGCCCTGTCTGCAATGATACTTGCTGCACACATTTGCAAAATGAATACGTGCACGAGCGATATTACATTTTTCATAGTTTCCAAACTTTTGAGAATGGCATGTACAATGAGGATACTCTGTAATGTGCCTGCTCACCAAGGAGTGCAACACTGGGATTGAAAAAAAATGCACATGTATGGTGCTCTATTGGCACAAAGCCACCTAGTCCCTGCAGATGCAATCTATTGCCATTGGCGGTCCCATTACCCTCCTTCCCCATCTGTCCTACCTTCTTGCTCTACCTGGATGTGATACCAAAGTGCACAGTATAGTACACTTGCATACTGACACCAGGGTTCGAATCCGATTGGATGACCAGAATAGGGTTATGCAATGGATACCTGCTTGCAAAGGTCTGAAACAGGGGTGTATCCTTGCACCTACCCTGTTTAATCTGTATCTGTCCGACCTGCAAGATGTTTTGGCCCTACCTGACACCAATGCTATCAAATTTGGTAACCTATCCATCTCGTGGTTTGGCTACGTGGATGATGTGTTACTTTTAGCCTACACTCCTGGGGTCTCCAAGCTAAATGAAATGTAATGGTCTTAAAATTGGCATAGCCAAGACCAAAATGATGATGGCTTTTATTCTGCCTAGATCTAAGATTAAGGGTTCTAGTTGGGTAATTTATGAGAGGAAACTGGAACAAGTTGTCTCATACAAATATTTGGGGGCCATAGTGGACGCTAAGCAGATATGGTTAGGACATTAGGAACATGTATGAGAAACCTGCACAGCAAACTTGCAAAAATGGTGGGCGTTTTCTGCACACTATGCTAACTATTCATAAGGCCAAGATTTTGCCCAGGATGTTCTATGGAGGTGAAATATGGTGTGGGGAAGGGGTTGTTAGGGGGGAGGGGTGGAGGTTTTCTAAGGCTTTGAGCACCTTGGAAGGACGCACACTTAAAAAGCTGCAGAGGCTCCCCAGATCTCTGCCTACAGATTAGGAGTGTTTGCAATATAATGTGACTGGCATTGAGACCATCGTGGAGATTATGGTGCTGCTCTTATATTGGAAGCTCTATGGGTAGGCACAGGACACCATTGTCTATAGTTTGGCACAGGACACCATTGTCTATAGTTTGGCTCAACCTTATTTGAATTTGGCAAAGGGAATGAAATCATGTTGCTTGAGGAGGATCTGCCAAACTGCTAGCGTTGGAAAGACATACTGGGGGTTTGAGAATGTTTTAATGACCTTTTCACTGTATAAAGCCATGGTTAAAAAGACCGTATATGCTTATGAAACTGATTGTATCAGTGACACTCGTGAACAGCGTCTGTTATTAGAATAGTCTGTTTTTACACTACAGATGTAGGAGAAGGCGCAATCCTGAATATATCCGTGCCTACCCCCACAGCTGCACCATAAGGCCATATATGGTGATCACATTTAACAGGGTAAATACGTTAGAAACTGAAGGTGCTTGGAGGGGTATTCCCCGTCCTGAGAGATTCTGCAGATTATGTAATGAACTTGTAATTGAAACAACTGGCCATTTCCTTTATAATGTGACAGTGTGAAGTGTTATGCCACCATTTTCTGCCTCAATACAAGAACGATATCGAGGGGCTCAATCTACATGACCTACGGATGCTCTTTACAGTTGCTAAGAATTGTCCTTTGATGTATTATGTTGTTAAATTGTGTGATTATGTTTTGGGGATTTTAAGTGAACTCGCAATGTGACTAAGAGATGTCATGTTTTTTTTCCTATATTCCTGGAGAATAGGAGTATATTGTCTACATCATTATGTTAAATGATGGTTTTATTGTATACAAAGTCCACTCTGACTATATGCATGCTGAAATAAATAGGTGCGTATGCATTTCACACCTGTGTGAATACACTATCATGGTCTGTGTAAAATGTGTTTGTATGTTGCCCTGTTACAATTTCCCCCTTGACGCGTATTATGGCATTAACCCTTCACCAACGTCTTTGCTCCCATCCATACAATCGCCACACCATTGGAAAGATACCCTCCCTAGGGTCTACCTCCCCTGCTATCTTGTGGGGTTGAGTGTCAGCACCAGGAGCAAATAAACAAAAAGGCCATGTTGGGGCCCAGCGTACTGACAACCATTCTTGTCATAAAGGCACATTTTGAGCTGATAGACAAAAAGGCAGCCTGCCAGTTTCAGCTGCCACTATAAAAAGTCTGTGTGCCAATCAAGAAAAATACACTTATTCAAAAGGGCTTTGCATGCCTTTGTCAGAACTCGTGAGGCCTATTTGTCAACACTGGCAACCTTGCTGACAAAAGAAAGATGCCTTGAAAATGTGGGCATTTTATAGTTTGGACAGTGTAGAGAAGCCCCTCGATGCTCATACTAGAAAAAATACAACCCACTAGGGAAAAATGCCCAGCACAACTCTTGCAAGGAGAACACATTTTCATTCTCATAAAAAACAAGCACACTATCAGGGCCGGCCTTAAGGGCAGCAGCGCCCTGGGCGAAATAGCACCCCCCCTCGACCACCGCATGCCCCTGGTTAACAGGGGGCGGGGCGGAAGGGGGCGTGGCCAGGACGGGAACCCCCCCTTTTTTTTACCTCCTCGCCTGGGCGAGGAGGTTAAATAGGGCGCGTTAGCACCCCTTTATCATTGAATGAGCCCACCGCTGCGGGTGCATTCAATGACAATGAGGCTCCTGCCACTATGACAGCTCGGGGGACCTATTCAAAGACTCCCCCGAGCAGACATGGTAGAGGGATAATGGCACCTTTTCTTATGAAAAGTGCCCGCAATGGAGCAGCGCATTTAAATGCACCCGCCGCAGCGGGCACATTTTAAAGTAAAAGTTCGCCTCCCATGCCTTCTCCCACAACTCCAGCTCGGGGGAGCCCTTGAAAGACTCCCCCGAGCTGGCGTATTGTAGGCTAATGGCGCCGGCTCGCCTCCTCCCAATGCCGGCCATGCACACTATAGCAAAGAACTCTGCTGCCATAGAGCGCTCTCTCGAAACTAACTTGGACGGCAGCTTATAAGGGAACAAAACATAGCAACAAACATACATCACATAAGGTATAAATACACACAAATACAATGGTTAGTGCGACCCTATACTTAGGCGACCTGCTCCATATGAGATGCCAGGTCATTGACTCCAGCTCCTCCTGTCCATCTTCTTCCTTGTGGGCTCTTCTCACCGTGTCATTAGGTGCCAGGCTTGATAATTAGCAATTAAGTGTGCAACTCATAGCATTCCCTAACAGAGGCCTGATGTGCACCTGGTACCGAAGACTTGGGCGCAGAGGCTACATTTGAGGTAATCTCATTTTAGCAAACCGCACCTCGATGCCAGGCATGTCAGCGCCCTTCCAGATCTTCCCACCCTGAGCGCTAAATGTGTTACATTCCCTCCCTGGCACCTCCCATCACAAATCACAAGGGCCTTCAAGATTCAGTTGTGATCATCATAACAAATGGGTGTTTGAGCAGTTTTATGGTGTGAAGTCTCGGGCAAGCTGGTCTGTTGGAATGTTCGGGTCTTGGGATGGGGGCATCTGGTCACTATGACTTAGGGTTTGAGCCCAACTGGGTCAGGGACTCATGCCCTCCTTCTCGTGGGATAACTGCTTGCAGGGTGCTCTCGGCCCTCTCATGGCCTTGCCAGGTGCATTCTTTCTTGGTTACTTGTGCTAACAGTATGAGACAATGGCCCTCATTACGACCTTGGCGGAGAACCATGGTGCAATTTGCACCATGGTCCATGGCGCTAAGCTGCCAATTCCGCCATGGTGGTTGGCGGACTTACCGCCCCATCCCGACCTTGGCGGGGCGGTAAATCCCCAATCCCCATTTTGCCCTTCCCCATTCCCATTCTTGCCGCATAGGGCATAATGGGAGTGGGGAAGGCGTTAATTACGCCACCGTAAATTACGGTGGCGTAATTAACAACAAGTCCCGTAGCGCCATGGATTTTTCCGCCTGCAAAAAGCAGGCGTAAAAATCACCATGGCGCTACGGAAACTCGTAGTCAGGCGGAAAGGTACGCCATGCTTTACGCCGGCGTAAAGCCCTTTCCGCAAGGGTCGTAATGAGGGCCAATGAAAGGTTTATAATGTTGGCCTTCCCCACCAGCTCCCAGGCTACAGCTCTTGCCCATATACACACACATATTTCTATAGCCTATGCTTGGATCTATCGTCAGGGCAGCAGCTCAAAGCCAGGCCTAAGCTAAAAGATGGCTGCTATTTTCCAAAATGACATTCTATGTCTAGTAAACTCTGCACCCAGTTTCACTGCAATCTACCCCCTCATTCAGCTTCTATTGACACCCCCCTCCCTCTACACTCTCCCCGGACATCTATAACACAGACTTGGGCATTTGTCACATTACACACCTCTTGGGGGCCTGAGAAGATCTTATCTGCTACCCAACATTCCCCCCTTTCGTTAATCCCATATTAAACAACTGCCAGGTAAGCAATTCCATGTCCGCCTGCTCCATCCTCTCCCTCTCCAACCTTTCAGCTTCTAAATATGTCGCGGAACCTTCCTTGGGTGCCCTGCTTTGCACGCATGCCGTAAGCTTTCTCCGGCCTGCGCATATTGCTCCAGGGTGCATGTCATATATATATATATATATATATATATATATATATATATATATATATATATATATATATATATATGGGAGTGGTAACGGTGCCTGGGGGGAGGAGGCGATGCTCTAATACAACTATGCAGGGTTTGTCAGGGTCATCTGTTTGTACTGCACTGTCTTTTGTACCACAATCTGCCCCATGTTCCCCAATAGAAACCATAATCATTGCACTGCTAGGCATTGCTTTGGCACAGCACTGAAGTCCCAGCTGGCAAGTGCAAAGGATCACCAACACAAACACGGCCATTGGTACCAGTAGTTTCATGATTGCTCCCATCCACGATGGTGTCCAGGAAAAAAGTTTGTCGAACCGCTCCCTTTTTCCATGCCAGCTTCTGTTTGCATGTGGGTGCTGAGGGTGGGTTAAGGTGCCCTATTATGTTGGTAAGGGACCTGTTGTCTGCATCATCAGGAGACACGTAGGAGACACGTAGGTGCACCAAGAATCACCAATCTTCTTACAAACCATTGATATTGATATATTTGTTTTGATATTTTATTTCTATCACACTCGTACACAAGTGTTTCAGAGCATGACAAGGCAAGGGAGGGAAGCAGGTGAGAACAAAACTGCGATCTTACTTGGCCCAGTGACATTGAGAACGCACAAGTGTATGGGAGAGGGGGAGGGGAAAAGTGCATGGAAGGGGGGAGAAGTGAAAAGTGCGAAGCGGAGGAGAAACAGGTAAATAACAATAAATAAATAATAAAGGCAACAAACAGTGGTAGTGCAGACCGCAATTTGCAAGTGCTAGGTTTAAGGCAGCAGACAGGGTAGGTCTGATAAGTGCAGGAAGAAAAATGTGGGGCTGTATGGGTACAGATACAGACCCCAGTGCAAGGGGTGGCCCGGAGGCAGTGCGGGAGGGCGGCAGGGTGAGCAGATACCTGGGCCCAGAGGACAGAGGGTGGCCAGATGCACGGTGCCAAGAAAGAATAGTTCAGCAGGGAAGAGGGGGGGCAAAGGCAGAAGAAAAGAGGAAGGTCTTGAGGTGCTTCCAGAACTGGAGATGGCTCTCCTCAAGTTTTAGAGTGGCAGGGAGGTTGTCTCAGAGGGATGTTGGGGTGGTTATCCCGGGGTCGGCTGAGCTGTCCACGGACCTCCGGGCGGGGAGGCCCCAACTCCTCCCGCGTTCCCCAAAAAATGAGTATGAGACACACACAAGAAGCAAAGCGATTCTGCTGTTTATTAAAACAACGGCAGGGATGGGTCTAGGATCATACGCGTCCGTCCAGACTCTCAAAATTTGTGGGGCTCGCAGGCCCTTTTTGCCGCAGTATGACGCACTACTTGCGTCACCTGGGAAAGTTAGCAAAAAACCTATTGCCACTCCGGATTGGTTCCTCGAGTGGTAGGGTTAGTATAGTATACGTCTAGGGAGCAATATTAGTGGTTGAGGATGAGTCAGGTGGTATACTTGGGTTGTCCCTTCTATTAAATAGTTGAAAATTGTTACACGAAGACCCCTGATGATTGGCTAATGTTAGTGGCGTCAGTGATGAGTGCCCCCATGTTCTGATTGGTCCTCCCGCAAGCCCCTCAGTCTGGGACCATCGTTATTCCCAGCTCGGGTGTACCTGTCACTAGCAACAATGTGTAACTATGTGTTCGTGCAGACAATGTGCGGGTTTGCTCATAGGCTTGAGAGCAGGCCATTCCCATCGCTGTAGGTGTCCATCTGGTCATTTCACTGTTGCAACCTGGGTCCCAGACGTGGGACCCAGGCGACTTCTTCCTCGTGGGTCTGGCACCTTGTCAGGTTGGCTTGGTCACGTGTGGAGAGACCGTAGCTGGGGCGGAATTCTGCACATTTAAAGTTGTATTTCGCTTCTGTGTGCTTGGCTTTGCTTACAGGTGTGACCTTGGCGCCGGCTGGTAGCATACGAGTTGCAACATCGCCCCCTTGGCTGTGAGCTCTCGCTGGGATCATTCTGCGTGATCAGCACTTGTACTCTCGCTTATTCAGTGTTCATGGCCGTTCTTGCTTGCGGCCTACTTGGGCCTGGTTCATGGGTGGGGATGTGTAATGCACAGCACCTATGTTGCGGTTTGACATGGCTTCATAGGCAGTATTACATCTTCTCTATATTCTCATCACGATGCGAGGGGTGGGAGAAGCGTCAGCAAGCGAATACGCGAGTGCTTTATGTGTCTTGAGTTTCTGCATTACTAAAAAACCTATGTGAAAAATAATAAAGATGCGCGTCAGTGGGTGTATCCGTCACCTACGTCATAGCACTGAATATATTGTTCATGTGGGTTGGTGCGTGAGTGACCAGTGTGCATGGTGGCCCGTGTGTTCTTGGCAGTTGGCTAGGTCGTTATGGCATCTCTAACAATGTGGGTGCTTGTTGTTGAGGTCTTAGTCGAGTTCATCCATGCCGCAGGTGTCGGCTTGAGTGGGGCAGGCTGGTGGGCATATCCTTATGTTCTTGAACCAGGGTATTTGGTCGTCTGGTAGATAGACAAATTCATCTCGTGGTGGGTGTCTGGGCCACGATCCTCTAAGCCATGGTTGCGAGGAGATTGGGGGAGCTTTTTCTCCCATTCTCCCACTTCAGTCCCCCCTCTGGTCGACTTGGCGACCATAAACATATCTTTTTCTTTATCTCCTCTTACTTTCCATATTTTGGTCACTCCTCCCAGGTGTCCATAGTGGTTGACATGGTCTTCAAATGACCAGTACATATATACACAGCTCCCTCCCGGTTTGCAGTATACCCATCTTCCGATATAGCTCCTCGGGTTTCTTGGGTTCTCAAGCTTTACGGATGGTGGGTCTAAGTGATTGGTGATGATCTGTTTACGCAGTTTCTCTCTTTCCTTTATTATCACGTCGGTGTGCTGGTCATCATCAGTTGGCATCAAGGGGTGCATGCCAACCATTTCGATCATTTCGTCTGTAGTTCGTGCCTTCCTGGCCTTCCAAAACCTCATTACAATCAATACAGCTGCAGCCAGTATTATGCATCCAACTATTACCTTCAGCCCGTCCGACAGCCATGATGGCATCCATGACCATAACAATGAAAACCAGTATTATCCTTCTTTACTCCTTTACTTTCTTCCATTATCTTGGAGTGCATCTGGGCCAGTTGTGATACTGCTTCAGTAAATGTACCATTATCTGCATCGTTAGCAGGAATAAATGTGCAGCATGATTGTCCTATCTTTGCACAAATTCCTCCTTCCATTGCTGTGAGAAGATCCAGTACATATCTGTTCTGTAGTGCTACCATTCTTACCGCTCGCAGCTCCTCTTTTATGGCATTGAATCCGTTTACTGTTGAATTAATCGTCATCATTAGTTCCCATCGGGTGATCTGGAGCCATTTAGTGTTTGCATAAGCTTGCAGTCCTGGGTGTATTATTGACGAGAAGAACATTGCAGCCCTGCTGAATAATCTATGTTCTGGTGGAATAGAAGCGAGTGCTGTTTCCGACCTTCCCCAGAGGTAGTTTCCTGTCAGGGGTTCTCCTTGTCTCTTTATCCTTGTTAGGACATTATTGTTGTTGTTGTTCTCTCCCTCCTGTGATTGTACGGATCTCCTCTTCCTCTGGTTTCCTTCATCCATTTTGGGGAAATTGGCCATTTTCACATGTTTTTGGGGCACCACTAGTGATGGTACGTTGATGTGTACCATTGTGCATATACCATTCCACAACGTAGGCAAGGTGTGATATGCCTTATCTCCGCAGGCCCAATAGTGATCCATTATTACTGCAGTTCCAGCACCCTCCTCTGGTAATTCTAACACGCTTCCACAGTTGGTATTATATCCCACCTCCACATCTCCTCTGTGTTGGTAGCATAACTTGGGCGCAGTCAGCGATAGTATGCTTATTGGGTCATCATCCTTCTCCATCCATGTCAGCATGGGTACGTATTTGCCCCATGCCGTCCAACATCTGTCGTTGTGTTCCTGAATGGTGGTAATATTTTCTCTTGTTATCATGTTGCTACCGACCACTCCTATTTCCCATTCATTGTTCATGTATACCTTCCCTGTTATTGTTATCAGTGGCCTTTCCCAAAATCCTTGTATACCAGGAACTTCAGTGGCGTACCAATCACATGATAGGTATTGTAGTGTTATTTTCTTTGTTTCTCCTTTTTCAGGGCCACTTGTCATGTATCTGAACGCTTCAGCGTGTAAACTGCTCTTATGGTAACTCAAATATGACTTGAGGAAATTGTTTTCGTATGGGTATGTGTCTCTTGTTTCCCACTGCATTCTCACCAACGTTCCTTGAAATTGTCCTCTCATTTGAAATAGTGCCAGATATACTATACATCGCGCCGTCTTTTCCTGTATTTCTGTGGTGACGAATGTCCGTGAAGCGCTCATGGCGTATGGGATCAATGAGCACACATAACAGCTATCTTCTTTTGTCTGCTTACCAATTTGGGTCATGTGCTGGTACCACATGTTGTTTGAGACGTGTGCTGAATCTGTTATATAATTATCAATACCCTTGTTATCAGTATATGCGCTGCGTTTAACTCTATTTCCCTTATCCGTAGGGTTGCTAGTACCACCTGACGTCATACCTGTTGCAGCCGTGGGAGGGGGCATGTTAGTTTTGGGTGCAGCCATAATATTGATAGCATAACTTGTCTGCCATACAGAGGCAGCCGGCAGACCAGTGATGACCAATACTCCTATCATTTTTATTACAAGAGCTAGTCTCACCAGCATTTTGCTCTTACCTTGCTGCAGTCCGGCAGCTTATTCTTGCGACGTTAAAGGTGCCCGCCTGAAAATCCTCAATACGCTTGTTATTATGTCGGAATAGAAATAATATTATGCCTCCTATTGTAATAGTCGTATGTGTATTGGCCTACGCCAAGTTGTCTAAACATCATGTGCGAACAAACTCCACGACAAGGTCTTGACCTTAGAGAAATCAATGTAAGCCGCCATCTTGGATTAAGCCGCCATTTCAGGTTCTCTTGTTATGCAGAAGTCACCCTGAACATCAAAATGGAGGCCAAATGACATTCTGAATAAAATTCTGGCCGTTGTGACCTCCGTACAGCTGAATAATTAATATGCCTGCAGGCCACTTGTCGGGGTCGCAAACAGAGACCTTGTCCTACTGTTGACCTATACGTAAATGTACTACTTATATCAGTGAAACGAATCGAAATGCATATATTAAAGGTTGACCTGGCAAGGAACCCTAAGACCAGAATTGTATTTCGCAGAATGGTTAACCCGCAAGAGGGTTGGCCAAGGGCTGGACAAATTGTATAAATAGCCCGGGTATTCCAATGTGCGGTCTCTCACTAAAACATCGAACCCTCGTTGAAGTTTGTTATGTTATACTGAGAGCCGAATAGCTATCCGTTTGTCAATTGACTTGGTAACTGTTGTAGCTTGAAATAAAGCACTTGTATGTTTCTTTGTAACTTGTGTTGGTGTGTTTCTTTTTGGGCTTCCCGGCCTCATATTATTATTTCTGTTTTCACAGTTGGCGCCCGAATAGGGACCCTCAAGATTGATGCCGGATCATTGAAGATTGACGCAGGCTATCGAACCGGGATCAGACGGTGTGATACTGCGGGCCCGACCGAACGAGACGCGATACCTCGGCAGCGCTGCATCATCCGATCCTTGGACGATAGTCGTGTGGTCTGACACGGCATCTTGACGAGGGTCCATTTTTGAGGCGGCCAGATTTGTCGAAACCACCAAACACAAGGTAAAATTTGTTAGGTAAGTTCTTTGGTAAACCTTACAGTCCTCCTTAGGTTTGGTCAGGTGTAGTCGTGACCCGACTCTTAATTTAACCCTGAATATTTGAATTTGGCGTATTGTATCTGCAGACACAATTATTGACCAGGTAACACCAATTTTTTGTGAAATGCCTGGGAAATTGTCTAGCTGCTTTAGGGCACTGTTCCGCAGCGATCGACAATCTTTGGAATTTAGCCACCCGGCACCACAGGAGGGGTCGCCGGCATGTACTATGTACTGTAAGCATGGCATTGGAAGTATAGTATTTAATGATATTTGGCACAGACAAACCAGACATGCCCACGAATTTCAGTGGCCAATCAATGGTAGTTTCGCGATCCCCCTTATTGAATACCTAGAATCGGTCTTGTTAAAGAAGAAGGCCAGACCTGCAGCATTTGATGTTTTGCAGAATTGGAAAAAAGAAGCGTTGCAGCAGCTTAAAAGTAGGGATAAGCATGCACGCCGTCAAAAAACGAATGCCGAAAAGGCGTTGTTATATGACCAAGAAAAACATTTAGAGTCAGTCAAGAGTATGGACAGGGCTTTCTCACTGGGTATCCAGATAATCTATCCCTCTAGAGATTTTCATGTTTCCGAAGAATTTATTGATAAATTGTTAAACGAACGCAGGCCTGGTGCCTCTGCGCCACCTCCGTATGATCCTCTCCCTGGTGCTCTGCCCATTCCTGCTGTTATTCCTGATGTTATTCCTGTTCCCCCTGTACAACTTATTGCCTCTATTCCTCCAGCTGTTGTTCCTCCACGTACGCTACCACCTCTTCCCCCTGCGCCGATAGTAATACCTCCATTGAATTTGCCCGCACCTCCGCTCCCGAGTGGTTCTGTACCGACTGAAGTTGATCAAGGTGCGGGGTCAAAGATTGTCACTCGAAATACTGTCTCTGCAGAAAAGAAACGGGAATTATTTGCATGGGCTAAGCATTGTATGGAGAGAGGTGATCAAGCTGATGTTTTTCCCACATTATCAAATATGGGCAATTTTCCCGAGAAAAATGTTTTTATTGAAGGTTTGGGGACTTATTTATGTGTAATGTGGGGTAGATTACATAATACAGATCTCCCACAAGGGTTGAGGGACCTGAATACTTTAGCGCTTTCGAGGGACACTGAGGAGAAAGTACATGGCCATGTTGAGCAGTTATTTGAGTATAGGAGGGACTTAGAAAAATTGCGGGATGAGGATGATGAAGACGACAGTATGTATGTACAGAAATGGTTCCTTCCGTGTCCTAAATCGGCATCTGAGGAAGTACGAATCTGTACCAAAGATGCGATTCGATGGATCTCGGATTCATCGATACCGCCAGATGAAGTGTATGACACGTATAGTCAGCATACAATAGAAATGCAGAGGAAGGTGATTCAGGTAATGGTGCAGTACCTGCAGGATGAATGTGTAAGGAAGAAGGTTAGTTGTCCTACAGTGTTATTGGGTATTTGTAAGAGGGCTTTTTCGCCCGACACTTCTTCGACTGCGTTAGCGCTCGACCTGGCTCTGTTGCTTAGGAAGCGATCGGAATGACCTATATCTCAGTTGCCTATGAGAGAGGTTCCTCCGACATTTGTCCCGAAGGTGTAAATTCCTGCTAACGCTGGGACAGGTGCACCCGCTGTGGACATTCCCGCACATTATGTATCACAATTTGTTCACGTCCCGTTTTCGCGACAGGAAGTGAACACTATTAGACAATCAATTCCTGATATTAGGAAAAATCCAACAGGATTCTACAAAGAGATAGAGTCCGTTTTACAGTCCTCTGTGTTCACCCTAAGTGATATTGACTCGCTATTCCCTGTACTCCTGCCCGTAGATTTATGGAAGCAGGTTCGAACAATATACGATGTGCCTGGGTTGGGAGATACGTGGGCTAACATAACTAGGTTTGATGGGGAAAGACCAGCTGGTGAGAAACCACCTCAGGGAATACTCACTTTGCCTGATAGAATTGTTGCAAAATTGAAAACCATAATTCCTGAGAAAATAATTATTTAGGACAAGTTTATGGCCTGTGTTCAAGGAAAATCTGAAGGTGCCACCGAATTCTTTAATCGATTCAAATAGGTATTCTCTGATTTCAGTGGACAGGACTTGGGCACAGAGTCTGGGAAAAGGTTGTTCGTGGACAAATTTGTGCGTGGATTGCTGCCTGACATCCAGTCACAGATTATGTCCTCTGAGAGTGCTTGGCAGGCGAAATCCCAAACCGAAGTTTTGCACATGGCTCAGTATTATGAGAACCGTGTTAATAATGAAAAAGAGAGAATTGAGAAGAGGAAAGGAGATTTGAAGACTAAAGTATTGTTACAGCAAATTGTTAGAAATCTCAGAGGAGGTAATTCACAGACCAGAGGTCAGTATGTTCCGAAAGGGAACGTCTCCTTGGGTCCTGTGAATATTAATCAATGTGCCTGTTGCCGCCAGGAAGATCATTGGCGTGCACAGTGCCCCATCCTTCGACAGAGGTCAAACAACACATTTGGGAGTATGGGTAGACAACCTAGAGGTCGCCCCGGAGTGGGGGGCCCTGATAGAGGTCAGTTCTCACAAGATCCTCAGCAACCTTTTTCACGGGATAATCAGACTTCGAGTGTGGACACAAGAAACATATTTGATCACCGTTCTGCTGCCTACCTTTCTGAAGAGCTTCCTTTTGACGACATCTTGTTTCGTTGGGACTGCCCGAAGCAGGGTTTGGAACCTTCACCTATTCCCGTTAGTCAAAAAGGTCCCTACGTTAAACTGTTAGTGGGGAATAGGAAACATCAGTTCTTGATAGACACTGGAGCACAGAAGTGCTCCATTGATCATTCTCGGGTTCCAAACATTCCACTGTCAGGGCAAATTATTGTTTCTGTAGGGTTTTCTGGCATACCAGTTGCTTGTCCGGTTTCTTCGCCGGTGCCTGTTTCTTTGGGTCCCTTTACGGACCACTGTCCATTCCTCTTGACTTCAAACTGTAGAGAAAATTTGCTGGGGTTAAATCTGTTGAAGAAATTAAATGCAGTAATTCATTGTTCCTCTGACGGAGTGCGACTGACGATTTCACCACAGCAACTTCCCAGTTCTCAGTTTTTGACTCGACTATTGCCTCCTGAGTTTAGCGTTGTCCCGGAATGTTTGTGGGCGGTTGATGACAATGATGTCGGGGTATTACAGGTTGAACCCGTTAAAATAGTTTTGAAACATGGAGTTAAACTACCACGCATTCCGCAATATAAAATATCAGTTCAGGGCGAGCATGCTTTGAAGTGCATTGTTTCCGATTTTGTGCATCGAGGAGTGATCGAAGAGATTGCAGGTAGTTTATGTAACAGACCGATTTTACCCGTGTACAAGAAAGGCGACAATGCAATCCCATTCCGTTTCATAATTGATCTACGTGCTATTAATAAAGTTGTCGCCCCACAATTTCCAATTGTGCCTGATGTGACAACGATACTAACGATGATCCCTGCTACAGCTACTCACTTTAGTGTTGTGGATCTGAAGAATGCTTTCTTCAGTATTCCTATACACAAGGATAGTAGATATTTGTTCGCGTTCACCTTGGGGGGACCTTCGTTCACATTTACTCGTGCACCTCAAGGTTATACTGAAAGTCCAAGCATTTATAGTAGGGCTTTGAAAGAGCAGCTTGACACCCTTGAATTGCCACCTACTTGTACACTGCTTCAGTATGTCGATGACTTGCTTTTAGCTGCAGATTCTGAAAGTGCTTGTAAAGAAGGCACTGTATTGTTGCTTATTCATTTGGCTGAACATGGTCATAAAGCTTCACTTAAGAAATTTCAATATTGTTGTCAGGAGGTCGCCTATTTAGGCTATCTCATGTCAAAGGAGGGGAGAAGATTGACACCTGAAAGAATAAAACACATTTCTGGCATGTCTGTTCCAAATACACAGAAGGAAGTCAGAGCCTTAATAGGTATGGCTTCTTACTGTAGGCTGTGGATCCCGAACTTCTCACTAGTGATAAAACCGATGTTGGCCTTGACGAAGAATGGCATTTCTTCGCCGCTGCCATGGAAGTCAGAACATCAACGATCATTTGAGCTTCTCAAAACCGCGTTATGCTCTGCACCGGTTCTGGGTACTCCAAATTACAATAAGGCCTTTGTGTTGTTTGTGCATGAATGTGATGCATGTGCTTTGGCTGTGTTAACACAGGAACACGGAGGGAAGAATAGACCGTGCGGCTACTACTCTTCTGCCCTTGATCCTGTTGCATGCGCTTTGCCAAGATGTTTGAGAGCCGTCGCTGCTGCTGCCGCGTCTGTAAAACAGAGTGAGGGAATGGTCCTAGGCCATAATTTAACCCTGATGGTACCTCACTCTGTAGATATCCTATTGAATAAAACCCAAACACAGCACCTCACCTCTGCACGGCTGACGAGGTATGAATTGACTTTGTTTGCCCCTCACATTCAAATTAAGAGGTGTTGTGTTCTTAATCCGGCTGAACTCCTACCTTTCCCGCAAAATACTGTTTGCGGTGACGAAGAATCACATGACTGCCTGTATGCTACTGAACAGGAAACGAAGGGCAGGATAGACCTTATAGATACTCCTTTGGATAATGCAGAAGGGGAGCTGTTTTGTGATGGTTCCTGCTTCAAACTTCCGGATGGTGCATCTACAGCTGCTTATGCAGTCACTACATTGAGTACGGTTGTTGAAACTAAGAGAATTCTGCATAACACCGCGCAGGCCGCAGAGATTATAGCGTTGACCCGAGCTTGTGAACTCTCCGAAGGGCGTACAGTAAATATATATACTGATAGCCAGTATGCCTTTGGGGTGGCTCACACCTTTGGGAGGCTCTGGTCGGAAAGAGGGTTCCTAACCTCACATGGGACCAAGATTCAGCATGGCCCCCTGATAGTGCAATTGCTCTCGGCACTCGCGCTCCCTAGTCAGTTAGCGATCATGAAATGTGCAGCGCATCGTAAGGTCATAGATGATGTGGGGAAAGGGAACGCTTTTGCTGACCAGATAGCCAGGCAAACGGCCACAGACCTTAGCGCAGACATGTATGCTCTAAGAGAAACAAGAGATGCCTATGTAATGGATGAGGGTATTGGGTCTGTGCAAGATATCCAAGCTGATGCCACAATAGAAGAGTCTAAAGTGGGCCGAAGGGATGGGGAAACTAGATGAAGATGGGTGTTGGGTGGATACATCTGAAGGGAAATGGTTGCTCCCTGATTCATATGTGCTGGCGATGGTTACGAAGGCACACGGTCCTACCCATGTGTGTGCTCAGCAGATCACGAAAATGTTAGAACAAGTCTGAGTAAATGATAAAATTTTGAAGATGGCGCAGCGCTATGTCCAAAATTGCATGATTTGCTTACAGCACAATGTGGGGAAGGGGACAGTAACTCCAAGGGGTAGTTTTGGGCCTCCTTCTGTTCCCTTCGAGGTCATCCACTTTGATTTTATTGAGATGGAACAGTGTAACAATCTAAAATATGTCCTTGTGATCATTTGTGCTTTTAGTAAATGGGTTGAGGCTTTCCCCGTTAAGGATGCGACTGCCGTGACAACTGCGAAGACTATGGTAAAGGAATTCTTCCCATGATTTGGGCTGCCAAGAGTAATTTGGTCGGACAACGGTCCACATTTTGTTGCAGCAGTAATTTTGCAGATATGCACAGCATTACACATTGAAAAGCGATTTCATTCAGCTAGACATCCTCAAAGTGCTGGGTTGGTAGAGAGACATAACGGTATCCTAAAGAATAAGCTTGCTAAAACATGCGCCGGCACCAAACTGAAATAGCTGGACGCCTTACCTATTGTATTGTTAGCCATGCCTGCCACACCTCAAACTAAGACTGGGCTCTCTCCATTTGAGGTAGTGATTGGGAGACCTGCTAATATTTGAGGTCTTCCGAAGCCTAAAGCGTTGAGAGAGGTTGAAAATGTATTGCTTGTAGACTACTGTAACCAGTTGACTAAAAATCTGTATCTCATTTATCATCAGGTTCGATCAGCTTTACCTGTACGGTTTACGGGCCCAGGACACAATATTCAGCCTGGAAGTTGGGTCCTGGTGAAGGCCTACGAAAGGTCTTCCTGCCTCGCGCCTTGCTGGCGGAGACCCTACCTGGTGCTGTTGGTCACCCAGACAGCAGTGCGGGTGGCTGGAAAGAAGCATTGGATCCACGCGACGCATGTCAAGAAACTTCCTCACCCGACGCCACACGTTACAGAAGAAGCAGAACCCCTTGCTGATGCTACAATCTCAGATTCTGGAGTAGCAAATAGCGCTGTGAGTGTGTCAGAGAATCGCTCTGAGCCCGTGGAGCTTGGGGAACAGTCCATTTTGTCTCCACACTTTTTGGAAAGGTCACTTCCGGAAAACGTTGTTTCAAGCTCTGCGACTTCCGTCGCCTCTGATACGTTGCTTTCCTCAGGAAGTGACGGTACCTTATTTCTGGATCAAACAGTACCGGGAACCACCAGGTACGACCTTCGACGAAGAAAATAGAACTGCGTCCCGGGTTTTGCCTGTGCATCTGGAAAAGAAAAGAGTCATTGAGAGTTTTGTTCTTGCAAAGGAAAGTTTTGGGAAAAAAAAAGGGATTCTGCTGGCTAGGGTTGGGGAAGGACCAAGAAGTCACGCAACCGTAGTGTCGCCAGCAACGAACATTGGGGTCGTCGATTGAGAAACTACGATGTCTGCCACCTCCACCGCTGCTGCTCGCATTGGACTTGTAAATAAGGGGGTGACCAACTCGGACAATGAACAATGTGCCTGGGCCCCGAAAACGTATTGCTGTGTTGTGATGATAGTAATTGGAATTTGTATATTTACTGCCGTGGGACTCTGGTACTTTGAAGAAGTTTATCCTCTAGAGCCTCTTTTGCCAATTGAAATTGTACCTACTGCTCTGACTCCCTCTGTACACCTTCATGCTTTGTCACCTAGGGACTCCCAGCATAGACGAAAGTATCATAATAACACTTTGATGATAATAATGAACTCAACGCATGCCATTTTTAATAAGAGTAATTGCTGGATCTGCACCCATTTACCGCAACATGGGAACAAGGGGCTAGGATGGTATATTCACCCTTTACCTTTAACGACTGCTTGCTTTGCCTCTCTTAGAGCACTATTCTTTGGGCGTTGGAATGACAGCGTCTCAGGGAACTTTGATGGAACTAATTTAAATGATTTTGAGAAACATGAATTGACTCCCCTGGGATGCTCGCTTTTTGCAAATAGAAGTAAGCCTAATGTTGCTTCTATTAGGCCATCTGATAAACTGTCTCTTCCTTTCCAAACTTTAATTTCCTTTAAAATGGCTCCGATAGGCAATAAGGACGCCGTGCCTCCTTCCTACTCCATTAACCATAGCCCTGATTCAGTCCCCTTCTGTGTACAAAGGAATGGTACCCGGTCAATGGGAGATTTTGAAGGTTGTGTGAACATTGTAAATTTTACCGAAGAGAACAGGCCTCTGTATGTAGGGGGGCCTGTCTATTTCATTTGCGGTAGTACAGCATTTCCCTGGTTGCCCAAGGATTGGCAGGGAACCTGTTATTTAGGAATCCTGTTACCTGGGGTATTCATAGCTAGCACATTGGAAGTTTCTAAGGCTCGCCCACGGCGGGACGAGAATGGAGATACCCCTGGGCAAATATTGGGAGATATAACAAAATCAGTTGTGCCATTTTGGGGACAGATAGCAAATTCTGAAAATATTAGGGGGCTAGCAAGAGTACTGGAGAGAACCATCAACCGGACCATGGATATACTCTATAATATGACACTGGAACAGAAAGCAATAAGATTGGTAGCGCTCCAAAACCGGATGGCATTAGGTGCCATTCTGGCAGAACGTGGTGGAGTATGTAAATTAGTGGGGTCCGCTTGTTGTGTTTTCGTACCAGATTCCTCACCGACAATTTTCAAAGCAATACAGAACTTGCACGTCCTTAGTTCAGAAGTGCATGTTCCTGTGGGAGATTGGAGTATTAGTGCTTGGTTCTGGGATTCCCTACGATCCTGGGGTTGGAAGGTGCTTTCTGTCATACTGGTTATTTTGGGAATTCTTCTATTCCTTTGTTGCTGTATCCAATGTCTACCTAGTATATTTGCAATGCTAGGGGGATGTTGCGCTCAGGCGGTGAGCACGATAGGACATAAAGTGTATGCTCCAGATACAGCATCTAAAGAGTTTGTGTTGCAAGAGGTTCTGGTGAATGACCTAATGGCTATAGATATTACAGATAACGGTTCAGGATGTATGGACGACAATGCATGGAGTTATTTACAAAGACATTAATAATAGTATTAGCACTTGGCATAGGCCAAAAGGAGGGTTTGTCGGAATAGAAATAATATTATGCCTCCTATTGTAATAGTCGTATGTGTATTGGCCTACGCCAAGTTGTCTAAACATCATGCGCGAACAAACTCCACGACAAGGTCTTGACCTTAGAGAAATCAATGTAAGCCGCCATCTTAGATTAAGCCGCCATTTCAGGTTCTCTTGTTATGCAGAAGTCACCCTGAACATCAAAATGGGGGCCAAATGACATTCTGAATAAAATTCTGGCCGTTGTGACCTCCGTACAGCTGAATAATTAATATGCCTGCAGGCCACTTGTCGGGGTCGCAAACAGAGACCTTGTCCTACTGTTGACCTATACGTAAATGTACTACTTATATCAGCGAAACGAATCGAAATGCATATATTAAAGGTTGACCTGGCAAGGAACCCTAAGACCAGAATTGTATTTCGCAGAATGGTTAACCCGCGAGAGGGTTGGCCAAGGGCTGGACAAATTGTATAAATAGCCAGGGTATTCCAATGTGCGGTCTCTCACTAACACATCGAACCCTCGTTGAAGTTCGTTGTGTTATACTGAGAGCCGAATAGCTATCCGTTTGTCAATTGACTTGGTAACTGTTGTAGCTTGAAATAAAGCACTTGTATGTTTCTTTGTGACCTGTGTTGGTGTGGTTCTTTTTGGGCTTCCCGGCCTCATATTATTATTTCTGTTTTCACAATTATTGTTAGTCGTTGTTATTAAGCTCTCCCTATCAAGTAATCGTTCAGTGCCCAGGCGAAGAGCTGTTCCCATGCTAATCTTAGTGATCTATCTCTTAGAGCCGGTAAGTGCTCGTGAAGATGGGGAAATGATTGTTCTATGGCCAAAACAAATGCGGTGTAATATACGCGTACCCTCCTTCTTTTTAGGTACTTTGGTCTTCTTATATGATATACAAATTGGTGTGATAGGGCTTCAGGGGTGTTATCATCCGTGGGCAGCATCTACTCCTGGGCAGAGTACACTGTTAGTTACTTATTTTCTTAACAATACAATTATACACGGTACCTGCATGTGCAAGAGAAGAAAAAAGAGAAAACATACAAGTGTTTTATATGTGTGTGTGTGCGCAATACCCAAGTTTGTTATACAACGTCCTTCAATCGGGGGTGACCTTAGAGGGGAGAGGGCCGGGGCTCAGTTGGGCAGAGGTTGTTTTACTTTGTGATCTCGTGACCATTGAATGGGCTTTGGGCAAGCGTCCAATGTCTATCTCAGTAGTTACCTCTGGGGAATCTGGGGGTGATCAGATGTAGTGACACTACTGTCATCAGCTGTGATCGATGTCTCCTTCTCTGTAGCTGATGCTGTTGATGCCGTTGCTCTTCCAATGGCCCTGTCGTTAACGGTAGGGAGGGTCTCGAGTTTGTAGATCTTTACGTCGTGTAGGTTATTCCAGGCACGGTTATCCTGTAATTTCACTGCTCTGGTAGCTACCTCTTCTACCAAATGAGGACCAGTAAAGTGTGGGCTGTTCCTCTTTCTATTAAAGTTGCGTAGTAGCACATGGTCAACTTTAGCAATAGTGCATAGTCCTTCCTTTCCCAGTTCCTTGTTGGTGTCTTCTTGTTGAGAACTCTTCGACCCGCCCCGCGTGTGCTCGAGCTGTTGAGATATAAACGTCACACTAGTAATCAAAGAAGACACATATTGATACATTTCGTCACCAAGAACAGTTGCAGTGTTTTCATGGTCTGTGAATGCTCTTGATGAAGGCGTTAGAGGAAGGCGCATTTGACGTCCTGTCACCACCTCGTGGGGAGTGAGGTGGTGGTCAGACCCTGGCCTGTTCCTTAGCTCAAATAGAGCCAGCGGAAGACAGTACAACCAGCTCTTCTTGGTTGTCTGCTGAATTTTTGCGATTTCTTCTTTCAATAGGCCATTCAGGCGTTCACATATACCGTTGGCCTGTGGGTGATATGCACATGCAAATTTATGTTTAATACCCAGCAAGGACGTGATGTGCTGAAACATTTCATTAGCAAAGTGTGGGCCGTTATCTGACCACAGTACTTCGCACACACCCCACCTAGGGAAAACCTCTCTCACTAAAAATTTAGCTGCTCTGAACGCATCCGCGTGTGAGCAGGGTCCGGCCTCGATCCACCTGGAGAATGGGCATACCACTACAATCATATACCTCTGTCCTTAAAATACATTGATCATATCAACGTAGTCAATATGAATGTGTAGGAAGGGTCCCTCTGGCCGGGGTATAGTACCTTTTATCACTTGCAGCGTGTGACCGGCCGTAAACTGTTGGCATGTGAGGCAATTGCTGATGAAATTTGTTACATGAGAATTTAACTCGGGGCAGAACCAATCATCCCTAATTCGTGCTGCAATTACTTCCTTTCCTGTATGTGCTGGATGATGGAGCTGGGCCAGGGCGGTGTTCAACAGTGCCAACGGCATGACCACCTTTCCAGTGTTATTTTGACGCCACAGTGCGTCAGTTGGGGACATCGTACATCCTCTTTTTACCCATAGTTCCTTTTCTGTCATTGGTGCGGCTGCCTGTAATTCCATTATCTGTGTTGCGGGGAGATGGGTGTACCCTTCTTTCATCATCATCTGTTTTGCCATCCCCCTCCCCCTCCCTCTCTCTGACTCTGTAGGGTTCCATATTTCACCAAAGTATGCCGGATGCTTGGCATGTGCGTCTGCTGTTTCATTCCCTTTCGAGATATGGTCGTCTCCATTAGTGTGCGCCGGGCATTTAACCAAAGCTATCTCTTGGGGATCATTAATTACTTCAGTTAATTCTGCTAACAAAAGAGCATGTTGCACTGGGGTGCCATCAGCTCTCCTAAACCCTCTTCTCTGCCATTTTATCAGCCCCGAGTGGACGGTTGACGTGACATATGCGCTATCAGAATATATAGTAACTCTTTTGTCAACGCTTTCCTTCAACGCCAAGATCAGTGCAACCAATTCCGTTGCTTGAGCCAAATAATGCTGTGGTAACTGCACGCATTTCACTGGGACATACATCAAATATTCTGTCATTTTTACAACTGCTGCCCCAGTTCTCCTTATCCCATCACTTTGGTCTATTGTTGATGACCCATCAATGTACAAAATCTCCCCACCCTTAAGTGCATCCTCTTCAACTTTTCTAGTGCATGAGTATGTTTCGATAGTCTGTGTACAATCGTGAGCATAATCACCTTCCTCAATAACTTCCGCTATAAATCTGGCTGGGTTAACTATACTGCATCTGACAATTGACAATTCGGGTCTAGACAAGATGATCTCATAACCTGACGCCCTCTGTGTGGTTAGTGTGGACTTAGGCTTATTCAATATTGCAAATAGCGCATGCTCCACAAATAGTGTGGTTGGGCACCCCATTGTAATTGATGATGATTTCTCCACCGCAAATGCAGCTGCGGCGAGACTCTGTTCGCAAGGGAAATGTCCTAGCATGACAGGGTCCAAGTGACCGCTGTAGAACGCTATTGGCTTATGTCCCATGCTGGTTTTCTGAGTCAATACTGCTTTCATTACTGCTGAGTCGCAATGCGAAAAGATAAAGAACTGTCGTTCATAATCTGGGGTGGCTAGTACCGGAGCAGTGGATATGGCGTGTTTCAACTCGTCAAATGCCTCCTTCATTTCCCTTGTCCATCCCAATGTTTTGTCCCCTTTGTGTGCTTCTCTCAATGCCTCGAGTAGGGGTCCTATGTATGAGCTGTAGTCAAAAACCCATGCTCTACAGTAATTGCATAATCCCAGGAACTGCTGCAGCTCCCTCACCGTTTGTGGTTGTGGAGTGCTGGATATAGCTTGTGCTCTTTGTGGTGCAATCTTTCTTCCGTGCTGGGATATTAGTTGACCAATGTATAGTACCTATTCCTGACAGTACTGTAACTTTTCTTTGTCTACCTTGTAACCCTTTTCAGCCAACACTGTCAGCATTTTCATTGAGTCCTCCCTGCACCTTTTCTCGGTTGTGCTGCAAATTATTATATCATCAACATATTGCAGCACCATGCTTTCTAATTCAATGTTTCCCAAGTCCATCTGTATTACTCTGTTGAAAATTGAGGGTGACTCGCAGTACCCTTGTGGTAACCTGGTGTGTTTCCATTTTGTGTTCCTGTATGTGAAGCTTGTCAAGTCTTGTGAATCTGGGTGCAGGGGTATTGAGAAAAAGGCATTTTTGAGGTCAATCACGGTGAACCGTGAGGCCTCTGCCGGAATTCCACATAATATTGTGGCTGAGTTTGCTGCTATGGGGTATTCTGCCTCTACAATGTTATTCAAGGGTCTGAGGTCCTGGATAAAACGCCAAGACCCTCCTTTAGCTTTGTGCACTGGGTACACGGCCGTGTTACATGGTGATTCTGATGGTACCAATAAGGCATTATTTATCAGGGCCGTTATGGTTTCGTATATGCCCTCATCTGCCTCTTTTGATAGTGGGTATTGTTTCACTCTAGGTAGTATTGCACCCTTCTTCAGCTTTATTCTTACTCCTCCGATACTCTTTATGCAGCCCACTTCATAGGGACTGGTGGTCTACAGTGATGCTGGAACCTTAGCCATATCTTCCTCGTAGAATGGAACTGGGGTAGATGCGGGTGCCTCAAGAGCCATGGCCATTTTCTGTGCCACTTGCTTATACGTCACTCTAAGCCATATATCTACACTCATCATAAATACCATCTCTCCTTCTTCCCTGTCTTCTGAAAAGAGCTCTTCATCAGACACCTGGGTGAGCCTGCATCCCTCAGCCAGTGCTATCACTGCCCTCCATGCTCTCCCTTCCCTGTCTTGGGCATGTACTGCGATATAATCAGCAGTTGCTATAATACTCTCGATGCTCACCGAGATCACCTTCCCTTCTGGTTCATATGCTGGTGTCTCAGGCATGAACAAATATGCTGCTGGCCTCCTCCAGATCTTTCCTTCTATTCCTGGCATCCAGGGGAATGTCATGTCTGTTCTGTACTGGAACAGTTCGCCATCCACTGGCTCACCCCGAGCTACTGTCTGGCCACAGTAGGTTTGCAGTATTTGTCGTGCAGTAAGCATGTTTATTCCTGGTGTGGAGCAAATTATGCCATCCTCCGTGAAGGAGATTGTCATATTTAATCTGCTCATATGTCCCTCCCAAGTATGTTCACTGGCGACTCCCTTGAATATAGGAGCGGGATAGACATATCATAATCTCCAATAGATCAGGAGATGTTATCAGTAAAGGGAACCAACCCCGTAGCCCCAGAAAATCCTTGGGTGTTCATGGCCTCACCTGACATTTTGAATTTACCCTCCCTTATACAAGACCTGGTTGCCCCAGTGTCAACAAGGAATGATAATTTTTTGTCACCTATCGTTACCTCAATGCGTGGTTCCTCCGCACTATTAGGTGTTATCGACAGGATGGGACACACCAAGGACGTCTGTGGGCTGTCCTATTGTGGGTATAATGACTGACCGCTTCCTGTGTAAGGGTTGTGTCCCAGGATAGTCACCCTTCCCAACTGTGTTTGTTGTAGCTGTGTATCGGTGGGGGTTAACTTATGGTCCTGTATTTGAGTGAGCTGCTGCACTGGCTCCACTTGGTTTTGTTGTGTTATTGCCACCTGTTGTTGCGGTAGCGAATATGTCTGCGGCAGTTGTTGTGATGCTAATTGCTGCTGTGTGCTGCTCTGCTGTAGCCCCTGTGGTTGTTGGTAACCCTGCTGCTCCCTCATAGGCCCTTGTTGTCCTTGTTCGCCCCATGCTGGTGGGGAGGGTCTCATTCTACACGTACGTGACATGTGTCCTAACATCCCACAAACCAAACATACAGGTGGTTCCCTGGTCTGCCATGGGAAACCTCCTGCATTATCTTGGTACCCTGGTTGCCCAGTGGGGTGGAAACTTTGAAATCCTCCTCCTTGCTGTTGTGCAAGTTGGCCATATCCCCTCCCCCTCATCATTCCTCCCCTTCGCCTGAGGTTGTTATAATATCCATTTCCTAGTACCATATACCCTCCTCCTAGGTTAGCCGTGTATGGTGGGGGTGGTGGCAGCTGTTGTGTTATAAGTCGTGGTGATTGTGGTACTTGTGCTATTTGTAGTTGTGAGGGATCCTGTGCGACCACTACTTGCGTGGGGTTTGGTGTCATTGTTGTTGGTGTAGTTATTAGTGCTCCTTCCATGGTGTATTTGGTCAGTTTTTTCCGCACTAATTTAGCCTCTTCCGCTTTTCTATCTTCTTCCTTTTGTTTAATCTTTTCTTGCCACATCCTACAATGGTGTACTATTGTCAATTGTATTTCCGGCCAGGCCTTGGCTTCCATCCCCACTATTTTCTTCAATTGTTTTTGTACTGTCTCCGGAAGCCCTTGTATTAGTAAGTGGTAAAATATTGCCGGTGTCTTGTCCCATTGCTCTCTAGTTTCCATACGCCACTTCTCCTGAATCTCCTGGATATAATCAACAGGATCTTCGGTCTCACGCATCTTGCGTGACATAATTGCTCCTATATCTGATGTGTCTGGGTATTGTACCCTCAGAGCTTGCCATAATGCATGCCTGCAATTCGCAAATGGCGCCCCGTCATGTGATGTGTTTGTTATTGTGACCCCGGGGAAACCCGCTCTCTTCCAGATGTCATCTGCCGCATCCCCTAATATTGATATTAATAGGCCCTTCACGTCTCCTACTGCTAGTTTGTGTCCTGCAGTGTGCTTTTCCATCTCGTATATCCATTTTCCCGCTCCTCCACTTAGTGATGGGAGCCTACACTTTATATTTTCCTTATCGGCGTGCTTCCAAGGTACGCATTGTGGTCTAACCCCCCCTCTCCAATAGCGGCATTAGATTGTGTCCCATCTGTCCCCCCAGTTGTCGCGGTGTGGAGTCCGTATATCCCTCTTCTTCTTCTGTGTAAACTAGATCATCTGTCATGTCCATATTACCGCTGCTCGTTGTAGCTTCCCCTTCTCTTATTATTTTCTTTATTTAATGTGGGTGTGTGTGTTCGTTCTTCCTGCCTACGTCCGGGGAGCTCTCTAAGCCTGCCGGCATAGGGGGTGTGTTCATGAGTGGGTGTGGGCGGACATGTTGGGCAGAATGATGCGGGTGTAACTGCACGTGTTTGCCCTCCCGCCACTTCTCGTTCTTTCTCCTCACTTCCCCCCCACTTCTTCCTTCTTTCTGCATGCCCATGGTCATTCCCGGTTGGTGCGGGTGATGTACAATTTGTCTAAGCTTTCCCTATCGCCGCTTCTTCCTTCTCCCCCATTCCTTCTTCTTCGCTGCAGAATTCATCCAGGAGCGACAACCCCCAATCTGTCCTTTTCCCCCTAATCGTCACTGTCTTTAAGTCTATTAAATCCGTTCCTTCCTCTTCTTCTTTACCAATTGCTCCCCTTTCCTTTACGCTGATGTTGTGGCTACTTCTGCATCCCGACGTACATATGTCCTTACCCCACTCTCCCCTTTCCTCTCTCTTCTTTTCCCTTCCCTCTTCTCCACTATTTCACCACCTATTTCCTCTCTTTTCTTTTTCAATTCCTCCATCACCTCACTACTCACCTTCTCTAATATCCTTTCTTCCTCTCTCCTCCTTTCCCATCTCTCTCTCTCCTTTCCTAATATGCTTTCTATTACTTTACCTTCCTCGTATTTCCTGGTGCTCTCGGATAGTATTTTCTTCTTCCATATCTGCCTTTCCTTTTCTTTCTATTCTTCTTCTCTTTTCCTGTCACGCTGTGCTGCTCGAGATACCCTTTCTGCTATCGCCTTCATCCTTTCAGCTTCCTTCTTCCGTTCTTCAGTTCGTTCCCTCATTTTTTCTAACTCATCCTTACTTTCCTTCCTTTCCTGTCTTTTCCCTCGTTTCTCTTTCTCAAGCTGTTTGATCAGTGCATTTTGCTCTTTCCTTAATTCTGCCAATCGTTCCTCCAACATCTCCTCCACTGCTCGTAACAGCTCCCCTTCTCTCCTTTTATCTTCCTCCTCTCTTATTTCACTGCAACCCCCATTGTCCTGGTTCATTCTCCGTACTACCTCCTTTTCTTCTCCCGTTAGTGTCCCTCGCAATTTTAACAGCACCGACGCGGCTACCCACTCGTCGTGTCCTATGGTTGGGATTGGTTCTTCACTATTCTTCCCTTCCTTTGCGTGCATCTTCGTACAAGTTGGGCCTACCGTACTTGTCACCTCTTCCCCCCCTGTGTTGCTACCTGTAGCTGTATATGGTGGTGGGCTGTACGCAGGGTTCGAATATCCCTCAGCCGCCGTTAGTTGTTGCCTTACTGCTTCTCGTAGTTCCGTCACAGGACATAACCCCCCTTCTTCCTTCTTCATTACTTTCGCTAGGGGCATGTCGTCGGTCCCTTCCTTCTTTAATTCTATTTCATTTGCGATGCTAAGCTTTTCGTCCCCCTCTCGGTCTCTTCCAGCGCACTGTGCGCTGTCAACCTCCTTTTCCCCATTTCCCTCTTCCTCCTTAATCTTCTTCCCCTCCTTCGTTTCCTCCATAGTGAACATCCCGGTTGGTCCTGGTTGGGACCCCTGGAACATCCTCCATAAGTTAAACACCTCCACGTGATGCGCCAACTTCTTCCCCTTGTACGTATTATGTATGTGTGTCAGTAGTGAGTGTTGGACGTACGGGTCGAAACTGCCGTTAGGCGGCCAGGGTGTCGTCATTTTGTTGTCTGTCCCTTGTGTCCATTCTATGCTGTATTCCCCCACCCTCCCGATCCTAACCCGTATGACATGGTTACACTGTGTTTTTAGCTCCCTTCAGTATAGTTGTCGTTACCTGGCCCCGTAGTTTGGGGACTTGCGACCGTCCACTAAAAGAAAAACAGTCAAATATAACAATTGCAAATATACTGTCTTTTCCTGTGTTTGTTTTTCTTCCTTAATACCGTTACGGCCCCCTGCGGCCATGGCGCACGAAGCCCCCTGCGGCTGCGTGCCCTGTGTGACGTGCTTATATGGCCGTCCCACTTTTCTCCTCCCCTCTTCCTCCTACCTCACTCGGCGTGGCCGGCGTTCTCCGTGCACGGTCACTTCCCCCTCTCCACCTGTCCCGTATTTGGGGTGGCCGACAGCCTCCGTGCGCACCCCCTGCCCTCTTTTCACTTCCCCACCACCCTTCAACAATGCTGTGTGGTCAAGGTATCCTATGAAAGCCCTACGGGTGACGTCACCAACCTCTTCCAAAACTACCGGTAAGATCTTTTACATTTCAGAAAGCTCGCAATACGTTTTTACTGTTTGTCCCCGTTGACCCCACAGCTGTCCTCTTGTTACGCCTGGAACAAGGTAACCAACAATATACTCGTATAATCGGACTGCGCACGCTGCGTCGCCTCGCGTGTGATACGCCCCTCAATGGGAGGGCTTAACCAGCCAATTATCTTCCGTGCTAGGCAACAAGTTAGCTACCACCTACAGGAAAACGTCATCTATCTATCGAGTTTCACTGCTCGATCAATAGGGATCCTCATCTACTCATTGATCAATAACCGCCAATTCGTAGGAAAGCCACACACACCCCCCTTACAGGTGGCCACGACCTAGGCCAATCAGTGTCTACGAGCAACCGCACGTGGTGTTTTCTTGCTCCACCCACCCTTTTCCATGACGTGGTAGCGGACGGTTCTTGCACCTGTCCTGCTACCATTCACTTCACCGTCAACACTAATTGATGAAATCTTTGCCGCACACCTTAGTAACACCTTCCCCCTCCCTTATTGCACTCCTCCCCCCTCCCTCACAATCTCATATTGCTTGTTGGGTGTGACATACTCACCAAGTTCTCTTGATGCGGGGCCGGTCGACTGCGTGCATCCCTCCAAGCGGCTCGCCACCTCCCCTCGTCTGGACCACGTCTGGACACTCGCCAACCGTGGGCGGGATACTTCTCAACCGGCTCCCGAGGGCCAATATCCGGATTGTGCTGTCCGGTCTTCTCAGTTCCTCGATGGTCCTGTAGTCCTCAAAAAGGGGGCAGCGGCAGAGGGGGCCCGCACCGCCGGGCCTCCTCGCAACGAGAGGCCTTGGGAAAAATAAAAATGAAAAAGTAGATCGTAAACAGATCTCAGCAGTGCCTCCAACTTGTTAGGGTGGTTATCCCGGGGTCGGCTGAGCCGTCCACGGACCTCCGGGCGGGGAGGCCCCAACTCCTCCCGCGTTCCCCAAAAAATGAGTATGAGACACACACAAGAAGCAAGGCGATTCTGCTGTTTATTAAAACAACGGCAGGGATGGGTCTAGGATCGTACGCGTCCGTCCAGACTCTCAAAATTCGTGGGGCTCGCAGGCCCTTTTTGCCGCAGTATGACGCGCTACTTGCGTCACCTGAGAAAGTTAGCAAAAAACCTATTGCCACTCCAGATTGGTTCCTCGAGTGGTAGGGTTAGTATAGTATACGTATGGGGAGCAATATTAGTGGTTGAGGATGAGTCAGGTGGTATATTTGGGTTGTCCCTTCTATTAGATAGTTGAAAATTGTTACACGAAGACCCCTGATGATTGGCTAATGTTAGTGGCGTCAGTGATTAGTGCCCCCATGTTCTGATTGGTCCTCCCGCGAGCCCCCCAGTCTGGGACCATTGTTATTCCCAGCTCACGGTGTACCTGTCACTAGCAACAATGTGTAACTATGTATTCGTGCAGACAATGTGCGGGTTTGCTCATAGGCTTGAGAGCAGACCATTCCCATCGCTGTAGGTGTCCATCTGGTCATTTCACTGTTGCAACCTGTGTCCCAGACGTGGGACCCAGGCAACTTCTTCCTCATGGGTCTGGCACCTTGTCAGGTTGGCTTGGTCACGTGTGGAATTGTGCACATTTAAAGTTGTATTTCGCTTCTGTGTGCTTGGCTTTGCTTACAGGTGTGACCTTGGCACCGGCTGGTAGCATACGAGTTGCAACATCGCCCCCTTGGCTGTGAGCTCTCGCTGGGCTCATTCTGCGTGATCAGCACTTGTACTCTCGCTTATTCAGTGTTCATGGCGGTTCTTGCTTGCGGCCTACTTGGGCCTGGTTCATGGGTGGGGATGTGTAATGCACGGCACCTATGTTGCAGTTTGACATGGCTTCATAGGCAGTATTACGTCTTCTCTATATTCTCATCACGATGCGAGGGGTGGGAGAAGCGTCAGCAAGCGTATACGCGAGTGCTTTATGCGTCTTGCGTTTCTGCATTACTAAAAAACCTATGTGAAAAATAATAAAGATGCGCGTCAGTGGGTGTATCCGTCACCTACGTCATAGCACTGAATATATTCTTCGTGTGGGTTGGTGCGTGAGTGACCAGTGTGCATGGTGGCACGTGTGTTCTTGGCAGTTGGCTAGGTTGTTATGGCATCTCTAACGATGTGGGTGCTTGTTGTTGAGGTCTTAGTCGAGTTCATCCATGCCACAGGTGTCGGCGTGAGTGGGGCAGGCTGGGGGGCATATCCTTATGTTCTTGAACCAGGGTATTTGGTCGTCTGGTAGATAGACAAATTCATCTCGTGGTGGCTGTCTGGGCCGCGATCCTCTAGGCCATGGTCGCAAGGAGATTGGGGGGAGCTTTTTCTCCCATTCTCCCACTTCAGGGAGGCCCCAGCCAAAGACAGAGATCTACCCCCAGCTTGTTTCTTTGAAAAACAACTGACCCTGAGGGAGTTTGAGGTAGAGGAGTGAAGAGCTCGAGAGGTGAGGTATTTGCGGAGGGATAGCTGAAGGGTTTTTGGACCCAGGCCCCAGAAAGCCTTGTGGACAATGCAGAGGGTTTTGAATTTAATCCTTGCATCCACTGGGAGCCAATGGAGAGATTTCAGGGCTGGAGAGATACGATCCCAGGGCTTGAGGCCAAGGACACGTTTTGCAGTCCTGTTCTGGATTAGTTGCAGAGGGCAGAGAGTAGAGGCAGGTAGATTTAGAAAGAGGCTGTTACAATAGTCCAGCCTAGAGAGAACCAGAGCTTGGGATACCATGAGCTTCTGGGGGAAGGAGAGGAAAGGCAGAGTACCTCTGAGAAAGTGGAGTAGGAAATTTGACTTTTTAGAGACCTCAGAGATGTGGGCAGAGAAGGAAAGGGTGGAGTCAAAGATGACCCGGAGGTTCTTAGCATCGCAGGTGGGGGTAGGATGAGGGCCAAGGGAGGCCGGTCAGAGAGTGAGGAGAAAGGATGGTGAAGGTGTGCCGATGAGGAGGATCTCCATCTTGCTGGCATTCAGTCAAAGATCATTGGTGGCACACGAATCTTGAATGGCAGTTAGCCGATGAGAGAGGGAGAGGAGGTGGCAGAGGGAAGCCTCAAAATGAGTTGAGTGTCATCAGCGTAGCACTGGAAATTCGAGCAGAAAGTGGCCATGCAGTGGGCAAGAGTTACCAGGTATTGGTTGAAAAGCCAGGGCGAGAGGTTAGACCCCTGGGGAACACCTCAGGTAGAGAGGAAGATAGATGAAAGGAAGGACCCAAGTTGGACCTGGGAGGGTCGATCTGAGAGGAAAGAGCCTTGAGGAGGTCCAGCACATATCTATTCTGCAACGGAATCAGCCGGGATACCTGCATCTCCATCTTAATTGCATTGAGGTCTTGTTCGGTGTCATTGGCCAACTGTCACACTTCCCAGCGCACAATCTGGAGCCATTTGGCATTAGCGGTGGTCTTCACCCCTGATAGCAATAATGATGCAAAAAATGTTTCTTCCTTGCTATATATTGTATATTGATCTGCTATTTCTTTGAACTGCTGTGAGGAGTCTTAGGACAAATAATATGACCGTCTCCTACTCTGCAATGCTTCTTTCTTCTTCTGTGGCAGGATACGGAATATAGGCCGCTAATGCATCACTGTGGTAGGGACTTCTGACACCAGTGTTGGAGTATATGCTGATAGCCACCTGGTCCTACTATCAAGTGCTCTTTGTGGACCACCAGAGTGCCGAGTGCAGTGAAGTGAGTGAGCAGGTGCCTCTCCATAATGACAGGAGGTGCAGGAATGCTTGCTGGCTGCACACCCAATAGTTATCTATCACAGCTGCTGTGCCTCTCTTGAGCTCCTGGAATGTATAATGTCTTATTGCACCTGCTGTTGAACCCCACAGGGACACTTCCTTCATTGTAGAAACACAGTTCATACTCCTCCTGCTTTTATACGTTTACTGTTTTTTCCTTTGCCTCGACCCACGTGTGTTTTCCCAAATGCTTGTTCCAGTACTCTCTGCAAACAGCATTCACCTTGTTGACTACTTCTTCTCTAAATCCTGTGAGTCCTCCTACCATAGAGTTTATTGTAGCCTCTTGCCATTTATTTTCTGCAAATTTCACAACTTCAAGCTCTAGATAAGGTCTCTGTAGGGGTTTCGGGCACACTGCAACTCATCCGGGTCCGTCATTACAAGGTGTGCACTTCATACTTGGAAAGCGCTTTTGCAGCCTGCACAATGTGAGATGGACCAAACATTGAGCCTCCAAGAGAAGAATCTCTTGCGCCATTAATACCCTGGGGGCTCCCGGGCGTGTGTGGTGTCAAGTAACCCATATAGCACCCCCCATTACTCCTCTTTTTACTCACTGGGTGCAAGTCTGTTTACCAACTATTACTTAATTCTGGATGATGCAGATGTTCTATTGCATCTAGGCCTCAGCCTCGGTACTCATCAAATGTTTCTCTCTGTCTGGACCGTTTGGAAGCAATAACATGTGAAAAATGTAACATGGGGAAAAACAATGGCAAGACAAATTCCGTAAACTTGTTCATTTGCTTTGTGATATCATTTGTGTGAACCACGGATGCATTTACATTATCTTTCTCACCATATGATATAGGCATAACAGTGTTATTAGCATATGATGGGGAGTGCTTAGCAGAAAAATTGGCACTAGAAAAATTGGCAATATTAGTAATATTAGTAAAATCTCCCTGTTGACCCCCCTTTGATATGCTCCCCCCATATAAAACGACCCCCTTAATAAATTACCAATATAAATATTGATAAAGCAAATACTCCAGCAACGCAATGCATTGCACACATGTATGTGGACGAAACACATGTTATCATGGAATGGTCACTACACCGCAAATGTTGACCTGTACGAAAGAAATGCACACAAGAGTTCTTTGTTTTAATACACACAAGAAACATAGAGGAAGAATAAAATGACAGAGGAGAGAGTGAGAGAGAGAGAGAGAGAGAGAGAGAGAGAGAAGTTCAAACAGCACTTAGCAGCTTTTATATGTTTGAAAACAGTGGACACGAAATCAACAAATGTAGATGTTTGATGCACCGGTCAAGAATAGCTATGCGTGTAGAATATGTACAGATAGTATCATGAATATTGCAATCAGTGGGAGCTGTAACACCTTTAGCAATTACTCAATGTGTACGGGGGTGTGGGATTGGGTGCTTTGCAGACGTCTGAAAGATGTATCCAATATCGCAGCTCCCTTACCTTTATCGCCAGGGGAGTAGCATAAACAACGGTGAAAGGACTGTTGTTCCTAGGCTTGGTCCATCTATGGACAAAGTTTCTAACAAAAATCGAGTCTCCAGGGTGCAGCTGGAGTGGTTGTGACGTCACCGAGGTAGTTGCAGCGCTGGATGTGACTTCAGACCGTGGCAGTGCAATCTTTTGAAAAATACATTTTATTGCTTTTGTTGAGGCAGAAAGGTAGTCCCTGAACTTGTCCCCTAAAACAGACACAGCCCTGTGAGCATCAGATGGGAGAGAGGGGTGTGTGCATTCGACACTGAGTTACCATCTTGTGTGGTGATATATGATGATCCTTGCAAGGCTGCGAGCGTAAACTAAACAGTTCCAGCGGCAAAAAGTGTTCCCAGTTTTTCTTTAATGTGGGGCATAGTTTGGACAATTTCGCCTTCAACAGCCTCTTGACACTCTCCACAACCTTGTTAGCCTAGGGGTGGTAAATTATGCACATCCAATGTTTGATGCCCAGTAATGCTGTTATCTCTTTAACCAGCTCATTGAAAAAGTGATTGGATTAGAGACCAACCATGTACACGCTGAATACTTGAGAAATTGTTTCTTGT
Organism: Ambystoma mexicanum; assembly: GCF_040938575.1. Lineage (NCBI taxonomy): Eukaryota > Metazoa > Chordata > Amphibia > Caudata > Ambystomatidae > Ambystoma > Ambystoma mexicanum. The sequence continues at coordinate 535,882,868 of NC_090923.1, forward strand.
ATTATTGGAATTGAATCCTCTGTTAGTCACGCTCAAGAAAACAAATGCATCCACCCATCCGGTGAAGTTACACACCACCACTATTAAGTAACAATAACTATTACACCTTTCGCCCATGTCCGCATAATCAATATGCAGTACACGGAATGGCCCAGTATGGCAGGGCAACGTACCTTGTATTGTTCTCAAAGTATGTCCAGTGCTGTATGAATGGCAGATAGTACATTTAATCACCATTTTGGATACTAACTCCTGCAGAATGAGGACAAACCAGTCCTCCTGTAAATCTGGTGCGATATGATGTTTGGACACATGGAACATGATGTAGCTGGTCGAAAGCGACCAGCAGCAACTCCGCAAGCATGACCACATTGCCTGTGATTTCCTGCTCCCACAACAAATCAGTCCGGGACTGCTTGTATCTGCTTTTCACCCACAGATCCTTTTTGTCCTGGGCAGCCCGGGCTTGTAGTTCAATAAGTTGAGCAAGTGATAGTGCATTACAGTATTCTGGTAGCTGAGCTCGACTGTGTACTACTACAGGATATTCTGGAACCTTGGGTACAGGGAGATATGCTGCCTGTTTGGTTGCCACATACGCAGCGGCATTCCCTTGTGAGACCTCATCTGTATCATTTGTATGGGTGGTGTATTTTACCACCACCACCATGCAAGGCTGTGAAAGTACATCAATTAGTTTATCTGGTACTGCAGCATGCTGTACTGGCGACCATCAACCCTCCTAAACTGTCTCTGCTTCCACTGAGCTAAGCGAGAGTGCATCATGGTGGTGATGTAAGCAGAGTCAGAGTAGACACACACACATGACAACCCTGGGATGCTAGGAGTGCCCAATGAGTACTATAAACTCTGATGCTTGGGCCGAATAATGCATAGGCAATCTCTTTTGTACAATCACTTCATACTCTCCGTGAACTAGGCAGAAAACTGCCACACCAGTATGCCTCAAACCTGTTCCCTGGTCAATGGCTGGTGACCCATCAATGAAGAGGGCTTCTCTCCCCTCAAGTGGGCTGTCCTTTGCTTTGGGGATGTCCTCCTCCTCTCCTTCAAAAATCACACAGTCATGCATTGCAAGATCTTCATCGGTGCGTAATTCCGTAAGGAATGTGGATGGGTTTACAGTTTTGCATCTCACTATGTGTATGTGTGGGCTGGTCAAGGTAACCTAACATGCAGATGCCTGTTGTGTGTTCAATGTTGACTTAGATCATTCGAGGATGGTGAACACTGCGAGTTCCACGTAGTGTTACCGAACATCCCATAACAATTGTGGAGCTTTTCTCAATTGCAAATGCGCAGCAGCAAATGCTTGTTCGCAAGGGAACTGGCCCTGCATCACCAAATCTAGCATACCACTCTAATAGACTAAGGGCTTGTGGCCCATTGTGCTTTTCTGTGTGAGCACCGCAGTCATCATTTGACCATATGAATTAGAGAACAGATAACATTTGTGGGTGTAGCCAGGGGTCGCTAGTACTGGCGCAGTACAAATAACCCCCTTCAGGTAATTGAAATTGGTAAGCCTTTCCTCTGTCCATGCAATGTTTTGGTGTGCCTCTATAAGGCCTTGTAATAGGGGCCTGGTATATGTAGCGTAATCTAGGACCCATGCCCTGAAAAAATTACACAGTCCTGGGAACCTCTTCATTTCCTTGACCGTCCTGGGCTGCGGGGCACTGCCAACATTTACGGCACGCTCTGGTATAATCTTTTTGCCATGAACTGATTTCAACTGTCCCAGATAAAGTACTTCCTGAAGATAGTACTGTAGTTTAGCCCTGTCTTCTGTGTACCCCTTGTATGCCAACAGCTTTAAGAGGGTGATCGAGTCACTCCTGCACTGCTGTTCACTGTCGCTGCATACTAGTAGGCTGTTCACGTATTGAATGATGGTGCTAGGCACATGAATATTCCCCAGCATGTAATCTTCTGTTAAAAATGCTGGCGGATTCACAGTACTCTTGTGGCAATCTTGTGTGTTCGAAGCGCCTTCCCCTATGCGTGAATGCGGTGAGATCTTGTGAGTCTGAATGCAGGGGTATGGAGAAGAAAGCATTCTTCAAATCCACCACTGTGAAATGTGTTGCGTGTTTGGGGATACTGCACCAAATGGTCGTGGGGTGAGGAACTACTTGAAATTCTACCTGTACAATGTCATTTAGAGGGCGAAGGTCCTGAATCATTCACCAACTCCTCCCTTTTGACTTTTGTATTGGGTATATGGCCTTATTGCATGGGAAGGTGGAGGGTACAATAACTCCCTGGTAGAGCAGCGCAGTGAAGGTGTTTCGTATCCCTTCCCCTGCTTCTTTTGACAGTGGGTATTGTCTTACTCAGGGTAGCACTGCACCTTGCTTGAGGGTTATTCTTATGGGTATCACGACTTGCAGGAGCCCTACATCATGGCCATTGGTTGTCCATAGCCCCTTGAGGACCTGCTCTGAGTCTTTTTCAGTAAAAGTGGGCGGGGCAGCAAGGGCCATCAAAGAACATTGCACCTTACGATACTTTGCCATGATCTCACATGGAATACAAATAGCTGACACTATCTCCCCATCAACAACACAATACTCAAATAGTTCTGCATCTGATACCTCTCTCACAGGCACAGTGGGGTCAATACACAACACAGTGCACCATTCGCACCCATCTGAATCAGTTCCAATGACAACAATCCTTTTTACGGATTTCACTAGACCTTGCAAATCCAAAGAAAGTATTATCCTTGCCACAAGCTCTGGGGTCACCATAAGCCTGAAAATGAAATCAGATGGTACTCACCAACATGCTTTAGCAATTTGGGGCACTGCATCAAGCAAAACTGTGATCCTGTGCGTAAACATATCTGGGTGTAATGGAAGTGTGTAAAGGGGATTATGTGTGCAAAGAAAACTCAGTGTTATAACATAAAGAATCAAGATGGCTAAATCAGCTCCCCTCCCCACATTGGACAGCAAAGAGTAAGGCGGCCCCCATAGACAGGATGATACACTCTGGCTCAGGTTCTAAAATCAAAGGCAGTTCCAAACGGGGATCTAGGCACGTCTTGCCTTCCACGTTTAAGTCGCTAATTCCAGCTTTCAAAAGTTATTTCGCAGTTCATCAAAAAGTTCCCAGTTCAACAAAAAGTGCATGTAGGTCTCCCTCCTTTGGGCTCAGACCTTTCAATCACAGCACTTGCAGGGGTTCCCTCCCCCAAGCTTAATTCACATTCTTTAGGGGTTCTCTTCCCCTAACCTATCTCAATTCCAGTCTCCCTCATTCGGGCTCAGACCTTTTTCCAATGTCGAAGACTTTCAAATGTGCGAGGTTTTTACTACAGACCTCCGCAGGACCAGTTTGACTTTCCCTTCAGCTCAGACACTTGTGTTATTTGCCCAGTATCTCTTGGTCTGGGTAGTGCAGTATCATACGCATAATATTTCAACATTCACTTTTTGACATCCCCTTATTGCAGGGGTTAATCTTGATCATTATGTACTTTGTTGCTTTATAACAAAACCTTTCACCTTTCACAGAGATTTTTGAGTGGGCTACTACTTCCCTTTGCCAGACCACTCTGCTTCTCTGTATCACTGGATTAACAGTTATCGCCAATTTAAAGTTCACCACAGGTCTGCCTTCCTTTGCATCTCATCCACACGTGTGCAGCCATCAATTGTGAGATATACTGTTGCAACTTCAATCTTTCTTTAACACACACCAGCCTTTTATGTCGCTCGCCAACTCACAGGCTGTGTGCATTCTTTTCTTGTCTTTGCGGTTTTAATTCACAAGTTAAGCTTAATACCACAGGCTTGGCCTCACCTCCCCAACTCTGTCGTTCAACCGGGAGGGTCGCTGATGCCCTTGAAACACAATGCAGTCTTCTTGCCTGGGATTTGGCCTTCTCCGCCTATCTTTCACTGCTCTTCGGAGGCAACAACTTCCTGCAGGGATCTCCTGGGTTTCTCTACCCTTTGCTCTCATCCCTCTGCCGGTCGCTCTGCTCCAGTAGGTTCACCTTCTCCCTGGAAGTTCTGCTCCTTCTCATGCTCCACCTCGCTCAGAGTGTGTCTCTACGTTCCACCTTTTGTCTGTATGGGGAGAGCTAATGGGTATCAGATATATGTGGTTAAAGTCAAGTGCCTGACTTTGCCTGACCTGAATAGTGGGACTTGTCCAATGAGATGCTCGGGTATGAGTCGGTCTTTCTCCAGAGCGCACTGTCCATATGAAAGTGTTCATGTAGGGAAGGGGGGGCTGAAGTCTCGAGATATCCCACCTGGTAGGATTGGGGATGGGTACGGGAAAGGGGGAATACCGCGCCTCACCATCGGTTCACTCACCCCCACTCCCCAAAGGCCCCTCACCCAGGAGATCCTCCCGCACTGGTCCACCCCCAGGAACTGGATCCAAAAGTGATGGCCGTGTCCTGGCCACCTGGATGGCAAGTCCCTGAGGACTAGTGGGTGAGACACCCTTTGGTTTCTCACACCCCACTTCCTGCACACCCAACATTTTACTGGCCGTGGCCCCTCTCTCGGCCCCATACTTCTGAACCCTCCTCTGTCCCCTCTAAGAGTCCCTCACCCCCGCTGCTGACCTACTTGGTACCACTCAGGGTTTTGTTGCTGCAACCTCGTACCCCACTGGCCTTGTCCCCCTCTGGGCCAAAAACACTGCAATCCTCACGTCCGTTCGTGCTGCTGCCTGCTCCACAGGGTCTGTCTGTGTAACTGCTGTTGCTGCCCCTTCAACCGCTAATTTAACTAATTTCTTTTGAACCAGTTTCACTTCCTAAGCCTGCAGTCTCTGTGCTGTTTCCTTTGCCCTCTCTTTAATTATCTTACAATGGTGTATAATTATAGTTGGTATTTCGGCCTATCCCTTTGCCTCAATCGCTCTATTTTTCCGAGCGCCTTCTTCACTTCTTTGGGCAATCCCCTTTTAATGACAAAATAGAATAGAGGAACTGATGGGTCTCACTGGTCTCCCATCTCTGCTCACCACATCTCCTGCACCTTTAAAATGTACAGCAAGGGGACTTCGTCATCCCCATATTATACTGCATAATGGACTCCAATATGTCTGTCTCCCACAGCTAACTTGATCCCTGCAGTATGATTCTTAAATGCATATATCCACTTCCCCGCCCCAAAAGTGACAAGCGGGAGTGGTTTTATTAAATTATTCTTATCCATCTGGGCTCATGGCACACATTGCGCCCACCCTGGACCATTTTGCAGGAGCAGCAGCTGCATGCCCACTCCTCGCTTTACTTTCCGTCTGTCCCTTTTTCTGAGCTACTGCTATCCACCCAAACCTATTCCTCACCTGTTCGGGACACAAACTCTCCAACCACGGGGTAGTTTCTGGTGCCTCTTGCTCCTCCTCATCATCTCTCATCCATGGTGTCCCACTCTCCATCCAACAAATCTCTGCCTGTATTCCTGTCAGACCTTACTGTCCCATAACCTACACTCCCCGCTCCTTTGTCACTGGATTTCCCCTTCTCTTTGTGCACATCCTTGATGGCAGTGCTGTCCAGCCTAAACAAAATATCTCCTGCCCTCCACTACTCCAGCCCACATCCTGGTTTGCTTTCCGCTTCCCTGAGTGTTCTCAACCTGCCTAATTCCATTTGTGTCGCTTCCAATGCATTCTCTAAGTCCTTCTGTGGCTTGGTATCTTGTTGTGTGGTGCCCTTAGATGTTGTGTGATTTATGTGGCACGGGGGTGGCGCTGTAGTGGGTGTGGACACATACATTGGGTCAGTGTATCCGGTGGCTGGGCGGGTGTTCAGTGGGTAGAGCCCTCCTTTAGTTGTGGGCTGTTCTGCTGCCCCAAGGGCTGGTGATGGAACTGTACTCGACGCGGTGCTGTTGCCACACTCAAGTCTGCACTCATCATTATCCTCAGTGTCCTCCACCACTATTCACAGATCTAAAATCTCTTTTCTCCTTTGGAGCTTTTTACCTTTATACCTGGCCGCTAGGAATGTGGACATATGGTCCAGTATCCCTCTGTCATGTGTAACCTGCTCTGGCCATGGGCAGGGCATCCCTCTCTGTGTCTCTGCCAACCACTGTTTGTGGTACCTCTCAATCTTGTCCCTATACAATGGCAAGGTGCTATACATATACTCCAATGGAGACATTACCCCCATTCTAATGATCATCATGTTCAATATCACTTTACATTGCAAATTATGCACAGTCTGTCGTACATGTCACTACCAGTTCTTCGTCTCCGCTCCCCAGTCGCCCCCTGTTTACCCTTTGCCCTCCCGGACCTGCACACGCTATCTCACTCCTCACGCTCTTACTGCTTGTGCAGACCCTCCCTTTGTCCCCACCAAATATACAAATGATATTTTAATACACTAAACAAAACAAACTAAAATAAGCTAAAACAACAACCACTACTTTATCTCATTCTCCCACCTGAAATATACTGGCACAGGAATCCAAGTTCTCTAATTATACAGAGCCCCTACTTTTGTATCTTCTTATGACACATGAAAAATATGGCGCCACCTTCTCTCCTAGCTCAGAAAGGATCCCACACTGTTATATCTCTCCTCGTATTTTAACAACAATATCCTTATACTAATAAAAATAAAACCATAGAAAACCACCACGCTCCTCAACTCAGTCACACACTAGCTCGCTCTTCACCCTCACTTCCTCTCTCACCCATTGCAACTCACACTGTCTCCCCATCTTCCCCCTTCCCTCTTAGCATACCTTCTCTCATTGTTGTGGCCTGCAAGATGTGTACTTAGATCTGTGTGTTCACCCAAGCTCCTCTGTCATGGGATCTCAATAATTGCTTGCACATTCCTAAGAGCCTCACCCTGCTCCAAAGAGCAGACAGGAATTCTGTAAAAACAGCTTGTGGACACCACTGCTGGTTGCGCACTTGGGAATGGTTGCTGCAGGTGGGCGTGGCCCCTCCAAAGATGTGGCCTGGAAGCCTCTATCTTGTGCGGAAAAATCGGGGTCACGTCGGGGTCACCAAAAATGTAGAGAAGCCCCTCAACTCTCACACCAGAAAAAATACAACCCACTAGTGAAAAATGCCCAGCACACCTCTTGCAAAGAGAACAGGTTTTTATTCTCCTACAAAACAAGCACACGGAGCACTCTCTCAAAACGAACATGACAGCAGCTTATAAGTAAAAAAAGCGTCACAACTGGCGCGCATCACATAATGTACAAGTCCACATAGTAGGTTGGTGCAATCCTATACATAATCGGCCTGCTCCATATGGGATGCCAGGTCATTGGTCCCAGCTCCTCCTGTCCATCTTCTTCCACGTGGTGCTCTTCTCACTGCATCATCAGGTGCCAGGCTCGATAATTATCAATTAAGTGTAAAACCCACAACATTCCCTAACAGAGGCCTGATGTGCACCTGGTTCTGAAGACTTGGGCGCAGAAGCTACATTCCAGGTCATCTTTTCTTAGCAAACCCCCCTCGATCTCAGGCACATCAGCGCCCTTCCAGGCCTTCCCACCCTGAGTGCTAAATGTATTACTTTCCCTCCGTGGCACCTCGCATCACAAACCACAGGGGCCTTCAAGGTTCTGTTGTGATCCTCATAACAAATGGGTGTTGGAGCAGCTTTATGGTCTGGGGTCACGGGCAGGCTGGTCTGCTGGAATGTTGGGGTCTTGGTATGGGGGCACCTCGTCACTATGACTTAGTGTTTGGGTCAAACTAGGTCAGATGATTGTGTCCTCCTTCTTGTGGGACAACTGCTTGCAGGGAGTTCTATGACCCCTCATGGCCTTCCCGGGTGCATTATTTTTCAGTTACATGTTCTAACAGTATGAGATAATGTAAGGTTTATTTGTTTGCCCTTCCCCACCACCGCTCAGGCTGCAGCTCTTGCCCATATTCTCACATATATTTCTTTGGCCTATGCTTGGATATATCATCAGGGCTGCAGCGCAAAGCAAGGCCTCAGCTAAAAGATGGCTGCTATTTTCCAAAACTGTGTTCTATGTCTGATAAAATCTGCACCCAGTTGTACTGCAAGTTCACCCTCATGCAGCTTGTATTGATGCGCTGCTCCTCCTCCCTACACTCTCCCCGGAAATCTAAAACACAGACGTGGCCCTTTGCCACATTCGAAACCTCTTAGGGGCCTGAGGAGATTGCCTGTGCTTCCCAACAATGGGAAGGACTTGTTTTACAGTGAAACTCCATAACCTAAACCATTCAAACAAAGATGAAGTGGATATTGATGTCATGATGAGAGATATTGAAAGGCTTCACCTGAAAAGTAGATGCAACATTAAAAAGGCATTATGTGCCTAAAGAAAAGGAGCCTTCACTGATATAAGTGTCTGTTTCTAGAGGCATAACTGCACATGTGTATTTCCTGAAAAATGACTTAAGTTTCAGTTGCAAGAGACATGACTTTAAGTTTCCATTTTCTGAAAAGGGCTCAGTCTGTTCAGAACACACAAGCCATGATCAAGGAATTTTGTGGAGGTCTGTTCTCCGAAATAAGCATTACAGTGACCATTAGCCTTGGAAGAAGAAAGGCTAATGATTTTACTCCAGGCTTAAACCAACAATGAGGCAGCAGAGCCTAGAGCCTATGTTTCAAGAGAAGTGAAACCCCCAACAAGAACTGTACGCAGCATGCTGTTGATGGTCAGAATCAACAGAGTGTTGTTGGATTAGATTATGGCCTTTAACAGCCATAAATTAATTGAAATGTGAAAACAGTCAATTCATAATAAAAGAGATTGGGCCATATCACAACCCTGGCGGTAGCCGTGCCTGTAAAACAGGCACGGATGCCGTTGGAGTTACATTTTTTCCAGCGTACAGAAATGGGCAATTACCGGATCATTATGGACTTGCTGGACCCTGTATTTGCCCATTGCTGGGTGCCGGAAAAAATTCCTCCCCATTCCCGTTGAGCCCCACAGGGCTCAACGGGAATGGGGAAGCCGGATGCACAGGTACTGTTATAAACGGTGCCTGTGCATCTGAAATGCTGTGCTCACGGGTGCCTTTCATTCCTCCAGGTCAGACCTGGCGGAATGAAAGGCACCCGCAAGCACAATCAGAGTTTCTCGGTCCGAATACAACGGTACCGGCAAGCTTACCGGTACTGTCATATTGGACCGGCAAGCCCGTAATGAGGCCCATTGATTCGCAACAGGAGTATGAAAAAATGTGCCAGTATTTAAATATTGTGAAGCAACAGAAATTACAGCTGATCAAAGACCAAGATGCAATGAAGTTGAAAATGGATGCAGAAAAGGGTCCCTGCAGTTCTCAGTAATGGCCAGCATTATGGTAGAGAATATAGTGCTTATGTAGTAGGCAGAAGCTGACCTATCACAGACAGGTTATTGTAGAGATGCTAAAGAGAAAGAGCTTGGTCTCTTGAAAGAAAAGTGCCTTGAATATGTACGCATAATACAAGACTGTGCAAGAGAATATGAATCACTTCAAGATGAAGTACAGAAAATAACAGATTGATTGGTGGCTCAGAACCAGCCATGCCTTGGTGTCAGAGTTCAAAATTCATCTCTCGGAATACAAACAGGAAATAAGGACAGAGAGAAGCAAGTGGGAGAGTTTGACAAATGGAATTGAGAAATATAAACAGGCGTTCTTGGACTTACTAATCATGGTCAAAAGTTAATTGAAGACTACGCAAAGGTCAGTCAACCATTTCTCCATTTATGAAAGGCTGGAGTCAAGTGGGAGTGGGGTCCAGAACAGTTCAATGCAGCTAAACAACTGAAAAGAAGCCTTTCTCAAGCTCCTTGTTTGGTGTAGCCCACAAAGAATAAGGAGTTCTTATGGAGAAGGGGTTCTAAAATACCTGCCTAACAGTGGTATTGTACCAAAAAAAGGGTGAGCAAAGTTATTTTGTATGCAAGGAAAACTTTGTCCTCAGTGGAGGAAAAATGTAATGAATGTGAAAAGGCACTCCTGGCAATGATATGGGCATTAAAAAACTACTGTGCATTTTTCCAGGAGAGCACATCATCGTAGAGACGCCTCACCAACCCTTGCAATACTTACAAAGTGATAGAATCTTGCCGTGGAATGTAAGTAATTCTAAAATTTCATCCTGGATTCTGTCCATGAAAGGCTTTCCTGTGGAGGTGCGATGTGACCAAAACAAGAAGAGGCCTCTAGCGCAAGGATTGGCTGATTTGCAAGATCAGGCACAAGAAAGCTGCCTCGAGGATGAAAGTCTAATGACCAAAAACAATATGGAATCGTACCTTACTTCCCTGCACAAGATCTATGAAGCAGACAGGTGTCAGGGGATACCCACAGTTTATGTGGATGGGTGCTCCTTCCATGTTGGTAATAACGGGGGAAAAGAATAAGTGGCTGCCATTGGGAATGCCTTGGTGAATGATACCCCAGAACCCTCTGTTAGTTACCAAATAGGACCAAGAAGTAGTCAGGTGGCAGAGTTGAAGGATGTACACCAGGACATCTTCACAGCAGTGCACCACCAACTCAAATAACTGGTCATAATCACTGACTCTGATTATGTTAAGAATGGGATCGTGGCCTGTTGTGTGCCAACATAAAACCTTTAAAGCATGGGAAATTGATCCAGTTGATTGATGATCGGGTGACTTCTAATGATTGGAAGAAGATAAGAGGTAATTCCAAAATAGAGTGGACAGATAAGACTGGGAATGAAAACCGGAGCTCTGCAGGGGGATTTCATAGAGACGGAATCCCTGCTGGGTGAAATCCAAATCACCACTGTCACCAGGCCACAAACACGTGCCAAGAGTGAACTCTTGACTGCCCAGTGGAGTAAAGATACTCCAATGCAGAGTTGATCGCTGCACAGAAAAAGGAACCAATTATTGGAAAATTCTATCGACATATCTACGATTCTATGAGTTCTCTTCTAACCGAATTAGATTATACCGGTAAAGAGGATCTCCGGATGTTGATGATATTTTCCAAAATTTTCTGAATCCAAGGTGGTTTGTTGGTACGGAGATCCATATCTGGATGTGACCAGTGGGTGGTACCTACCACATTCCGGAGCCTGATGTTGAATCACGCCCATGACGTGGCCACTGCCGGTCATAGGGGGTTTCATGTGACCCTGCAGACCTTGTGTAAGGTTGTATACTGGCCACACATGGGCCAAGACCTTGACATTTATTTAAAGGGTTGTCTCGTGTGTGCTCACTTTCAACCCAGTTCTCTCACACACGGCCCCCCCTTTATGAAAAGGGGAATGACACCACCATGGTCAGATTTGCAAGATGATTTCATCGGCTCAGTGATTCGCTCATCTAGAGAAAACAAGTATTTGTTGACTGTAACATGCTTGTTTACAAAGTGGGTATAATGTCTTCCTGTCCCAAATTGTAAGGCAGAGGCAGATGCTGTGCTAATGATGAACCACGTCTTCTCTCTTTTAAGCCTCCTGCAAAGGATTCAGTCAGTCTGAGGAAGAAATGCTACCAATGACGTGATGACACAGATGTGGGAGAGTCTAGGGGTAAAAAGAAAACTCCATGTTGCCTACCACCTGGCCTCAAGCAGAGGGGTTGAGTGATATAACAAAATGATTATGAGCATCCTAAAGAAATGTCTGGCAGACTCTGGGCAAAGTTGGGACATTTGATTACTGCTTGCCCTGATGGCTATTACGTCTACACCATCTTCCACAGCTAAAATGTCGAAATTTGAGCTTATGACCGGACAGAAAATGGTGTTACCTCAGCATCTGCTCTATAGAACTCAGAAGCAGACACCGATTAATGTGTCCACCACTCATGAGTACATTGAAAATCTAAGGAAGCACCTCCACCATGCTTTTCCCTATGCTCAGTGCAATTTAGAGACGTCGGCTGAAAGAATGAAATCATACTATGATCTAAAGACCATGAAGGAGTATGAAGTAGGTGACAAGGTTTACCTGTACAATTTTTAGAGGAATCGGACCAAGGAACAGAAATCTCTTCCATCTTGGTGTGGTAGCTTTGAAATTATAGACAAACCTCACCTGTTGCCTATAAGATCCCCATCCCAAAAGGAGAACAGCCGGAAGAGAAATGGGTCCATATCAATCATTAGAAAAGCTGTCATCCCAGACAAGCTTTATGATTCAATGAGGATTCCAATGAAGTTCGAGCCGAGGAACCATCTGAGGAATGAAAGGTAAGAATGAAAACCCTGGATGGAAACTAAAGTATGTATAACAGGAAGTAATTTAATTAATATTAATCAAAAAATGTGAACAAATATGTTCTTGCAATTGCCAATTAGAAAATATGATAAATGTCTCATAATTCTATTCAATGTTGTCCCATAATTCTATGCAATGTTGTCTCGCAAATTCTATGTAATGTTTACCGGGGAAATACCTTCTCTACAAAATACTAAAACTCTTTTTTTTTAATCCTCCATTCCAGCATTGGGTCTGGGGTGGTCCCCAGGGACCCTGGAAAGGAATTCATGTAAAGAATGAGAGAGAGGTTCCATCGCCAGACCCCCGGAATGCAAAAACAACGAGGTGTAGACCAGAGCGCCCACTTCTTGAGGAAGGAAAGCGAGCCAGACATGCTCCAGTGGGACAGTTTTCTTGAATTCTGAGGAAAAACCCCACTCTCACCTGTTGATTTACAGGAGTGTCACTATGACTATTGAGGGGGGTGGAGTGGATCTGTAGGGTTTAATGGCAGCCCAAGGATCAAATTAATGGAAAGGTCTCAGTGTGCTGAAATACATTCTTGTCAGGGTAAAGTCACATTGTGAGCTGACAGACAAAAAGCAGTCTGTCATTTTCAGCTGCCACACTAAAAAATGCTGTGTGCCAGTCAAGAGAAATACACTTATTCAAAAGGGTTTTGCATTCCATTGTCAGGTCTCGTGAGGCCTATTCTTCAACACTGGAAACCTTGCTGACAAAAGAAAATGTGGGCAATTTAGAGTTTGGATGGAAAGGAGTTATTTTACAATGAAACTCCCTTGCCTAAATCATTTCAATAAAGATCATAAAGTGAAGTGGACATTAATGTTATGATGAGAGATATTGAAAGGCTTCACATGAAAAGTAGATTCAACATTAAAACATTAAACATTTAAAACATTAAAAAGGCCTAATGTGCCTAAAGAAATGTAACCTTCACCAATATAAGTGTCTGTTTCTAGGGGCATGACTATAAGTTTCTATTTCCTGAGAAATGATCTTAAATTTCAGTTGCGAGAGATAGGACTTTAAGTTTACATTTCCTGAGAAGAGCTCAGTATATTCAGAACACTCAAGCAGTGATGAAGGAATTTTATGGAAGCCTGTTCTCTGAGATAAGCAATACAATGACCATTAGCCTTGGAAGAGGAAAGGCTAATGATTTTAATCCAGGTGTACACCAACAATGAGGCAGCAGAGCCTGGTGCACATGTTTCAAGAGAAGTGAAAGCTCCAACAAGACCTGAAACTTAGTATGTTGTTGATGGCCACAGTAATAGATATGTAAATATGTGGCAATAGGTTTATATTAGGGTTTGCGTTCTGCTCTTTAGCCTTTAAACCGTGATAATTACAGAATTGGGGCAAGTATCATTTAAAGCTTATTATGAGCCTGCAATGTTGATTACATTTTTATCTAAAACCAAGTTTTGGAAACCCTGTTACAACTTAAAATGCGTTTCTAGCTCCCAGAAAATGTTATGATGCCGAAGGTTGGGGAGCTGGTTAGATATCAGCATCGGAAATTGCGTGTTGGTAACTGTTATAATTGTTGTGTATAGTGCGAAATATTGGCATTTCAACCTGCAATCTCCTGCCAAATTGGGAGTCATCTTAATAAGTATGGCATGAGTAGAGGAACCCAACAATATGCATTGTTACGTTTTAAGACTTTTTCAGTGCAACACTACATGTGTAAAAAAACAAACAAATGATACCTCTAGTGGATGGGTTCATTCGTCCCATCAATTCAACTTCATAACTCCAGGGTTTCTATTCATAGAGAGGGGCTGAGCCTTGGGGGAAGAGAAGGGGATACATCTCCAATGAAAAGTCAGAACCAATAAACTTGCATCTTCTAATTTTAATATTTCAGAGGTGATGCTTAGAGGGTAAAAAGGCCTCACACTATGGGGATGGGAAGATTTGCCTAAAAAAACATCTGGGCGAATCCTTGTTCAGCTTCCTGAAATCATCTAAGAAGACTGCCTGATACTACCTGGGTTGGAATTAATGAAGACTGTTGTAGGGTTAACTTTGACTGGGAGACAGCAATTGAGAAAGTCCAAAAGCTGACTGGGCACTTTGAACAAGGAGAGCCAAATAGAGGAATGAATGCTTGTGGCTATCTTTGTCTGAAGTACCAGACCAGATCCTTGTGCTTCCACACTAGAGGGTCCTGAAACACTGCTGACTTTCCTGAGCATCGAAAACAGAGATTTACAATGTTAGTAGCTCTCCAACAGAACCAAGTTGGGCGGTAATCCGGCACAATTTTCACTGAGTGGAAATAGCGTTTCTGCTGGGTTGTGTGGCAGTATTAGTGCCACATCACAACCTGGCGTGAACGCGTGCCTGACTCCGGCAGTAACACTATTAATGCCTGGTGGAAACTGCACTGAAATAAGGGTTACCGCTGGAAAATCAGCACTAATAGCACTACCGCCGGCGATCCTGACGCTATTAGCGCCGATAAAAATTACATCATCGCAGTAGCGGGAAGCATTACAGCTGCCATTTTGAAAAAAACAATCCATCAAATATTTTCATTTCCTGCAGCAATCTTGTCCTGGAAGAAGCCGGAATGTCTCAGGAGAGGAACAAAGGCAAGGTGGCAGAACATCATCTGCAGAAACTAAAATTTAGTGAGGGGGAGCTGGTGGTCCTCACAGATGAGATCATTGTCCACTGTTATAAACTATATGGCAGTGGGCAGCGTAAGACCATTGGACAGCACAGGGCAGCCACCTGGCATGCCATCAGCCAGAAGGTGACTGCAGTTTACCCTGTGACGGAGAAGACTGCTGCAAGCGGTGTAACGACCTGAGGGTCAGGGTGCGGGGACTGCTGTCCCAGCACCACCAGGACTCCCTGGTGTCTGCAGCCACTGGTCCTCACCACCTGGGAGGAAAAATGCAACACTGTGCTGGACATAGAAGGAATAGAGGAAGTTGGCTGTGCAGAGGCGGGTGCCAGCAGCAAGGAGGCAGGAGGTAACTCAACCCCCACAACACAAGTGCATGCACAAATGACAGCACTGCATTAGATGCCCCAGTGACCCTGAATCGACCTAACCCAGTTGAGACTTTTCACACACACAATCATCTTAGAATAACGCATCAGTTTCACATTGTTCTAATGGGATTCAATAGGACAGTCTATTGTGTGCCGTTTAAAGCTTCAAAGACTTAATAATGTGTCTTAGGCTGTGTATAGACAAGGTTATGGTCAAAACGTCCTGCTAACAAGATGTGAAGACTATGTTTTACATGCTCCTGTGTTTAAATATTTCTTGTGAATGCTACTATATATTGCCCAAAACCTACCTGCTATAGGCATCTTTTTCTTTCAATTTTTCTGATTCTGATTCAGTTCTTTATTGAAACATGCTTTAATGTGAGACATTTACAGTGACTTAATCCACTGTTATACTGGATGTTTTTTCCTGTCGGGTCACCTCACTTTACCTTAAAATGCCGCCGTGGACAGGGACACATGCCAGCAGACCCAGAATCTGGGCATGCCAACAGGGTAGAGTGACAGGGCCCTCAACAGCAGCCATGGGGCAGGGCACCAATGGCACCCATGAGCGTCACAGCAGCGGGAAGTGGTGGCAAGTGACCTAACCAAATGCCATGCACACCACACTCCTGCTGGTGCACCCTATGTTGGCATGACAGACAAGCCACAGGGAAGTACACATGCCCCATGCCGACATGTGCTCAGCATGCCAATCACTTCTGGATGCACAGCAATGCCCCCTAGAGCCATGCCAGTGCCATGAACTAAGCCACCACACCCAGCCCCACCATGTGAGTGCCCCCAAGTGAGGGGATGTGGGGGCCTGAACGAGCACAAGCATGCATGCCATACACAGCTGCCCCAGCATGGACACCCTGCCCTCCCCACACACAGGCCAAATACCAACTAGTCATATGTCACACACTCATTGCTACAAGCATCCCCATGATTCTGGACCCACGTGCATCTCCCGTGACCAACCATCCCCATTTGCCTGTATGTGTGGGGTTCCACGCTGTACCATAGCCAATGTGTCTCGCATTGCAAGACACGTCGGGGAACCATACCTGACAGCATTTCCTATGTCCCCTACAGGCACGCACACATCGCCAGAGGCATCAGAGGAGGAGGAGGTTGCAGGCCCATCTGGGAGTGGCGCACCCATGCCCTCAAGTCTGCCACCACCATCACCATCTCACAAAGGCCCAGTCCGCTACGCCGAGGCTGATGTCCAGCAGTTAGACACCACAACACAGCAGGGCCAAACCAACATCCACTTCACTGGCCACCAGGACCAGCGCAAGACACACTGCACCCACTCCCGCAGCTGGAGGCTCAAACATCTAGGCCACACCTGCTGGCAGGATAACTGTGGAGTCACAGGGGCCCACCAGTCCAGTATCAGCACCTACATTAGGGCCACAGACCACAGAGAGCCCTCCATGATGCCAGCGTCCACAGACCCCAGAGAGCCCTCACCCCTGCCAGCATCCACATACCCCAGAGAGCCCTCTACGCCACCAGCATCCGCAGATCCAAGGGACCACTTGCAGGATTGTGCGGAACATGGGGAGGAGCTGTGCAGAGGCAGCTGCATGTACGGCGCCTCTGCATGTACGGCTGCCCTGACAGTATACAGGCAGAGGGTCAGGGAGATGTCAGAAGCTATCTCAGCAGTCGCTGAGGCCATCCGCCAGGGCAACAAATTGACATGCCAACAGCTCCGGGGGCCAGGCTCCATCCCTTCAAGTTCTACAACTCTCACGGAGGAGTCACAGCAGAGCACACTGAGGCATCAGTCCCAGTGCCATCTGCACCCAAGGTCACTGGGAGCTGACAGGGGTGGGAGGGGGATTCCACGATTGTAGGCAACATCGAGACACCTTTTGCCCTGAGTGGCCATTCTGGGGAGTTGGTGGCTGGAGGGGGAGGAGGTATAGTGTGCTGGGGAGTTGGTTGTGGGAGTGGGGATAGTGTGCTGGGGAGTTAGTGTCAGGAGGGAGGAGAGGGGATAGTGTGCTGGGGAGCTGGTGGTGGGAGTGGGCGAGGAGATAGTGTGCTGGGGAGTTGGTGATGGGAGGGGGGATAGTCAGGGCACATAGTTAGAATAAAACAGCTGAACTACATCAATGCAAGAACATTCCTGATTGTGTCATTGTGGAGTTTATTTACATAAGTGACAGTCACACGGTGGTGCATGGCTGGTGCCAGTGAAATGTCTTAAAAGAAATTGTCAATCCGTGCCTTGCGAGCCTGTATCCCATCCCTCGTGTCATCTCTGACATTGCCTGCTGTGGCCACTGCCTCAGGCCCTTCGTCATCATCATCTGGGGATTGCATGTCCACATCTGGGGCTAGCAGTACATTCCTCCTTATGCAGATGTTGTGTAGCATGGCACACACGAGCACTATTTTTCCTACTTTCTCTGGAGCGTACATGAGGGCTCTGCCTGTATGATCTAGGCAGCAAAAACATGCCTTTAGGAGTCCAAAGGTCTGCTCAATGCACACACGGGTCCTTCTGTGTGCGTGGTTGTAGGCTATGTCGTGTGGTGTTCATGAATCGCACACAGGGGTCATTAGCCAAGCCAGCTGATGGCATCCGGAGTCACCTGAATGGGGAGAGGTACAGACATTAGTCACTGTGAAATGTGTGGGGGTGGACTTACACAGTATCATGGAAATGGTCATCATGTGCATGCATATGGGCCTTCATCTCATGGCATGTGCCCGTACAATGTCTGTGCATGCTGTGTCACTGGTATCATGCATTGTTTTGGCATCACATGCACCCTGTTACATTGCAGCAGATGTTTTGTGATGTGTCTGTCAGTGACATGTGTACCTGGTGGCTGTCTTGTGGCTGTGTATTGCTCTCATGCAGGTGGCTTGCTGGTTTGCCCATCGGCTGTCCCTACACTTCTGGGGCAGTGGGTCAGCATTGTGGGGTGAGTGTGCATGGGTACCTGTAGTCATGTGTGTGGTATGAATTGCTGCTTTATGGGTTCATCTGCCTGTCCATCCAGGTGTGTTCAACATGTGCATGTTCCCTGGGCTGAACTCTCGCATTGGTGCGGAGCTGGCTGGGTACTTGTTTTGCATTTACTTGTCATGACATGCTTTGTGTCATTATTCACATCCCCTCCCCCCAATTCGATCAGGTGCTTCACAGTGAATGCGTGTTGGCAGTTTTACTCACCCACTATCCAGGTCTGTTGTCCTCTGTGTCTCTCCATGTATCCTGGCAGTGTGCTGTTCTGTAGGACCATGGAGTCGTGGGTGGAACCTGGATAGTGGGTACAGCAGTGAGTGATGATGACGTAGGGTCAAAGGTCAACCACACATTGAGGGAGTGGTAGTGCTTGGGATTTCGGTACACTGCTTTGTGGGCCTCGGTGGCCCCTAACGCATCATGGGTGTAGTCCAGGGTTGCAATCACATTAGGCAATTGGGCTACAGCATAGAACTTTGTCTTCATGGCATTGACATGGGCTGTGGTGGTGGGCAGTGTGATGTGGTGTTGCACATGCCGAAGGAGTGCATCCAGCAAATGGGCAAGAACTGCACAGAATGTGGGCTGTGTCATGCCGTGCATCATGGCCACAGTATGCTGGAAGGTGCCAGTACCTAGGCATTGTAATACTGACACTAGCTTGAGAAGTGGGGGCACAGCTGTACGGATGTTTATCCTGCTCCCTATGTCCTCATGATTTGTACTGAGCAGCTTAGTAATGGTTTCCCTGTTGAATAGGGTCACCAACTGGGTGTCAGTGAGAGTCCACGTGAGGGCCTGACCCTAGTGATGGGTGCAAGCCTTGCTTGGGCTCTTCCCCCCCACCCCTGTTCTCACTGTGCCCTGGCCTGGCTGCCCTGCATCTCTACTTTCAGGTGCAACATGAGTAGCTGCCTGTCCCAACTCACAGTGGCTAGTGGCAGCATGGTGTTGGAATCAGTGTTTGAGGTAGGAGTATGCTTTATGTAGCCCTGTGGGGTGGATTGGGCTCACCTGTGGCTTCATTCCAGCCACCTGCGTTCATTTACCTCCAGCTTCCCGGCTGGAGGGAACTGCACTGCATTTTTGATGGGATTAGCGCCGGTTTTCGGTGCTACTACCGCCATACATGGACTTGTGATGTGGCTGTGTTTGCGCCTCGTGTAGCTGGCTATAATTGAACCGTCTGTAATAGCGCCGTCTGGTTTTACAGTTGGCAGTATTTGCGCTTGCTCATGATCTGGTGGAGCGGTATTGGCAGTGCTAATTCCACTACCACCACTTGTATGGGTTACCGCCGGACTTGTGATGAGGCCCATAGTCATTTAAGTACTTGGGTACACCTATTTTCATTGTCAACCACAGACTTACATAAAGGAAGGAGGTGTCCTTGTCTAAAAACTAAATTAAGTGCTGTGTTAAATGAAACCAAGTGTAATTTCTAATTGAAAAATGCACACTCTTTCCTGAAAGTGAGAAAGTGACCCTGATAGAAGAAAGAGTTTGTATTGCTTTGGTGTGAAGAAGGAAGAAGGGCTCTATCGATCCTAAGTAGTGTCAAAAGTCTGTTGTAATTTCAAAACTGCCAAAAGTGTGCCGGGATCTAAATATACAACATGCTGCGTGTGTGTATTTGCTTTTGAACACAGAGCAATGTTGCATTTGTTTTAAATCTGAACCTTATCAAGAAATGCTAATGCTCGTGACCTGGTAATGTTCCAAGGTATTGTTTACATTTTGACATAAAGGGGTTCAGGGAACAGGAGGGTTGAACTGTTTATTTGTCCCCTGTTCCAAGTACCAGAGACCAAAAAAGTGTGTTTTATATTTAAGCTTTGTTTTCTGCCAAAGAGACGGTGGCGTGTGTAATCATTTAGTGCAAATATTCCAGGAACGTATTATTGAATAAATATGTATTCTTTTTATATCCCCGCCTGGTTCTTGGCTCATTGGTGGCACAGGGGCAGGGATTCACATGGCTCTATATGTGTCATAGAGAGGGGTGGCTTGAACAAAATCAAAATAACAGATGTGTTGTGTGGCACCTTAATTGGCGTAACTGCCCATGTTAAGGGTGGCCTCCTAATATATCGCTACAATCTGTAATTTATCCTATTTATGGCTTTTACTGATGAAATATCTGCCAAATTACCAAAAATAAAAAATAGACCAAATAATTGCTACAATCCAGAAACATTTCCAAAATTAATTATAACTAAAAAAAGTTTCCAGCATGATTTCTGAACATAGCTTCCATCTCAATATGACATTAAGTATCATCCAACAATACAATAGATGACACTCACAGTACATGTCAATGGCACCCAATATTCTATATTCTGCTTTCTCCATTACCAATGCATCTCTTAGTTCCACCACTCCTCTCACCTTTTTTCTTGCTTTTCGAATCTTGTGGATCCCTTAAGTGCCTGTGATTTGCAGTGCCCCAGTCCCTTTCACCTCTACTTTTTATGTCTATTTGAACCCCATCATGAATTGGTTCATTTACTTGATCCAGGATGTCATAGCTAGGTCTAGGAGAAATCTCCAGAAAGTTATCTAGCGGGACACTTAAATCATTTTGGGAAGATTTGTCTCTACCACAGGGATGGGGTGGGTTTTTGGCATAGACAAATCCCAGGTCGAACTGGCGGTGGACTTCCGAGTGTCATGTGATGATTCTTTGCCCATCTGCCCTAATCTCAAGTCGAATCAAGGGTTTATTCTTCAAGTTCATCCAGCCAATCACAGCCATCTTGGGCTGATTTGTATAGTGTATTCGAAGTTATTCAGTCTAAAAATGTTATGGGCTTAAAAGAAGGGCAATAATACAACACATATAATAAACATCTTTTTAATGAAAGTTCCTATGTAAAATGTTACACAAATAATGTTTAAATACCTTTAAAATCAAGCAATTGGTGGCGTCCATTTTGTGAAATGGACGAACCTCCTGTGCTTGAGTTAATCTCTGCCCTCGCGGCACTAATGAAACAAAAGCCGCCTGCTGGTAGCTTTTCTTACAGCGGCAGCTTTTGCTTCATTAGTGAGACGCTGAATAAATTCAAGACATTTGTGTAGGGTCACAACGTTTGTGTTGAGGAGGGATCACAAAGTGTAAAAGCAGTTTTTTGAGTACAAAATTACAGACAAAGTATTCCGCAGACTGGCAAGATCGGTTACATATATGCAATGCTACAATATCGATGTGGAACTGATTGCGGGGAAAACATACATCTATCCAGAGATCCTATAGAAGGAGGGAATGAAGTAGAAGTAGGGGCCGAACAGGTTTATATGACACAGAATTGTATAATACTGCGACATGAGTGAGTGCAAAATCGACAAAACTCTTGAGAAAGTCATGGGCCCTCATTAGGACCCAGGCGTTAAGGGGTTTACGGCGCCGTAAACAGCGCCGACCCTTAACGCCTGATTCCAAGGTCCCTTCGCGGGATGGTGATTTTAACGCCTGCTTTTTGCAGGCGTTAAAACCCATGCCGCAAAGGGACCTTGGTGCTAATTACGCCACCGTAATTTACGGTGGCGTAATTAGCGCCTTTCCCCATTCCCATTATGCCCTATGGGGCAAAAATGGGAATGGGGAAGGATAAAATGGGAAATGGGGATTTACCGCCCCACTCACCTTGGAATGGGGCGGTAAATCCGCCAACCACCATGGCGTAAACTACGTTTACGCCATGGTGGTAAGGGTACGACCCAGGCGGTAACTTACCGCCTGGGTCGTAATGAGGGCCCATGGGGTTTGTAGAAAAGGTGTGGCCAAAAAAGCAATCCCTGGGAGAAAAGGAAGGGAACTATTGGGAAGTGCGGGATGAATTGAGTGTGGAAAACAGAATACTGTATCGAGCAGGGAGAGTACTAGTGCCCAGTGGGCTAAGGGAAAAGATTAGTAATAATGCACATATGGGACATATAGGAATAGCATGGACAAAGGCTCTTTCAAAGCAGACTATTGGGGGCAGGTAAAATTTGTGTATAGAATGAGCTCTTCGCGAGTGCGTGGGGTGTAACGAGTTAAGTAAGGGATATGGTGCACAACAACAAACTATGAGTTCTATTGAATGTCCACAAGGAGTGTGTGAAGATATAAAAATGGGCATACTATGTCCCCTCGAGATGGGAGAGCAGAAGGGAGTTTTGTTGTGATGATAGTGGATTTGTAGCGGAAAGATTTGCCTGCGAGTCTATTTATTGATAACGGGACGCAATTTGTGAGTGTAGCGATGCAAAATTTACTGGAAAGTTGTGGGGTGAGGCACAAATGATCAGAACTATATCATTCAAAAACAAATGTAGCCATAGATAGAGTGAATTGATGCTTAATGGAGGTTGTGCTTTTAACTAGAGTGTTTGGAACAGATAAAATACACGCAATTGTGGAAAGAGTGAGAGGACTAAAGCAATAGCTTCATGAAGACACTGGGGTGTCAGCTTTCGAACTTATGAGGGGTAGTAAATGCCATTCTGTGGTCTGCCAAACTTGGTTGGGAAGGTCATGCAATCTGGATGTGGATAGGTATGATGATATTGAGAAAGAAATGAGAAGAATACAAAAGATGTCAAAAGAAAGGTACGGTTGTATCAAGTGTGTGAAGAGGTTAGAAGTGTAGAAGGAAATTATGTTTGTGTGAAGATGGGAATACTAGGCACACAGGCACCCATTTGATCCACTTGTGAAGGTGGAAAAAGTGCTTGAAGGTGCAGTGATGTTACAAAGGGGGGCAGGTGTGGAACCTTAAAAGAATTGTGAAAGCATGACAACAGTTTTGTTGCTTCTTCAAGTAGAAAATAGGCGAAGTGTGTTATGTAGTCATATGTTAAAGAACATCTACTTGTAAATAGTTATAGTAGAATGTCAATTTTTCACTTTGTCCTTGTGATGTCTAGAATAGGAAGGTGGTGAAGGCTCCAAGAAGAAGAGCAAGGACAGTTGGAGGAGAGGGAGGAAGAAGTTTCACGGTGCAAGCCCTTTGAAAATGTATCTTAAATAAACCTGTTTATCATTGTTACCTTGTCTGATTCGATGAAGAATCATGACAGAATTGTCTCCACCCAGCAGCACCTGGGTGCTGTTAAGATGACGGAAAGACTGCAGTTTTAATTTTGAAGAGATGAACAGGTAAAAATGTATTAGTAGCGGTTTCATGCAAGAAAGCGGCCAGGGTCCGTTCCTAACCCTTACAACCCAATCAACTTACTCCGCTCTCCACAGCTCTGCTCCCCTTATGCCCTTTAATATGCTCAAACCCATATCTTTGAGCCTAAGTAGGCAGCAACATACCAGAGTGCCTACGTATACCTTCTGGTATGCTGATCATGCCTCCTGTGTAACAAAATAACTAATTATATTATCACGAGAGTCTGTCTTTCATTTCCATGGTTCTCAAGCATCACATTGCAAACAACTTCTGGGTATGATGAGTTTGACGCCTTCCGGTTTTGTCCTCCTCAGGCAAGTGCTATTTCAGTAGAGGAAAGGGAAACTTTCATCGAAGTCAAAAGTGACAGGTGGCTATGCCCCCTTGATCCGAGAAGTTCAGTGCTAGCCTGTGATCCCTGACCTGGAAGTCCCACTCCAGAAGTCGCATCATCTAGAGTCTTGTGAGTCCTGTCTGAGCTGTGACCATTTTCCTCTGACCCTGGGGGCCAGTTACCCTTTAACCCCTTCCCCCCAGAAGCTCCTCCCTCCTCTTTGACCTATTGAACCTGGTAATCCTTGCCCTGAGCAACTAATGACCTCTGACCATGGAAGTTCCCCCACCCTTTGCCCCTGACCCTGAAACCCCCTCCTCACCCTCTATGACTCCTGTCTCTGGAAGTCCTGGCCTGAGCACTTTTTTCCCTGACATCAAAAGTAACTGCCCTGTACCCTTTTGACTCCTGACCTGGAAGTCCTGTATCACCCTCTTTGAACTGTGAAGGTATCATGAAGCAAGACCAGACAATAGATTATCTTTCTTAACAAAAGGACTTTTATTTCAAATGTCAGCATGGATTAAGGCCTAACGTGTCCTACACTAGGGTGGCATTTTCCTCCCAAAAAAATAAAGGATAGTCTGTGTCAGTAAATTCAAATTAAAAGCCTGTATGTGTCCAAAACCTGTGCTTGCCCTCACAACTAAAGATATACAATGTGTAGTTAAGGCAGCACCAAAAAGAAACAGTGTTCAAAATGAAAGTTCTGAGCTTCTTTCAGCTCAGCCTGGTTCGGCTTCCCCTTCCCCAAGTTCAAATATTTGCACAGAGAAAAGGCTTGAGGTTCCCTTCCCCAAGTCTAACACAATCCAAAAATATCTCAGGGTCTTTTCCCCAAGTTTGCCACAGTTTTAGGGTATCTCAGGGGTTCCCTTCCACAAGATCAGCACAGTTCCAGGATATCTGAGGGTTTCCTACCACAAGATCAAAACAGTTCCAGGATGGGTCAAGTCTCTTGAGATTCACCAGTATTGCACAGTTCCCATGGATACTCCTTTTAACTTATATAATAAATAACCTTCTGCCCTTTGCACTTATATCCCACAGCCTTGACTCTTCACCAGGTTGGGTTAGGTGGACTAGGCGCAGTTATCGGACCACACAGTCCACCCATTACAGGTCACGCAACCGATAACCCTTGACACTTTGTGATGCTCTTAATTCTAGTAACACTGGTTTTCCACCTAGCACCAGCGTCAACACTTGACATTTGCTATAGTTCCTTTCTGCTAACTGTGGGGCTTGATCATCACTTATATGTTGACAGTCTTTTGGCTTTGCCACAACTTGCATTCAACTTGCCCCTCTGAGTTCAATAACGTGTTTTTCATCACAATTTCTTTTCACTCAGTACATAAGAAATGTTCATACCAACTTTCACTTTGTTTCTTAATGCTTGCAACAAACTTCACTTCTTTCAACATAGCATGGTATTTGTTTTCCACTTGTGTTACAAATGTCACATGATTTCCATATCTTTTATTGAGTTCGATATTCAGTATTGGCCGTTGCATTTTCCCCAATACTTGGCGCCTTTTCTGTGCGTCATTATTTCTTCAATATCAATTTGTAATTTATTCACAATTCCTTTGGCTTCATTCGGTTTCCAAACGCTCTTGTTATGTGCTTCCTGCTTAAACTTAAATATATGCGTCCCATTCGCCCCAGAGCACCCCGGTATGGATATGATCTCTCTCATACTCACCGGAGCTGCTCTGCTTCATCGGGAGTCCTTGCGCTGGTCTTAGTTCCTCTCTTTCCTCCTGGATAGGCGTTGGGAGAAATGACGAGCAGCGCTTGCTCTCGGAGAACGTTTGGGTGGCATCCTGCAGCAGTTAGGAGTTCTCCGTGTTCCCCAGCTCCAGCTGGAAACATGTAACATTGGCCAGTGTTGGGGCTTTGGTCCTCTCGTGGCTCGCTCAGGTTGCAGCACCTTCTTCCAACCCTGGGCCCACACGGCTTCCTATCTAGTGCCTGCTGCTCGCCACACGCCTACCAACATCTCTCGAGGCCAGTTCTCCCTGCTTTGGTGTGCGGGACTACTTTTAAGCACCTGTAGCCTCTAAATAGGCTGCAGGTGCAGGTAGTTTGCCTGACCCTCATTATAAGGAAATGCCTGATCCTTCATGGGCATCTTCCTCCTCTCAGTACTAAAGTGGTGAAACTGACTAGAAGTGTGCATTGCTCCTAGTCGCTTCTTCTTCGTCCCTTAATATCATACTGTGTGTGTGACAGAAGTATAGATAGACAAAACCCCATGAAGGAAGGGGTAGGGGAGGATTTGTTCTCATAGTGGAAAGGGGGAAACCATGTCTCACCTGCAGACATCTTTTCCCCACTCCCCGACGTCTCTCCACCCAGGTGATCCTCCCTTGCATATCCACCCCCAGGGTCAGTATTCAAAAAATCGAAGGCCTTTTCTTGGCTACCTGAGAGGAATATCCAAGGGGAGTGGATGGGAGGATGTCCTCAGGTTCCTCACAGAACCCTAATTCCGAAAGCACCTCCTCAGCTCTTTTTGACCCTTGACCGCAGAAGTCCCTGCCGTAAGCTCATTGTGACCGCTGCCCTTGTAAGGTTCACCACACCCGCTATGGTCCCTGACCCCAGAAGCCCCTCCCACCTAGAAATCCCTGCTTTGCGCCCCTTGTTTCCTATGACCCGAGATGTCAGCACCCTCTATGAACCCTGACCAGTCAAGTAAGCATAGACATGCTTGGGCATGTTTTGAAGAAAAATAAACAACACTGCATACAACAGTAACAGTAACCAACTTTAAAGGGAACTGAGAATGAGACCATGAGAAGTACAAGAACACATTTTATTATGTCGGAATAAAAATATAATTTTATTGACAAACTTAAAACATTTCACAGGAAAAAAAACAGATTGTTATTACAAACATCTAATACTTGACTTGAAAAAAATCACATTGTTATTAAAACTTATAAAACTTCACAGGAATAAAATCACATTTTGATTAAAAAACTATTATGCTTCACAAGGATAACAAAAGGAACATACAAATACATAATAAAACCCACATGCTCTAACTTTGAAAAATCTATTGATAGCCAGGTTGCCATTTTATAGAGCCTCTATTTATGGGGTACCGTCGTTGGGGTACCATGATCCTCTAAGGGGGCCAATTGTGGCCAGAAAGGAGGCATTAGTGTTTTTGAATGTGGGTGACATGGCAGAGATGTTGCAAGCTTCCGGGTAGACAAGGGGTTTGATCCAGAATCTTTTAAAGTGTTTAATAATTCTCTGTTATCAGCATTACCCACAACCATGGAAGAAGGAACGTTTAACTCTCCGGCAGCCTGCATGAAATGATCCCAACCCCTGGGTGTTTTTGCATTCGGCAGCCACCAAAGCAGTGGGTTGGGGAGGGGAAGTCACCCTGAGGACTCCCCTGTGGAAGAATAGGAATCTACTAGAAATCCAGAAACTGGACTTTGCTAAATCATGGTGGGGACAGGGATTCCCCTGGCTGTGCTTAGGAGAGGGGGAGGCGGGTTGAGGGAGATGCTGTGCCTTGCGGAAATGCAGCGCGGGTTTGGTTTGGCTCCAGTGGACGTATTTTGATACCACAGGTGTACGTACACATGCTATGCAGGTGCAATTTGAGAATAATTATTACTGTCCAAGCACAGTCCACTGGAGGCAGACCTGAAGGTAGGCTTCATCTTGTAGATAGTGATATCCGCACTATCACACTATACCAGGTTGCACTTGCCTTCACCCGCCGCCCCCTGACGGGACTGCTGCAGAAATGTGAAGCAGACGTTGCCCACATTGACCCAGAAGACTTTCAGGAGGCGCTAATGACACAGAGAGAAATCGCCATACCTGCCAGGCTCCTATTAGTCCAATTAGAAATTCTTCTTAGGGTATATTGAGATATTCTGTTTAGATATGGCTGAGCCATAAACACAATGCCACATTATGGCTGGTACATACTATCATACATTGTGGTCATGTTTGAACATTCTCATGTTCTGGCTGGCGATTTAAAGGTGTATATCCAGAACTCTTGAACAACTCATCCAGGATCACCTAAAATTGGCTGTACTGGTTAAAAGTGGTCGAAGTGGCAAACGTAACATTTGTATGCTGTGGTGGGGGGGCGAAAGATTCACCACAGATGTCCAATTGAGAAGGATACATGGATGGTTGCATGTCAATGGAAGAAAGGATTTACAGGAATAAGGGCTGCCTGTAAACATTTACTGGTATATGGAACAGATGGGGAAATGCTGATTCATCAGGGGATAATGATGTGTTGGATCCCTTGTATTGTGCATGAACTGCATGACATTATGGACAATATGGTGTATACAAATACATACATGTCCCTGATCAGTGGTTGTGTTGTAATTATGAAGTTCTATTGGTACTATTAGTACTTTGATACTCTTGTTGACTTTGAAAACGAATAAAAACAGATTTATGAAATAAGTGAATATGGGTGGCCATGGAGCAATGACTAAGGGCCTCATTACACGGACGGCGGTGGACCAAGGTGCTGTTAGCACCTTGGTCCATGCCAGTAAAATACCGGCATCGCCTTGGAGGAAAGGGAAATTACCGCCCTATTCCAAGGTTGGTGCGGCGGTAATTCCCCCTTCCGCCATTGCCCTTCCCCATTCCCATTTTTGCCCCATAGGGCATGATGGGAATGGGGAAGGTGCTAATTACGGCACCAGAAATTGCGGTACAGTAATTAGCTCCCTGGTCCCTTTGCAGGTTGGTTTTTAACGCTTGCAAAAAGCAGGCGTTAAAGTCTCCAACCCGCAAAGGGACCTCGTAATCAGGCAGTAAGGGTTAACGGTCACCAGTACCATTAACGGTGACCGTTAACCCTTACCGCCGGCCCTGTAATGAGGCCCTAAGACTTATGTGACATACTTTACCTCCGCCCAAATAAACATGTTATTTACTCTCAACAGCGCCTAGACGAATAAGTGGATCCAAACCTCCACATGAGGCCCCATTTTTGGGATGCAAGGGCAAGTTGCTGGGTTTTTAAACCTCCTCCCCTTCCTCATCCTCCAAAGGTCACAGGGGGGTGAAGCCTCACTCCATGTACAGCCGCAGGCAGGAGGGATAAACGGGCAATAGGCGTGAACAGCAATGACATTTACCACAGCTGGGTCACTTTCTGTTGCTTGTATTTCTCCAAGGAGATGTTCCATATCAATATATTCACCTTGGATTGCTCTAGCTTTGATTAGTCGATCAGTCAAATTGTTTCCTGCTTTGTCAGGACCTCCAACTTTTGAGTGATCCTTTATTTTCTTCCAAAATAGCTTTATTTTATATGATGTTACTAAACCATCTTTTGATTAGTACCCCACATGTCAGGTGTTTTTTGTTGGCACAAAGCATACCTCTGGCTTTTTATTTTACTAAGAGCTCAACAAATCCATTTCGAACATAGCTTTGAAGCTGTGATCTACAGCAGTAAGGACAACCTAATATATAGTCATCATTCTGCCACAACTACTTTGGAGGGCAATTTTATAACTGGCTGCAGGTTCAGGGATGTCATTCACCCAAGCATTCCCAGCATTAGCTATTACTCTTTCCCTTCATTTTCTTTAATATGGTAGGAACACCCATCCACATTAACTATAGGCATTCCCTGACCGATGTTCTCATCATACGCTTTATGAGGAGAAGCTGGATATGTCTCCATATTATTGGTTGTTTTAAGTTCTCCATCCCCTTAACAATTGCCTTGGATAGAGTCATGTAGGCTGGATAGTCCTTGTCACGTTGCACTCTTTTTATTCTTATCATATCTGATTCCTACAGGGTTACCTTGAATTTAAATAATCCAGGAAGTAATCCTGACTTAGAGGCATTCCCATTTCGTACCCAATCACTCTGCTAATATTTTACATGTTTGTGGGACTGTCATTTTTCAATGCCCATACTGTTGCCAGGAGTGATTTTTCATATTCATTACATTTTATCTCTACAGGTGCTAACGTTTTACTTGTGTAAGCGCTCACTTTATTAGCCTGGTCATGCTTCTTATATAAGATCATGATTGAACAGATGTTGTGAAATCCAGTCACTAGGGAAAAGTCTTTGTTTTTGATGAGATAAGCCAAACATGGAGCATGAGATAAACCTCTTTTCAGTTGTTTCACAGCCTCTGTTTGGGGGACCCCCACTCCCACTTGATTCCTGCCTTCAAAAAATGGTCCACAGGTTGAGAGATTTCTGCAAAATCCTATGTGATTTTACGATTATATTTTGTGAATCCTTATAGATTATGCAATTCACATTGATTTGCGGGCTTCTTCAATTTCAGAAGAGACTCAAACCTCTTTTTTTGGGGATTGGTATCCTCAGCTGTGATTTCATGGTATAGAAAATTCACTTTAGTTCTGCACCACTCTGCTTCCTGGAAAGATAGCTTTGCACCTGCATTTCTCAGGTGAGCCAACACATGATTGATCTCCTCCAGATGTGCTTCAATAGATTTTACTTTGGTTAGGAGGTCATCCACATAGGCCAAATTCTCTTCTTTTACAAGATCAGGTCATTATGTATTAAAATATATTAAAGTCTGCAGAGCATCTCCATTGTCCATTGGGTTTCAATATTCCGAGGAGTGGATTATTAAATGGGACCTATATGATCACTGCACTGCCTAAAATGTCGACTCGGACAATGCTGATTTCCATTACTGCGAGGCTCATTCCCCTACTGACTTCCCCCCCAACCTACTTACCTTTTTGGCGGCATAAATATGTGTGTGCCGCTGACCACCCTTAATCCCTGCGATGCTACTATGTGGGTCAGAGCTGGCGCCACAGGGTTCCCCGCTATTCATCCAATGGTTGGCAGGGACATCCCAACAACCCGACTCCGGTTACAACATACACCTTTGTCGGTGTAATGGGTGTCTGGATTTTTGAATGGCGGAAACACGCAATAAAAGTCATGTTGTCATTATTTGGTCAACATTTTAGTACGATTCCGTAAAAAGTACTGTGGAATAATCCCATGTGGTCGAATAACCACATGGGATTCTACATTTTTAATACTCTCTGTTAGTATTTCAATGAATGTTAGAGGTAACTGGTATTGTCTGACAAATACTGGTTCCATAATAGGGTCTGTAGGCATGGTTGTAAAATGAAGAGACGTATGTTCCCAATCATATGCATCAACAGAGAAAACGTTCTGGAAATCTGAAAACATCTGTCTTATTTTCTGCTTTTGCTTTGTCTCCCCGCTATCATCCATACTGAACTGTTCTTCAACCGTCTGATGAAAGTCTGAAAATATTTCTTGGATGGCTATTTCTGATGTATCCTGTAGTTGGGTAGAGATGTTTTGCTTAGGGCATCTACCTAGGTAATTGATTCCTTAATGTCAAGGTAGGTACCTGTGACTTTGAATGCTATTTAATCTTCCAGCATCTCACAGGTAACTTCCTCCACTCCATAGAGGCAAATGGAGTGCGCCATAAAATTCCCCCTGGTCAAGTATAAATAGTTTCTGTTCTGCTACCATCGCTATTGAAATAACAATCATCTGGGATGAGACCAATGATAGGATTGTCTCGATCCATATAAAAGTATCTGGAATCAACAGTCATCCCAATGGTGGTATCTCGGGATACAATGCTGCTTTGGGGATCATTATTATGAACTAATATTTGATTGATGTCAGCTTTGAAATCTGCTAATGAACATAACGACAGGCCTTGTTGCCGAAGAATACTATTTAAATGAATAAAAGCTTCTTCATTAAACAATGTCTGTCCTTTTCTGATCTCTACTGGCAATGTGTATTGTTAGATGTTTCCTGGAATAGGCACGTCCTCTTTAATTTGAACTTGGGCAGCATAAGGCAGTGGTTGAGCTGACAGAAATGCCTTTCCTAGATCATTAAAATCCATCGGGTTTCCCCTAATTTAGGACCAGACTTTGTTATTGATAAGATCCAAATGTATTGTGAGTACATTTCTCTCTTGAGATCTCTGTGCACTGTGGGGGAAGGCCGATGTGAGTGTGCACCTCACTGCATCGCATTGTTTCTATTGTTGTGTACTTCACGTTATGCATGTTTATGCCAGTGTGGTATACTCAAGTGCACTGAGACGTGCAATACGTGTATGCACTATTTATTTTTATTTGTTAATAAAGATGTAGAGTATTCTTCCACTGGACTGTTTCTCTAAATGTAAATAGTGAATATGTCCGCATACAAAATTCCATTATCTTTGTTGATGTGCTCTTGTACACACTTGGGTGTTTCTAGATTGGACCTGTGGATACTGTGTCTTTCCTATGAGTTTGCCATTGAAAGGAAAATCTTACGAATACCTCATGCTGTTAGCGCCCCATTTAATGAGGTATAATTTCAGGCTCCACCTGCCCATTTGAAATGTGCTTCACAAGGGTGCCGGATACCAAGACTGCTGTTGTGGACTGGGGATTGTGTTTACCGCTCATGCGCACCAAATAACAAAAACCCAGGCAATTTGCTGTCGATCTTTACAGCGTAAGCCTATCAAACAGGTTCTGAGGCTGAAAGCTTGCTATATGATTCAGGAGCACTCCAGGAAGACAAAAATAGCATTCGCAGCATGTGGCCCACAATTCATGGAACTGGTTGCCGGCAATGGCCCATTTCAAAACTGAGCCTGCAGAATCACAGTAGGGTGTATGTTCACTGGTGAAGTTGATAGGGTGTGGCTCATGTCCTATGACTGTTCCCAGTGAACATGGAGCATGCTCACGTGGCGGGGCACCCGCGTGGAAACAGTCCATGCTTCCACATTGGTGCACAGAACATGAACCCTAACTGGATGCTTTGCGAGTGGAGATTTTCACACACGGCCACCAGTGCGCCTGGAGGCCATGCAGATGGCAGTGGTGCGCGGTAAATCCCAGTGACATGACATAACCAGGCATGGACCATGGTTGCATTCTGCTGTAGGATGGCTGCAGAATGCACCCCTGTGCTCCCCATGTATGCACAGGAAACATGTAGCTCTGCTGGCACACTCGGACTGGCCTATAGGGCAATCGGGCAATGCCCAAACCAAAAAACGAAAAATGCTAGTGTGGGCCAGTTTTTTTGGGTCAAAGTGGGCCACATTTTTGACCCATGTGGGCCAGTTTGATAAGTTACTTAACCATGTGGATAGTAGTTTTGACCAGTGTTGCCCAGTAAATATTCTTTAAAATGCACAATTTGCATCACATTTTATGAAAAAACCTCCCCCTTGGGTACCACTCAAACAGTCTGTCACAAAAGGAATGAATTGCCATTTGCAACTATGGGAAACTTTTTCATTGGTGGCGGAGACAATTGTATGCCCCAGCCCGACCCTGTCTGCTGATTAATGTGACAGTGTACCTTTGCTGTGCGCATAACTTCATTTTTGATCCATGTATTTAAAAACTGTGGACTGGAGCCACCTATCATCTTTATTTTCGTAGCTAAACGTGTGCAGCAGCAGTCTCTAAAGAGACAGCATAACTCTGTAGGGTATGCCTGGTGGAAGTGGGGGAGACGTACAGCGGCTTGCGAGTGACCAGGAGTGCCCATGTCTTCATGTGTGATAGCCTTTGCTGGCTCTAGAATAAGTCATGTAGAGGCGCCATTGATCGAGTGACCACTCCCCTTTTAGGCACTGATCTTAGATTCGGGGGCTGGTGTGATTTCAATCGTAATCTTTTGAAAGCGTCCTCCCTCCATCATGTCTGGCACCTGAGGGATTCTGAACTCTAAGGTCCAAGCCTCGCATGGAGACATGTACTCGTGTACGTGTGATGAGAATTCTGCCCTTGCTTGCTGTTGTCACATATATCCCTTTACAAAGATAACTCTTTTAGTGTTGTATTCACCGAGTGACCCTAAGGTTCCTTTATCTGGGTTCAGCACACGTGTGTGAAATCAACCTCTGTGATAGTGATGTGAACCCCCAGTTCACGGTGAACACGAGATGACACGTTATTCTTGTTTCGTGTTGTTATATGATGATATGATATGGCATTTATAACGCTCCTATACACAAGTGTTCAAGGCGCGACGAGGCAAGGGAGGGCAAACAGAGGGAGGACAGAGACAGCGATCCTACTAGGCCAAGTGTCATTGAGGTCACGCAAGTGCAGGGGAGGGGGCTCGACGAGGCAAGGGAGGGCAAACAGAGGGGGGACAGAGACAGCGATTCTACTAGGCCAAGTGTCATTGAGATCACGCAAGTGCAGGGGAGGGGGCTCGACAAGGCAAGGGAGGACAAACAGAGGGAGGACAGAGACAGCGATCCTACTAGGCCAAGTGTCATTGAGATCACGCAAGTGCAGGGGAGGGGGCGCGACGAGGCAAGGGAGGGCAAACAGAGGGAGGCCAAGTGTCATTGAGATCACGCAAGTGCAGGGGAGGGGGGAGTGGAATCGTGCAGGGGGAAAAGGAGAGGGGGGAGTTCAGTACATAGGATAACAGTAAAATAAATAAGACAATAAACAATAAATAAAAGTGCGGGCAGCTGGTGGCAAGTGCAAGGGCAAGTGCAGACATCAAGTGTCAAGTTTTTTACTGCAGTGTGTGATGCTGGGTGATAGCCAGGTTCCATCCCTGCAGCGTGTGTTCAAGGAAAGGCACCACAGAGATGCTCAAAACTGTTTTAATATTTTTACTTATTTTACCATTAGGTCTTTCTTTTACATTGAGATGGGTTTGATGACAGTGATTTGTGTACCTCTGAAAAAAATACGTGTAAGGAAAAATGATCTCTATAACCCACAACACTACCATGTTCAAAATCACACTTGCAATGCTGTAAAGTGACGTGAGCGAATGGCTGCCTTTGCAGCTAGTGCTGCAGCTGAGGGTGCTCGGTTTACAGCCCACAGAGCAGCATTTGAAAGGAACAAATACTCTTTCCATACATTGCACCAGGTAAGAGTAAGGGTAAGAGTAAGCCCTGCCTTCACAACTAGGGGGTCTTTAATTGATGCATGTTAAGTGAAACATATACATTTAGCCAGACACTGCAGTGCCTCCCATGCTACCTTTCAGTCCCAATGTCATTTAATTCCAAGACAAAACAACTGACGTGGATTTCTATGAAGAAGCAAGTATCTCTCTTTAGGACGCCCCAGAGACCTATTGTCTATTAGGATTCCTTTAGGAATGGTAGACTGGGCACAGGGAGGGCTTAGAGCGGGTGCATCTACCGTGGATTCTGTGTCTGGGGTGGGCTCCCGCTTCTCCTAAGCTCTGCTGGAGCAGCAATAAGGTGGCAGCACTACGTAACCCCCCTTCCAGAAGCAGAAACATATCTCTTAAGCCTGCAGTGATTTCATGGCACTCTACCTTGATGGTTTGCACCCCCTCTCTACAGTCTAGAGTCATGCTTACCAGGAGCTGGTCAGTGTGGCAGAAGATGCCTGCATGCTAACAAGGGCCTTAAGATGACATCTAGTTGTAAGAGTTCTCTAAACTAGGTATTGAGAGTTGCAGAACATGTCCCTCTACAGAGGACCAACTATTGCAGTAGGACTGGGAGGACGTGAACTTGTCTATGATAACCACAATTCTGTGATTTGGGGGAGGGCTAGCTATGACACTATGGGCCTCATTACGAGGAGCACGTTAAAAACGGGGTCATTACCGGCATGTAGTTACGAGTGGGTCGGTGCTCATATGACGCCGCCAATAGCGGGTGATTATAGGTGCGTGAGCATGCGCGAACCCCCATGCCGGTAATGGCCATACCGGCCTGCAGCTAAAGGCCCTCTAACCCCCCCCGATAGCGCCATCACGGGACTCGCCGATACCGCCTCCGCCAGGCGGAACCCCTTAATACCGACCCAGTAATAACAACATGCTAATACCGGGCTCCATATACCGGACCCGGAAGTAATGCCATCGCGTCGGAACGGGAAATGCGCCGGTGGACATCTTTAAAAACACAATACATTGCAATCCTCCCAAACCACCAGGTGTTTACAGGAGAGACCAGTGGCAATACTTACACCATGTCGAAGGCAACCCGGAAGACTACCCCCCGCCTGCGGAAAAAGCGCTTTTCTGATGCACAATTGAACATGCTTGCGGACACCCTTGCCGCACATGCGGATGTGATAAAAGTTCACAACCTGAAGCGTGAGGTGCAGCAGCGCAAGAAGGAGATCTGGCAGAAGGTAGCCCGCAAGGTCTCCGCTGTTGGAACCACACCACGGACAGTGAGGGATTGCAAGAAGAGGTGGGATGACCTCCGCCTCAGGGTCCGTAATATCCTGTCAAGCAACAGGAGGGAAGCCGTGGCTACAGGCGGGGGTCCCCACTCCCTGTAGATCCCTGTAGCGGAAAACATGACGTAGCACAAGTGATGTGGAAGAGAGTCTAGGCAAGGCAATGCATGTCCCAACACACACATGAACATATTCTTGTCCAGATAGAGGGCCAAACCCTGCCACACTGAAATGCATGATGAGTGCCAATCCCATTACCAACACACAGCCAACACACACGGACCATGCCCATGTAATACATCACACAAACCCCAATACAACAGCATGCCACCTGCCATGCAGCAAATGCCAAAATGCCCCCACATACTACCCTGTGTGACACACCTGTAAGACATGAATGCATGATTAATGAAATACTCCACAGCACCATAGAATGCATCTGGCATGTAACACCATCACTGATGCCCTGCATCTCTTCTAACACCATCAATGATGCCCTGCATCTCTTCTATCCCCACAGGCACCGATGGAGAAGATGCCAGCCAGGATACCACCACAAGGGCATCCACGTCCCGGCCACAGAAAACGGCAACCAACACCACCACCTCCAGGCAGCCTCGCAGCCCACACCTACACCCAGTGCGCCTGACACTGTGGACACCCAGCTGCCAACACCTACACCCAGTGCGCCTGACAATATGGACACCGAGCTGCCAACACCTACACCAGTGGAAGGCGAGGCCCTAGAACCACTGGCCACCACCGAAGATGACGTGGAGGAGTATGTGGACCAGGAAGGAGTGACGCATGTGGCATGTCCACACTCCCCAAACCCCGTGTCCACCCCCCACTCCAAACTCAGCCCTCACCCACCTACAGCAGTGCCGATCCCTGCCTGCACGATTCCGACCTGAGCCCCATGCCCGAGGACATTACTGATAATGCAGGCCCTGTGACAGCACCCTCGACCACTGTTGCTCCCACCAACAGCCTTGAGGTACGGCTGGTGAGGGTGGAGCCAGACAGGAGTCAATGTTGGACCTGCTGCGCCAATATATCGCGAATGGCGAGGACACCAGGCGGGAGAAAGCCACAGCCATAGCAGGGACCACAGCCGCCATAACGGCCAACATAGTCGCAGTCAATGCCTCGGCATTGCTGATGAGAGACTGTCTGGGGCCATCACACAGGTCCTGACATCCATCCTGCTGCACATGCAGCAGCCACGACTTGCATCAGGCGTGGAAATCCCCATCGACTCCTCACCATCCACCACACCTGCATCCTCTGTCCCCACTTCCTCTGGACCCTCCAGCCCTGTGCGTCCTACGAGAAGGAGTGCGAGGCACACTGAAATGCTGCCCCCGGACAGCAAGAAGTCCCGCAACTAGTGTGGGAGAACTATGGGAGTGGCTCAGATGGTGTTGGGGGTGAATGGGAGCATTAGGGGGAGTTTACTGGGCGATTTTGCGAGTTCACCTGGGGATTTTGGGAGTTCACTGGGCTTTTGGGGGGGTTCTCACATTTTTGGAGTTTGAATCAATACACCCGTTGTGTGAAAAAACATTCAATGCCTGGACATTGTTCATTTTGTGTGTATCCATTTAATGTATGACGGTGTTCGGTGCACAACTCCCAACATTCCCTGTGTGCATGTCCACATGGACCCAGTGTGTCACTGACACATATCTAGCAAAGTCCCTGTGGTTCATAAGTATTTTTGAATCAGTGATTGGCGTACTGCACGGCCATCCTATGCATCACGTACTGGCAGGGGTGCTGCTTCACCTCCGTCTACAGCCTCATCATCCTCACCCAGTGCATGCATGTCAATGTCATGAGGCAGTGGTACATTTCTCCGGACACACATGTTGTGCAGCATGACACAGGCCATGGTGATCTTTGCCACCTTATCAGGCCTATAAAGGAGTGCTCCACCAGACCTGCTTAAGCAGCGGAACCGCGCCTTCAACAGGCCAAAGGTCTGTTCAATCACAACACGGGTACGGGTGTGAACCCGATTGTACACCTCTTCATGGCTGTTCCGCGGGTTACGCACAGGGGTAAGTAGCCATGGTTGAAGGGTTATCCTCCATCACGTGCAAGCAAATATAAATAGGTGTGGGTCACTATGAGCTGCCACCTTCAGGATTCACAGTCATGCCCGCAGATATTTGCTGTGGACATGCACTGTGGGATGTATTTACCCATGCATCCGAGCCCTACCTCAAAACTGTGCAGTATTGACATGGAAAACATCATGATGACCAGAGCTTCCCAGAAAATGCACAGGGAAATGCATGAAGAATAGGCTGCCACTCATTTTTGCCGATGTTATGGGCACAGAAGGACGCTGCCTAAAACCACCATTGGACTACCCACACAGTAGTCTGAAACCATTGGGAGTGGCAATGCTGATTGCCAAAAGCAAACCCATAACTGTTGGGAATTCATTTTCTTAAATCCCAAAAAGGGGTGCAGTACCAATACTCACCACTATCCAAAAGCCGGCGTTTTAAAACCACCAGATTTTACTTTTTTGTAGAAAACTGAATAAATGAACCCAAAACATGCCAAAGAAAGACATTTTAAGAGGTGGATCCAATGTAAAGTTATATTCTGAAGTGACTTGAAGGTTTATAACAAGACTGGCTGAGCTGTGGAGTTCAGCAGTTTAAGTAAATTTGGACTGAAAGACACTAAAAAAAATCTAAATGTTTAAAAGAAATGAGTGACCTACTTTGAGTGTCACATAGGTTGCAATTGTTTAAATGTCATAGTTTTAAACTTAGAATCAGCATCCTAGCTGCATATGTAAAAAAATGTCTTGACTTAAACTGGGGAACAAAAGTGACATTTTATCTGAAACCTGGATTAAGGAACTGGATTCTGCCCACCAGCCACCCCCATCAGGAGTGAAACTTGAGTCACAGCTGTGTTCCCAGGCCTATCTGCCTTTTGCTGGCCACACTAAGGATATGCCATCTCTCTGATAATTGAATTAAGGGGAGCCCCACAGAATACAGGAGCTCTGAACAAAGCCCTGTCCTGACTCAGGCAAATGTTTTATTGGCGGGAGTCGTAAATGGAGCTTCCTCTTGGCAGAAGCTGGGAGGGGCAGGGTCTCTGAGCTTGGCAGAAACTGGAAAGACTGGTTTCTGTACCATGTGACATGAAAAGACACACCTCTATAGCCAAAATATGGTTTTAGAAAAAGATGAATAACTCATAGAGCGGACTTGTGAAAATTTTATAGATGACACCATAATTCTTGTGATTTTTTTGCCCACATTTTAAGAGGTTTTTAGAACCGGTGGCATGTTCAGGGGGGTTTTAGCGGAAAAGAGGATATTACTCAAAATGTGTGCTTGTGAAAAATCTGACACTTCATCAACTAATGTCCATACTCCTTGCGCACATGTGTGTAAATTTGGGGTAATGTCCGGGATTGCAAACCAGTTAAAAAGTGCAAAATATCGCTATTTCGGAATGCAAGCCCCCAGGAAGAGCAGAGTTTGAACAGGGTATACCTCCTGTAATGCATGATGGGTGCATATGATTTTAAAACAATATGTACCTCTGCAAATATGTATTTGGTTCAAATCTAGAGTTGTGTGCAAGTTGACAGGAGGAGTGGACTTTCTGCAGGCTGTAAAATGACATCACTCTGACACAACTTAGCTCCCCCAATCAGGGGAGAAATGAAAGCTTGGCCAATGATAAGTGGAGAGGGGCTGGCTAGTGATGCAGCTCACACACACCCATTTTAAAAACACATAAAAGCAAAGAGACAGGACAGATAGGGACCTTCAAATCCATTTGCAGCTGGAAGCTCTGCCGGGAAAATCCATACTTTACCTCCATCAACCTTCAGAGACCCAGACCAGACCAGCAGAGTAGAGCTGACCTGTTAGCAGAACCAGAGAGAGCTGACCCAGATCACTGTGAAGTGCAGAGTCCAGTCTAAAACCTGACCAGATCCGTGGCGTGGCCCATTTCACTCAAGAATATAGTGTGAGTACCTAGAAAACTGTGCAGAACCACTCTCTTAGTTAAAATAATATAATCCAAGCTATTTTAATCTAAGTAGAACTGCCTCCTAACTGTCACCTGTCATTTGTAAAGCTGTCACTTGTGATTTGCTAGTTGCAAGCTGCACTTGTCTTTTTGAACTTTAAAATTTCAAATCTGAAAAACGACCTTTATTTAATCGCTCATATCTCCGTGACCGTTTGTGCTAGAGACTTGCAGTAACTTTCACCTGGAAGCTGAGATCCTAGGCTTTCTTAGGACCTCAAAACGATAGTGATAGTCCTTGTAGTTCCTCTGTAATCGCACCAGACGCATTCGCGAATTTTACCGCGATTTGCAAATTTCTCCACGTGTGAAAACAGATGCTGCTTGCCTTCCATTTGCCAGAAATTCGTTTAACCTGCTAATTATCCCTGAATCATTGCTAGTGTGAGCCTGGACTAATATTAACTTGATACCACTCACCCTGAACCTCTAGAGGGAATTAAAAGCATTTTAGCATATTTTTCACTTTATTGCCAGCACATATAAAAGCATTTTGCCTGTGTTTTCAACGTCTGTAGTCTAAGTTGCTGGGTGAACTGAATTACATTTGAATTGCATTTCTGAGAATTGTGTGCCTTCCTTCCATTTCCCTGCATTGCATAAAAGGGGGGGTGAATTGTCCAAGAAAGTGATTACACTGTCTTTTGCTGAAATCCTATCAAGTTATTTTCTGTACTGCATTTCATTCCACATTGCATCCATTTGAAACCATAAAAGTATTGTTGCTATCTTATCCATTTCATGTCAACTCCTTAGTGATTATAAAGAAGTGTGCTAGTGCCAGATTCTCCGTTGTTAATCTTTATCATATCAGATTAAGTGTGATATTCAATTATTAATTTATTATAAAGCGTGATATATATATATATATATATATTGTTTAAATTATCAATTAAACCTTTTAACTTGCAAAACAGAACTACTTTTTGGCTCAGTGGGGTCAGGAGGATTCCAAGAGAGGGGTGTTATATAGGGGTAGTCATCCAGAACGCATGAACTGGACATAAAGTTATATCAATAAGGGTTTTCATTCAGTATTCTAGACTAGGCGTTGACTTGGCTGTAGTGCTGAATTGAATCCTCTTACAGCACATGTCCCTGTACGTATACACAAATATTATTTAGATGCATTCTATACTGCCATAAGGTGTGATAGTCTGGATGGCATTGTACAGATGATGCAGGGTGAATTCTTGCATGCTGGTGTACTATGGTTGCAGGACGATGTTTTGCCTCCCATTTTTGCTGTGTATACTAAACAGTGTATGGTCACATTTGCCACATTGGCACAGTTGCTATCATGTTTAGTGATGCTTTGCTAGACATACACATGGTGGCCAGGTTGTGCGTCTTACATGTTGTCATTGATATACGTAATTGGTCCAATGTGTGCCAGTGATGTGTTGTGGTGTTGGGGTTGGGAGGTTCAGGTTGGGAGTGTTTGGTTCTGCGTGCATTCTCCACTCACCGTGCATTCCCACCCAGATGGAGTATGCATCCCCCCCTTTCACACCCAGGTGGAGTATGCATCCCCCCCCATTCCCACCCAGGTGGAGTCTGCATCCCCCCCCATTCTCACCCAGGTAGAGAATGCACCCCCCCATTCCCACCCAGGTGGAGTATGCATCCCAACACATCACTACCCCGATGCACTGCCATGGGACAGTCAGGTAACTCACCAAGCAGCCAGGCACTTAGTCCAGCATGTCGCTCCATGTGACGGGGTAGCGTGGAGTTACACAGCACCATGGCATCATGTGTGGATCCGGGATATCGGGCGCAGCAATGTGTGATGATCTTGCTGGAGTCACATACCATCTGCACATTGATGGAGTGGTATTGCTTGTGATTGAGGTACACCGCCTCCACGGCATGAGGGACTACCAATTCTACATGGGTGAAGTTGAGGGCACCAACACAATTGGGCATGCCTGCCAGTGCATGGAAGCCTACTTTGGTGTCGGCTATCTTTTGGGCAGTCCATGGTAGGGATATGTGGGTGCTAGCGTGCTTCAGGAGGGCATCCAGCACTTGGGTCAGCATGCGTGAAAATAGTGGTTGTGAAATGCCATGCAGCTGGCCCACTGTGTGCTGGTAGGTGCCTGTGGCCAGGAAGTGGAGCACAGACACGACC
The DNA here is from genome assembly GCF_040938575.1 of Ambystoma mexicanum. Lineage (NCBI taxonomy): Eukaryota > Metazoa > Chordata > Amphibia > Caudata > Ambystomatidae > Ambystoma > Ambystoma mexicanum. The sequence continues at coordinate 535,925,044 of NC_090923.1, forward strand.
ATTAGTAGCGGGGGAATGGCAGTGCGTATTTCTATGAGGCTGAAAATGTCATTGTTTATCATGTCCACTATGGTGGTGATGGTTTCCCGGTCCAACCGGTACAGGGTGTGGATTTGCTCAGGGGTTAGGTTGAATGGACTGGGTATGATGCAAGAGATTGGTGGCTGCCTACGAGGTACTACTGGCTGCACTGGTGGTAATTGCTGGGCTTATCTCACCCTCCTTCTACTCCTGCATCTCCTCTGTGCTGCCTGTTGTTGCTGCTGTAGTTGTTGTTGTTGTTGTAGTTACTGTTGTTGCTGTAGTTGTAGCAGTATGGGCATGTCCTCCAGCCCCATGATTACAAAAGCTAGTGGTATCATTTTGGTGTAGGAAGGGGTGTGGTGTGTGGGTGTACTCCTTTTATGCAAGAACAAGCTCCATTGACTCCACCTGTGGTGATTGTGTGCACCTGTAGCAGTTTGCTTGATTGCAGATTGCTGTTTACGGGTGGTCCGCAATGCCTGTATGGCCGCCATCATGCAGGCCCTAATTACCGCCTTCAGGATGCCGGTAATTGCATGCCCACGTGGGTTGTGATGTCCTCCTATCACCGGCATCCCGGTATTTACTTTTGGAAGGGGCGTGTGTACGCGCCCATGCCGGTATGAGGGGGCCCGGTACGGGTGGCGCCGGTATTGGCGGGTTGTCGAGTCGTAATGACCCAGACCCGTTAACGATGCCGCTATTACCATTCCGCCTTCCTTTTTACATTGCCTCCATTCTCGTAATGAGGCCTTATGTATCTTTGTTGACCTATCTGTAACTCTGCAAGTACCCTCACTCATGGGCCCTGCACAAGTAGAAAAATCAGCAGCTACCCAAGGCAGAATTACACCGAGCAGCACTACAGTCTATGGGCCTCATTACAAGGTTGGCGGTAAGGCAAAAACGATGCCGGTATGGTAATACTGGCATCGTTTACCGCTCCGGTGTATTCTGACCCGGCAACCCGGTATTAGCGGCAGCCTAAATAACGGCGCCGCTAATAGCGGCATGGGGCGAACACGTGCCCCTTCGGGAAGCAAATACCGGCATGCCGGTAATAGGGGGACATCCCAACCCACGCGGACATGCAAATACTGGCATTGTGAAGCCGGTAATCACAGGCTGCACGATGCAGGCCATACAGGCTTTGCAGACCACCCGCAAACAGCAATCAGGAAACAAGCCAACTGCCACAGGTGCACACAATACCCCCAGGTGGAGGCAATGGAGGCTGGGCCAGTATAAAATGAGCACACCCACACACCACACCCCTTCCAACACCAAAATGCCACTACTAGCTGTTGCAATCATGGCGCTGGAGAACATGCCAATACTGTTACAACTACAGCAACAACACCAACTACAACAACTACTACAGCAGCAACAACAGGCAGCACAGAGGAGACGCAAGATGAGAAGGACGGTGAGACAGGCCCAGCAAATACCACCAGCACAGCGAGCAGTGCTTCGTAGGCAGCCACCAATCCTTTGCACCAGACCCAGCCCATTCAACCTAACCCCTGAGCAGATCCACACTCTGTACAGGTTGGACCGGGACACCATCACCACCATAGTGGACATGATACACAACGACATAGGCAGCCTCATAGAAATCCTCACTGCCATCCCCCAGCTACTAAAGGTAGGTAGTGTCCGTGCTCCACTTCCTGGCCACAGGCACCTATCAACAGACAGTGGGGCAGCTGGCATTTCCCAACCACTTTTTTCACGTATGTTGAACCAAGTGCTGGATGCCCTCCTGAAGCACGCAAGCACCCACAAATCCCTACCACGGACTGGCCAGGAGATAGCCGACACCAAAGTAGGCTTCCATGCACTGGCAGGCATGCCCAATTGTGTTGGTGCCCTGGACTGCACCCATGTTGAATTGGTAGTCCCCCATGCCATAGAGGTGGTGTACCGCAATTGCAAGCAATACCACTCCATCAATGTGCAGATGGCATGTGACTCCAGCAAGATCATCACACATTGCTGCGCCCAATATCCTGGATCAACACATGATGCCATAGTACTGCGCAACTCCACCCTACCCCGTCACAATGCCTACATGCTGGACCACATGCCTGGCTGCTTGGTGAGTTGCACAACTGGGCCATGGCAGTGCTCTGGGATACTGATGTCTAGGGATGCATACTCCACCTGGTTGGGAAAGGGGTGGGGGGATTCATACCCCGCCTGGGTGGCAATTGTCAGTGATTGGAGAATGCATGCAGAGCTAAACACTCCAGACCTGACCCTCACAAACGGAACATGACACATCACTGGCACAAATTAAATAAATAATGCATATCGATGACAACAAGTAAGAGGCACAACCAGGCCACCATGGTGATGGCAAGCAATGCATGACTGTACAGGATGGCAACTGGGCCACTGTGGCTAGTGTGACCATGCATAGAACTAACTGCTTGAATGGGAGGCTAAACATTGTCGTACTACCATAGTACATCCGCCTCAGCATGCATGATTACACCCTGCATCATCTATTGAACGCCATCCAGACTACCACACCTCATAACAGTTTACATTGCATCTAGGTGACAATTTTGCATACGTACAGGGACATGTGCATGTCCACACCAAATTGCTGCCGCCATGACTGTGCTTCCTGAAGGTGCCAGCTCAGAGTGACACACACCTATTTGTATTTGCTTGCAGGTGACGGAGGATATCCCTTGAGGCCGTGGAAACTTACCCCTGTGTGGAAGCCGCAGACCAGCCATGAAGAGGAGGACATTCGTGTGCACACCCGCACCTGTGTTGTGATAGAGCAGACATTTGGCCTGTTGAAGGCGCGTTTCCGCTGCCTAAGCAGTCTGGTGGGGCACTCCTATGTAGGCCTGAGAAGGTGGCAAAGATCACCATGGCCTGTGTCATGCTGCACAACATGTGCGTCCGGAGAAATGTACCACTGCCACCTGTCATTGACATGCATGCCCCGGGTGAGGATAATGAGGATGGAGACGGAGGTGAAGTAGCCCCCCTGCTAGTACATGATGCATGGGATGGCCATGCAGTACGCCAAGCACAGATTCACGAATACTCCTGACCCACAGGGACTATGAAAGACATGTGGACATGCACACAGGGAATGTTGGGAGTTGGCACTGAACACCGTAACACATTAAATGGATGCACATGACAATAACAATGTCCAGCCATGGATTTTTCTTATCACAACGTGTGTATTACTTACAACAGCAAAAATGTGCCCACTCTCCCCACCCTAACCCCCCCAACAAACTCCCATACCCCCCCAACAAACTCCAAACCCCCCAACCAACACCAATACCCCCAATAAACTCCACAAGATGTCCCCTTCACCCCCAACCTTGTGTCCCACTCCCATTGTCCGCCCACACGACTTCCGGGACTTCTTCCTGTCCGGAGGTGGCATTTCAGTGTGCCTTGCACTCCTACGTGTCTGGCGCACTGGGCTGGTGGGGACAGATGAAGGTGGTGTGGAGGTAGTAGATGAGTCGCTGGCAGGTTCCACACCTCCTGCAAGCCGTGGCCACTGCATATGGAGCAGCATTGAAGTCAGCACCTGTGTCACCGCCCCCAGGCAGTCCCTCATTAGCCAAGATGATGCATCAACAGCGGCTGTGTTGGCTGCGATGGCCGCTATGGTCCCCGCAATTGCTGTGGCAATACCCCACATGGTTTCCTCCCCGTCCGCTATGTACTGGCGGAATAGGTCTAACATGGCCTCCTGTCGGGCCTCCACCGTCGACAATCATGTCTCCAGGGTTTTGGAGGGGGCTGGAGTGGTGGTTTGTGCAGTCACGTGGACGGCATTTTCAGGACTGTACTCATCAGAGGTGGGTAGGTCACAGTCACGGAGGCAGGGATCAGCTTCACTGCAGGTGGGTGACTGCAGGTGTTGGGGCGAGGGGGAGGGCACGGGGCTTGGGGTGGCCGGGCATGTCACCTCGGTGTCTCCCTCAGGCTGCACACTGGCATAAAGTTCTTCCCCAGTGGAGGCGGGTGCTTCCAGGGACTCCCCTTCGACAAGTGTGGGTGTGGCCTGCTGGGTCAGTAGCATGTCAGGCACACTGGCAGCAGGTGTTGCTGGCTGTCTCCCAGCTCGCACAGGCACACTGGCAGTGGCTGTGGCCTGCTTGCCTCCAGCGGAGGTGGTGGTGGCGGTGGTAGCCCTCTTCTTAGGGTGTGAGGTGGATGCCCTCGCGGTGGTCTCCTGGGTTGCTTTTTCCTCATCGGTGCCCTGGGGGGTAGAAGAGATGCAGGGCATCAGTGGTGGTGTGACATGGCAGAGGCATACGATGGTGCTGTTCATTATTAATTTGATCATGCATTCATGTCTTACAGGTGTGTCACGCAGGGTATTCAGAGGGAGCATGTTAGCATTCACTGCATGGCAGGTGGCATGCCGTTGATAGGGGGTTTGTGTGTTGGGTTACATGGGCACGGTCCTGGTATGTTGCCCGTGTGTAGGTTATGGGATTGGCACTCAGCATGCATTTCTGTGTGGCAGGGCTTGGGCCGCAATCTTGACTTGGATATGTTGATGTGGGTGTATTGACATGCATTGCCTTGCCTAGTCTCACATCCACATCACTAGTGCTAAGTCATGTTTTCCCCTACAGGGATGTGCAGGGTCACTCACCTCTTTTGTGGATGATGCCGCACCCATCTCCATCTCTCCGAATCCCTCTATTGACTCAGGATCAATAAAAGTGCTGGCAGTCTCCTCCCAGGGCATCAGCTTAACCGGTCATGTGGACCCCCACCTGTCTCCATGGCCGCCCTACTGTTGCTCGATAGGATGTTTCGCACCCTCAAGCGGAGGTCGTCCCACCTCTTGTGGCAGTCACGCACGGTGTGTGGGGTGGTCCCCACGGCCGACACCTTCCAGGCAACCTCCTGCCAGATTTCCTTTCTCCTCATCTGGGCTTCTCGCTTCATATCATTGCTTTTCATTATGACTGCATGTGCAGCCAGAGTGTCAGCAAGCATATTGAGCTCAGCGTCTGAAAAACGCTTCTTCCGCTGCCGGGTGGTCGTCTTCAGGGTGGCCTTGACATCCTCAGGGTTTTCCAAAACAGCAGGACACGAAAAGACTGGTGGTTAGGGAGGATGGCAATGGATTGTGTTTTTAAAGATGGCCGCCAGCCCATTTCCCGTTTCTGCGCGATGACGTAATTTCCGGGTCTGATTTTGCGAACCCGGTATTAGCATGGTGGTATTACCGGGCCGGTATTTAGGGGTTGCTCTGAGGCGGTGATGGTATCGGCAGGTCCCGTGATACCGCTATCGGGGGGTTGGAGGGCCTTTAGCGGCATGCCGGTATTACCATTACCGGCATGGGGGTTCGCGCGTGCTCGTGCACTCGTAATCACCCACTATTAGCGGGTTCATACGAGCATGGACCCGCTCTTACCGGCATGCCGTAATGAACCTGTTCTTACCGGGCTACTCGTAATGAGGCCCTATGTCATATACAATAAAGCAACTTACCTGTTACCCACCCCACAAGAGCCTTCATGTCTAACGCATTCCACAGTTCTCTTCCACTGAGGGATGGCTTTTCCGTAGGCTATCCTCCCCATATGAAGATTATGGCTCACTGAGGACCTCAAGTTCACATTTTAGTTTGAATTTTTAGGTCTGAAATGTACATCTAAGTTAAGATTCCTTTCATCATTCCTAATGGGAAGGCATGTTGCTGCGATGGTTTCAAGCAGTCAAAATGTCATAGAGAGGATAGCTCAGGGGCAACGTGCTCGCCTTGGAAGCAATATGACATGGAGCAACATAGGTTCGATTCCTGGGTCCGTGCTTATAAACCTCTGGGTATTAAGCGCATTATGAATAACCAATCATAACCTAACCTATCATAGTTCGCTGATGTATCCAGACAATTTGAGATCATTTAACAGACACCAACACCACAACCAAACATCAGGTCACCTCTGCCTTTTGGACAATACAGAAAGATGTGTCACTAGGTGGAGTGGCTGGAATTCTTTAGTCAAAGCTGCAAACATTTGGTAAATATGTGTATGCATTTTTCCAAGCCAAATCATTGATGCTGAAGTGTCACCTTCACCTAATAAATACGTACTTATAGAAAAAGCTCGAGATTGTATAAGCACTAACAGCTGATTGATTTTACTTGACCACGAACCACGATCCACAGCGAGAGCAACATAAGCAGTTCTAAATCAAAGATTAGATACTTAGCTTTGTGGGTTCTCCCCTCCAGGATACCCATACTCTTAATGTAACATGTTTTCCACATCTATGTAGCATAGTAGCATGTGAGACTTGGCCCCACCAAAAGTCCATAGTCACAAGGGAAATTCAGCACTCGCAACATAATTACCGAATGTTTATGCTGACAACTGAGAGATAGTGAGTGAGAAAAATCAAGTAACATGGTACATTTCCAGAAAGCATCCCCTTCTATATGGAATAATTCCACTGGACACTGTTATGCTTACAAGGGATCTGATTGGGGAGTTTGAATTCTAATGCCCTACCATTGATACCAAACGATCAAAGACGCTTTCTCATAGTTTGCTCTTTTGTCCACTTCATCAGAAAATACGAAAGTCAATGCTAATAATATACCTGACAAATGCGAACTGTCTTCAATACACAGCAGCCATTTTTTATCGTCTTAATCCCAAACGTTCAGTTTAATTTATTTTGAATGCAAATCTGCAGGTTGCCTTGTGTCAGAGAGCCTTGCTTTTAGAAAGGCTCTGTTATTACTTACTTTTTGTACTTAGCACTTTTAGAATACATAGGATTGATATTGCAATATTACTAATTGTGTCTGAAAAGATACACAATGATGCATTCCATACACTTCACTTTGGATTTGACGAGATGTTATAATTATTAAGAATTCAATGTCTTGTGAGAGGAAATCTTGCTTTTTTTTCAAATTAAATTTGTATTAACATGTACGTAGCACAGTTCAACTTGTAGCCACATTGCCCCAAACCTTTAGTGGTACATACAATTATTTTTATTTGTAAATACCCTCCCACTCCCCACCCTCACACATTTCCTCTTTCAAATCCATTTGTGTTTAAAGGGACGAATAATGTTAAATAAAACGCATTCAAAGCCATGTTGAAAATCTTGCCATTGAATGTACAGGGTATTCTCACTCATCTGCTGCTTCACTCCTCTTTGTTTGTAATTTCTAATGTGAATGTATGCGTTTGTATCAATTACTGTACACTTAATACTGTCAGAATGAGAAGCGGATAGCCCTTCCCTTTGATTAACCTGACAGATCAAGTCAAGAGAGTCATCATCTATACTAACCATAATTCACTATGCTTCTCATAACGCTCTCAGCCAATCAGGAACAATGATTCCTAGCAAATGCTGGGCACTATTAGTCAGTAGACACTCAGAATCCTTGTTCTGTATCGACTTGGACTAGTGGGAGGTTACTATAATGGCTGCTACTTGCTTCTCCCTGCGGCTTTCCTTGCCCTGATTCTGTTCACATTCTTGGTATAGACAGGGCCGAGGAAAAGCGTCCCATTCACGGACCTCTCTCTGTCTCTCTGGAGCCACATCCGTTGCATCAAGGTGTTCTGTGTTATTGCTCCACCTTCCCTCAGCCCCTCTATGTCACCATAGTTAGTAGCACAGAGGTGAGGGAAGGCACGGCAATGGTAAAAGGGTTTTTAGGTGTCATTCACCATCCCAAAGGTGCTCTAAATTAATTGTGCAGTTGGTGGAATTCCCAGGCATTAAGTACACAGAAGCCCTTCTTAATGCCCTTGCTTAACCTGGGATGTCAAGTTGGGCTTCTGGGCACTGTGAGACAGGCATGGTATCAAGAGATGACACAGACAACAGAGTTTAAGTTTTAAACAGTAAACAACTTTCTTTAAGGTCAGGATGGTGTAAGGCCTAGCTTGCCCTATCTCTAATTTGGGATTTCCCTCAATTTATGCAATTAATGAAAGTCTAAATCTGTAAGTCCAAAGCAAAATTCTCTCTGGGCCAGTACCTATGCTTGCCCTCACACCTAGCTAAACATATGGCCTCATTACGTGTTTGGCGGCAGCCTTGCCTGTAAGACAGGCACGGCTGCCGCCAAACCTGTGACTATTCTGGCACCCCGCAATGGGGACGAACATTGGGATTCCGACATTGGTGAACCCGGTCCATCCCCATTGCCGGGTGCCGGTAATAAGGGACTCCCCATCTCCTTTCGGCCCCATAGGGCTGAATGGGAATGGGGAGTGGGATGCACCGGCACCGTTCATAGAGGTGCCGGTGCATCCGACAAGTTGTGCTCGCGGGTGCCACAATGCCTGCCAGGTCTGCTCTGGCAGGCAGAGCGAGAACCGCGAGCACAACTCGTAGTATGGCGGTACGGTGATAACGGTGCTGATAAGCTTACTGGCAGCAGTGTCACCGTATCGCCAGGGTCGTAATGAGACCCATAGTGTAGGGGTGTTCTTGTTCAACAAAAATAGTTTCAAAAGTAAAATACTAAAACAGAGTTCTGCTGCATTCTTCTCTGGCTCCCTTATTCAAGTTCAAAGCGTATTAGTTCACAAAGTTCAACAAGGTTTCTCAGAGTTCCTTTCCCCAAGCTGTAAAGCACTCTGATTCATAAAGGTCATGGGGCTTCTCTCCAAGTTCAAACATATCAGTTCACAAAGTTCACCAAGGTATCTCATGGCTCCTTTCCCCAAGCTTTGAAGCACTCTGTTTCATAAAGGTGAATGGGCTTCTTAGGATTCTCTTCCCCACGCACAAATCCCCCTGGTTTCACAAAGTTCAACTGGTTTCTCAGGACTCCTTTCCCCGAGCTTTAAATACCTTTCAGTTAACAATGTTCAGCGGGTTACTCAAGGTTCCCTTCCCCAAGCTTTATGCACTTTGTTAAAGAAGGTTAAACAACTCTTCTTCAGTATTCAACAGGGCTCTGGGTTCTCCTTCCCAAAGTTCAAAGTCTCTTGTCATGCTATTCAACAGTCTCACTATACTTGACAGGAGCTCTGGACTCCCTTTCCCAAAGCTCAAAGCACTTTGAATTGTTGACAATATTCAACAGCAGATTTCTTGGTCTCCTTGGTTAATTTAATTGTTGGTTGGGGCCCTCTGGACTAGGCGCAGTTGATGGACCTCACGGTCCACCACAGGTCGCACAAGCATAGGCCCTTAACTTCCCAAGCGCTCTCCATTGTGTCTTGTTCAAATTTTGCTCGCACTTGATTGTGCTGCCCTTTTCTGTTGCACCTTATTCGTTCTTGATACTTACAAGGGTTTGCCCATTGTTCAGAGTACTTACAACACGTCTTTCCTTGTATGCGGTCACTCTGATACTGTGTTTTACACACTTTACCTTTCAGATCATTGTACACATCTTTACTCGATTATACTCTTATTAAGGCCTCTCGCCTTTGTTCAGAGACTTTCGAACACATGCCAACTGCATGCGACCACTCCATTCCACTTTATCCAGTCACTTGCACTCACTCACGCACCGGGTCTCTTAACACATGAAACTCACCGGTCGCTCTGTGGGATCTTGCTGCTTCTTCACTCCCACAGTTTCTGCCCTTAGGCACTCCTGGGTCACATCTCCACCCAGTGGAACGAGCACTCTGAAGCCACCAGTAAGGGACCTTTTGTCCGCACAGCTTCCTCTAACTACGGCTGCTGGCTCTCGGAGACTCACTTTTTTCACCATGCTCCCACAGACAACATCTCTCTGCTTCACCACAACGTCTTGGCATTTCGGTTTCTTCCGCTCCACGACATCTCAGCCTGGCTTCCTTCCTGCTTCTCTCCAAACATGCTCTCTCTGCTCTCTGGGGATTCTCCTTTTATACAGCTACCAGTCAATAATAGGTTGCAGCTGCGAGGTATCAGACTCAATTGCCTGACTTTGCCTGACCCTATTAATGAGACGTGTTTGGTTTGAGTACTGGTATTCCTCTATAGCCCTCTTTCTTGTGTCAGTACTACACTGGTTTTTCTTAAGGGAGTTCTGCATTGCTCTTTGAGGCGTCTTACTCATCCCAGAAATTGATGTAAATTCAGACGGTAGGACAGGATATGAATGGTAATATCCTATAAAGGTTGAGGGAGAGTAGGGTAAATCAGTGATGCAAAAGGGGGGATACCATGTTCCGCACTCAGGCACCCTCTCCCCAATTCCCAAGGACCCTCCACTCAGGGGATTCTCCCTCAGTTGTCCACCCACTGGGTCAGGATCCAAAAGCGATGCAACGTCCGTGGCATCCTGAACAGAAGATCCCTAGGGAGTATAGGTGGGAGTACCTTCAGGTTTTTGACAGCACATAATGCCTGGGAAATCCACCTCCACCTGGGGACTAAGACTTGATTTACTGGACCTTAATATTTGGTAAGAGTTGGAGAGAGTGATGAATGGAAAGCTGCTTGGGAACTAGATTTGGGTTGTTTGAGTATCAGGAAATGTCTTTTGGCTTGTGAAGTACACAGCAGCTGTCCATTTTTAATGAGCCAATTAAAAAGAATGTTTAAGATGGTTTGGTTGTAGGTGGTATCGACTATATTCTGATTTACTTGGTCTGCATGCAGACCATAACCAAAATTGAAGGCTCTACAGAATGTATGATAATATTTTCTTTGTGCTAAACTAAGTAAAAGACAGTTTCATATCTCCAGAGATGAATATTGGGTCTACATTTTGGGATATCACCATGGGATAGACATCCATTCTGAAAAAATGAAAGCAATTTAGGAAGGATCAACCCAAAACATAGTGAATGAAATACATCGTTTTGTAGGATTCGCCATATCCTATCTCAGGTTCATCCAGAATGTTTCTCAATAAAGAACAAACTCAATTATAAAAATGGGTTAACATTCCCAATGTACGACTACATTGTTTTGTACTCCGGAAACCGAATGTGAGGGCACAGCCAGAATGTGAACAATGTAAAAGAAGGTGTATGCATTTATTTATTTCCATCAAAGGACAATATCTGTTAGGACTATTTCAACTGAAGCAGAAGGATGGGTTAATCCCATCACTGATATATACAAGAGGTATCATCATAGTTAAGGAAAGGTAAATCCCTTGGTAAAGTTGAGTTTCAGTGGTTGAAGAGAGAACGACCAGGAATGGCTTGCAATAGCAGATTGTTTTTGGTGGGATGAAGGTCATAACCCTTCAAGAGGGTTTTGAAAGATTGCACCTTGATTGATGATGCTATCGGGGCGAAGGTGGGGGTTCCTTGTAGGATCCCTAGCCAATCGTCGCTGGTACAGGGATCGTCCATGGGCTGACCTGCCACTCGGCAGCAAATAGATAGAATAATAAAGACATCTTTAGGAAATACAATAAAAAACAAGGCAGAAAGAGGAAAGGCGGTGGAGGGAGGAACTAGAGAGGACACAAGTAAAAATAGAACTAGAAAAAAGAACACTAATTGGGTGTGTCGAATTGGGGGAGCGAATGTGTTGGCCGTTTATGACTTCCTAGACTGGGAACAGGCTTAGTTCATTGGGTATTGACATGTCTCAGAGTATGTTTAGATGTTTATTTGTCATTTGTCTTGTTTTTTTCCTTGCATAAAGTGTGTGTTCTTCTTGGTCTACCCTGGAACATCCTAATTCAGACATCAGTGAAGGGGATGATTTAGACTACCGCGTGTGTGCCCAGTCCGGAAAGGTTGCTAAGCTTTGATGATTTTGGTCGCTGGGCAAGTTGACCGTCTGATGTCATTTTTGGCTGGAAGATTAATGGTTTAAATGGTTTGGTGAAGGCGGAGAACTTTTTGAGTTAACTTCATAAAAAAAGATCTTGTATAGCTCTACTGCAAGAAAGATAATGATAGGCTAAATAAGGGCATTTTAGCTCCCATACTAGCAAGACAGGTGGGAACTCAATCCCAATTAACAACACACTGGGACACATTGTGACGCTGAAGCATATCGTGGACACCCAGTTTAGTGTCACAGAGGGAAGTATGATGGTTTGCTAAATTAGACATTCAGAATGAGTGTATATCCTCTGCATGTGGATGGTGGGAGTTTTTCTCACATCCTTTCACAGGAAATATTACATTTGCATAGTAAGAAGGTGATTGTGGCATGGGATCTGAATCTTCCACTAGATGCTATGTATTTATGCATTAATTAATACATTAACCGTGTGGTCTCCTGCAATAGCAACCATTAACTGGATGCTCCAGGATATGGGTCTGTATGGCATTTTCTGACTTAGGAATCCCACTGAAAGATCATATTATTTCTACTTGGCTGCTCACAAATCCATATCAACAATTGATAGATTACTGATCAGCCAGGCCCTCCTCCCAGAGGTGAATGCTTGTTCTATTGACAATAAGTCATCTCTGACCATGCTCTGCTTGAAAAACCACTGTGGGTGGGGGATGGCTCTCCCTATGAAAAAAGATGGATCTTCAGCAACTCGTTGCCCCTGAATGATCATAGAAGAAATAGGCTTGGCATAAGATCCAAACCTATAAATGAATGAGGATAGTGTGATGTCCACAGTACAGAAGACTGAAACACAAGATCAATGAGGCGTATAACTCCAGGAGAGAAAGTTACTATCAGAGCTTAAACCATGATTACTGAGAAACTGATCACAAAACATAAAAACTACTAGTGCACCAACTGAAGCAACAAAGAACTAAAAAACAGGTTAATAGACTGATCTCCGCCACAAGGGTTATATTAAAAAATCAGAAGGGATATGTAGGGAATTTGGAGAATTCTATGAGAAGCTATACTCTTCTGAGTGCACGGCTGATATAACAGAGAGGGAGAACTACCTTAATAACCTGAACACGAGAAGCATATATGCAGACACATACTGGCTTCTCTATGAAATTGAACAAACATTTCAGTTACCCACTCATGAGCATACTGCAGAAGTTGTTTGCAGAAAACAGGGGGAGTCGTGAGTCCACCCAAACAAAAATCAGCATGGTATGTGTAAAACCCATAGTGCTTTCTACAGGTCGATCCTGCCTCTAAATGCCAATGTTAAGCTATATCCCAAGGTACAGGTGATTCGTTTGGGGGAAGTGGTGAAGACTCTGGGAAAGCCTTATGAAATGGGCATCATCTTGGATAAGGGAGGGATTTATAATGTGCAATGTATGTAAGAATCATGTTGGCACAGTAGCTGCACCATCACCAAACACAGGAAAATCATTTCATCAGTTATGCTAGAGATTCTAATTTTCAATACTGCACCACTGTGGCTTTGGCCCAGGGATGTGGAAGATATTTAAAGGACTGTTTTAGCCCCCAAGGTGTGTGCTGCTGTGGATGGTCCCCACTTGGACTCGTTCATAATGCAAAGGGGATGGGGCAGAGTTCTGCAGAGGACAGAGAAGGAATCATCATTGGCTGCTGCAGAGATCTTAATCTTTGTGTCTTTGCCACTTCGATAGCAACACTTTTCCTAACTTTGAACTGCTATGGGATAGCTTCAGGATATATGGTTAATCAGACAAATTCAGTTGAGCTGTCCCTGTTTTAACAATGTTTTGCTTCCCCTCTCCTCGTCTGCCTCTCTGTGCTTCCTTTACATCATCTCTGCTCTCTATCCCTCGCTCTCCTTTATCTCCTTTCATCATTTGGCACTATCCTCTACCTTCTCTGACCTCAATATGCCCTTTTCTGTCTCATTTCCATGTCCTCTTCTCTCTTGAGTCCCTCTTTCTCACTATTTCTCTTCCACCTCCCCTCTTGTCTCTCCTTCCTCCAAATACAATCTTGCCTATAACACCTTCCCTCGTCTTTCTTCCTCCTTTACCTCCACTCTTCTTCTCCCTCATCCAACCGTGCTTAGCTCTCTCCCCTTCCCCTTGGCCTCATGACACACTTCCATAGTCTTACCTACATCTCACTCCCCGTGTCCCGAACTCCCACAGTCCACTGGTCTAGTTGCCCTGTGCCTCCACTAGCCATAGGTATTTTACCGATTTGCAGTGATTTGCCCGAAGCTGAAAGTAACGCGGGCAAAACGTTCGCATGAGAAAGGTGCGAACTACCAAAAGTTTGCACCTTTCTCATGCGAACACACATACAAACTCACACCCACACACACACAACACACCCATAACACCCCCCCCACCCACACCCTCAGCACACCCCACCTACACCCCCAACATAAACAAACCCCACTTACCTTCATCTTCACGCCGGGTTCCTGCCAGTTCCCTTTCACTTCCGTGATCAGGAACCGGCGCTGCAGGGTCCTTTTCTTTTCTTTTTTTTTGTAATGGAAGGCTGAGGGGGTGTCCCCCGCAACCCTCGCTCACTATACCATGAAGTGTAGTGAGCGGGGTGATGCGGGGAACACCCCTGCAACCCCCGCTCACTATACCATGAAGTGTAGTGAGCGGGGCAATGCGGGGGACACCCCCGCAGCCACCATTTTTTTTTTAAACGGAAGGCTGCGGGGGTGTCCCCCGCAATCCCTGCTCACTATACCATGAAGTGTAGTGAGCGAGGCGATGCGGGGGACACCCCCGCAGCCCCCATTTTCTTTTTTAAACGGAAGGCTGCGGGGGTGTCCCCCGCAATCCCTGCTCACTATACCATGAAGTGTAGTGAGCGAGGCAATGCGGGGGACACCCCCGCAGCCCCTGTTTTTTTTTTTTTACGATGCTACCACCAAAGGTTCGTACTTTTGGTGTTCGAACCTTTGGTGGTAGCATTTTTAGAACTTTTGGTCTTTGCAACCATTTATTTTTTCGGTAAAATTGGCCCAGAGCATTTTACCTGCATCTGCCATACTGAAATCATTTCATGGCACACTTGTGTTGCTGCTATCTGTGATTGATTGCAGATCCCTCAATCCACAATGGCACATAATGCAAGGTATTTAGCACATGCATGATCCTACAAGAGGAGAAGAGCAGGCTCCGGGATTTACTGTGCGGGTAGTATATGCAAACATTTGTCTATCTCTCATCTTTACTGTGTGATCAGTGGACACGTGCAGTAGTGGCCCCATGGATCTTTCCCCAACTCTCTCCCTGGCTGATCTCTTCCCAGGTTACCAGGGAGTTTCAAAGGTATCAATATTGGTTATAGAAATGTGTATAGGGATGTACTGTAGTACCTTCGGGATCCAAAATATGCCTTATTCTGAATCCACATCACTGGGCGGGTCAAGGTACCTGGCCTGCAAGGACATCCCAGTTCCATGCTACAGTCCTATCCTAAAGAATGAAACTTCATCACACATCCAGAGTAATGCTAATTTGTGCAGTTGATAAGGGACCAA
The DNA here is from genome assembly GCF_040938575.1 of Ambystoma mexicanum. NCBI lineage: Eukaryota > Metazoa > Chordata > Amphibia > Caudata > Ambystomatidae > Ambystoma > Ambystoma mexicanum. The sequence goes on from NC_090923.1 coordinate 535,940,360, forward strand.
GCCAAAGAGCCTCAGCTTTGGATCCATTGAATTTAAGTGCACTATCCCTCATCCAGTAACTGACCTGATCTAGTCCAACAGAGAGAGTGGAAAAGCCATGAACAGGGAAATTGGCACACATCAAGATATGCTTATAATCTGCAAGTGATATTGACGGCCCAGACAATTAAGTAATTGAATGAAAGTACTATGGGCCTCATTACACGGAAGGCGGTAAGGGTTAACGGTCACCGGTAATGGTACCGGTGACCGTTAACCCTTACCGCCTTACTACGAGGTCCCTTTGCGGGTAGGTACTTTAACGCCTGCTGTTTAGCAGGCGTTAAAAACCGACCCGCAAAGAGACCAGGGTGCTAATTACGGTACCACAATTTGCGGCACCGTAATTAGCGCCTTCCCCATTCCCATAAAGCCCTATGGGGCAAAAATGGGAATGGGGAAGGGCAATGGGGGAATGGGGAATTACCGCCCCGCCAACCTTGGAATAGGGCAGTAATTCCCCTTTCCACCAAGGCCGTGCCGGTATTTTACCGGCATGGACCAAGGTGCTATTAGCACCTTGGTCCTCCGCCTACCGTGTAATGAGGCCCTATGTACATGTTAAAAGCCACAGGGACAGGGGTAGCCCAGGGCATCTCACAGTCCACCATAACTGCTGGCGAATTAACGCGACCAAGATGAATTTGCTCCTGCTGGTTGCTTCAGACAGAGGGAACACACTGCTGTGAGGTCCCCGGCACAGAAGCTACCTTCCATAACCGGTCCGGAAGGTCATAGCTCATAGTACTGAAGGCCATGGATGAATACAGCGGAATAAGGAGTGAGGAATGTTTTTCAATACCTTTATTTCTTTTTGACAGGGGCCTATGAGTGAAACACGTGTCATTTATACCATATATCATGACAGAGGTGTCGGGAAACTTGAGATTGTATGAATCTAAAGTGAGAGGTGCCAGAATGGTACCTTGCTTCATTTAAGTCTTCAAATACCAAGAAAAGGTGCCTTCTCATATGAAAGAATGCACACGATAAATGACACAGCTTTATGCACAAGCTGAACATTCCTTTGAACTGCATAGGCAAAAATGTACTGAAGTGCACAAGGAGTGGGTGTGATCAACTTAAATTGACAGCAAGAATGCTGAAAGCCTCTTTTCTAAATAAAAACAATATGCTTCCGGCTACACATGAAGAAACAGATGTGCATATTATAACCTTAACACTCTCATAACGAAAATAAATGTGAGAAATGTTGCTAAGCACATAAGGACACTTAATTTGTATTATTTAAAGGTACTGCACATGTAACTGCACTTTTAAAGCAAACCCGCTTGCTATTTTATGAGCTAACATATGTGTGTTTCAAATGGAACATCTTTGTAGTTTAAGCAAGAAGAATTGGGAAAATGACACACAATGGGAGTCATTCCGAGTTGGGTGGTAAGGGAAAAATGATGCCGGTAAAGGACTACCGGCATCGTTTCCCGTTACGGCCCATTCTGACCCACCAGACCGTTATTTACGGCGTCGTAAAGTATGATGCCGTAAATAGCGCTTTAGTGGCGCGCGCCCGACACGCCATGCCGTAATTAGCGGCATGGCGTAAACCGGAGCTGATCCCAAGTAAAGCGGACATGGAAAAAACGGCCTCCACAAGACCGCAAAGTACCTTACCGCCATGGAGTAAATACCGGCATCGCCGAGAAGGTGTTAAGGACCCTGAGCAGTGTTTCCAAGAGGAACAGGTGCACTCAATCAGCACAGGTGGAGGCAATGGAGTCTGGCACAGCACAAAAGGAGCACACCCACACACCACACCCCCTCCCACACCAAGATGATACCAATTGTAGCAGCATTCCTGGAGCTGGAGGCCCTGCTTGCAAGGCAGCAACTACAACAACAGCAACTACAACAACCACAACCCCCACCACAGAGGACACACAGGAGGAGAAGGAGGGTGAGACAGGCCCAGCATGCCCTACCGGTGCATCCACCATTACCACGCCGGCAGCCCCCGATCCCCCGCATCAGAGCCACCCCCTTCAACCTCACACCAGAGCAGATCCACACCCTGTACCGGCTTGACTGGGACACCATTACCAGCATAGTGGACATGATACATGATGATATAGTGAGCCGCATAGAAATCCGCACTGCCATCCCCCCTCTACTGAAGGTAGTGTCTGTGCTCCACTTCCTTGCCACAGGCAGCTACCAGCATACAGTGGGGCACATGCATGGCATTTCACAGCCCATATTTTCACGGATACTCAAACAAGTGCTGGATGCCCTCCTCACCCACACAAGGGAATACATATCCCTACCCCGTACTCCCCAGGAGATATATGACACCAAAGCTGCCTTCCATGCACTGGCAGGCATGCCAAATTGCATAGATGCCATCGACTGCACCCACGTGAAATTAGTGGTCCCGCATGCCATGGAGGTGCCGTATCGCAACCGCAAGCAACACCACTCCATCAACGTCCAGATGGTGTGTAATGCCAGTAAATCCATCACACATTGCAATGCCCGATACCCCGGATCAACTCATGACTCCTTGGTCCTGCGGAACTCAACACTACCATGCTACATGGAGCGACATGCCGGACGACGTGCCTGGCTGCTTGGTGAGTAACCTGAATGGGCCATGGCAGTGCATTGGGGCTGTGAGTAGGTCGCCTGCATACTCCACCTGGGTGGGAAAGGGGGTGGGATGCATACTCATCCCAGTAGTCATCTGCGGCCATGTAAGACTAGTACAATTCTCCACCATGAATGCACACACAATTACCTCCTTTCCACTTCCATGCAGGTGATGCTGGCTACCCTCTAAAGCCGTGGCTCATGACCCCGGTCCGCAACCCACAGAACAGACACGAGGAGGACTACAATAGATCCCATACCCGTACACGGGTGTTGATAGAGCAGACCTTCGGCCTGTTGAAGGCACGATTTCGTTGCCTCAGCCGGTCTGGTGGGGCACTCATCTACAGCCACGAGAAGGTGTCCAAGATCACCATGGCATGTGTAATGCTACACAACATGTGCATCCGTCGGAACGTGCCACTGCCCCCTGACGTGGAACTGCTACCACCAGATGATGATGAGGGGGAGGAGGAAGGAATGGCAGGACAGCAGCACGGTGCCGATGCACAGGAGGCACGTTCAGTGCGTCAATCATTGATTGGACAATATTTCTGACTCACAAGTCAGCTGAGGGTGTGAGGGTGAGAGGACATTGGGCACTGGGTGTGGGGATACATGTACACCATGCAATGTGCGACATTAAAAGACACAAGCAAAATGAGCAATGTCCACTCTGTTTTTTGGGAATGAACAACCAGTGTCCAAATCCAGGAGTATCTCGAACGCAACAATCTACTAGGTCTGAGACAATCTGGCTTCCGTCCCAGGCATGGCACTGAGACAGCATTACTAGATCTAAAAACCCAAATCGAGGACCTGAAAGACAAGGGCAAAATGGCGCTCCTACTCCTCCTTGATCTCTCAGCAGCCTTTGATTTGGTCGACCACCAAATCCTCTGTCATCATCTCAAAATTGCCGCCCACTTCTCAGACGCAGCCACTTCTTGGATCAGCTCGTTCCTTGCTAACAGAACCATGAGGGTTTTCTCTCCACTAGCACCGGCTGACCCATCCCACGTCCCTTGTGGAGTCCCACAAGGATCCTGTGTATCTCCCACACTCTACAATGTGTTCACTAAACCACTCTTTGATATCCTTGACTATCTGGGTGTCTCTTACACTAACTATGCGGATGACACCCAGATACTCATCCCTATCACAGGTGATTTTGTAACCGACTCAAAATCTCTCAATACAGTCTACACCGTCATCCAGGCCTGGATGGCTAATCACGGGCTCTGCCTTAACGACGAAAAAACGGAGTTAATCATCCTGGGCTCCCAAACTAAACTCTCGAAACTCGACTCCAACTATAAATCCTTCACTATTGACGGGAATGACATTAAAGTGGCCAATGTCACCAAAACTCTAGGAATCTACCTGGATTCCACACTGTCCCTCGTTCGACAAACTAATGCAGTTGTCTCTGCTTCCTCTTACACCTGCAAATTGATCACAGCCTGCAGACCATTCCTGACTCCGGACAACTGCCTGACCCTCGCGAGAACCCTCATCCTGTCCAAAATCGACTACTGTAACGCCCTCTACCTTGGGACCAGCCAAAGAAATCTGGACAAACTCCAGGTCACGCAAAACAACGCCATAAGGGCAGCACTCAACATACCTAGACGGAACCACATTTCCAATTTTAGACGCAACATCCAATGGTTACCTATTTCCCATCGCATATCACTCAAATCACTTGTGCTCACACACAAGGCTCAGAACAATGAAGCTCCTGCTTATTTAGTATCACGTTTCTCGCAACACACAGCCATTAGACCCTTGAGATCTGCCCAGATTCACACACTGGACATCCCCAGATTCAAACTACGCTCGGCGGGAGGGTCGAGTTTTCCTGTCCTTGCTGCCAAGCTCTGGAACTCACTTCCTAATGCCCTAAGGAACATTCCGCACTGCCTCGAATTTAAAGCCAAAGCTAAACTTTGGCTACGAGAACAAGATATCGCACCTTCCACCCCTGCATCCTTCAGCGGCTAGTATTTGTCTCTGCTCGGCTGTCTGCACATTGTCACTCCGGCTCTTACATTTGCCTAACGCGTTTAGGCTCGCCTGCCTGGCGATTCTACTGTAATTTAAACAGATCTAATGTATACTTTCTTGCTACCTGCAACTGCTCACAGCTTGTACCCTTCTCCTGTAACCGGGTGCCGCTACTTTGCTGTTAATATCTATGTTAATATCACCTCTAACAGTATACTGTATCACCCCTTCTGCAACCTGTAACCTCCTTTCTGTAACTTGTAACCTCCTCCTAAACATGCGCCCGCAAGCCTCTGGGCAAGGTGCGCAATATAAATAAATAAATACAAAATACAAATACAAATACAGTGTATTCAACATTTATGTAGGAACGTGTACAACAAAACCACCACCCTCACCCCCTCCCCCTCCCCCCCAACTCCCACACACACCCTCACCCCCCTCACCCCCAACTCCCACACACACCCTCACCCCCCTCCCTCTCCCCCCCAACTCCCACACACACCCTCCCCCCCTCCCCCCACAACAACCCCACAATAGTCCCATCAGTGCAACATAGGCCACATGTGTATGGCAGTATGGTCATTGTGTACTTCCAGAGCCAGGGGTATCCATGTTCTGGCGGCGGAGTGTGCGCATTGACCGACGGACAGGGCTGGTCTGCGTGGAGGAGCACTGTGAGGGTGGGTACTCCCACTGGGGCTGTGGTCTGGGGGGTGCTGCCTCCAGGGCATCAGCGATCCGGCCCAGCACCTCACAGAGCCGGTTTGTGTTGGCAGTGATGACTTCGCCCAGGGCCTGCAGGTCATTGTGGCACTCCGACCTGGATTCACGGTTATCCCGGATAAAGTCCTCAATCAGGCCCGTGAGGCGCTGGGAGTGCAATCCATCCATGGCCGGTATGGCAGATGTGCTCGGCAGCCGTGGTGTTGAGCCTGCAACCCTTTCAGGGCTTTCTGCAGGGGAGGTGGATCCAGGACTGGCAGGTGGTGCTCCTTGGCCTGTGAGGCCTGGGGTGTCACTCTCCCCGGAGTCGCTGTGTGCAACTTGACTGTAGGATGGGGTGTCTGGGCTGTGTACAATGTCATAGGGCTTCTCCACGTCGGATACGGGAACTGATGTTGGGCTATCTGGCTCGTCGAGGAGGCACATAGCAGCATTCTCCCGTGCCACACTGGACTCCTCTGAGTGCACCGTGGGGCATGTCTCCATCGGCAGTGCAGGCATGGGTAGGGGTGTGGGTGTGGGGTGTGCAGCCTCCATGGGGGTTGCTGGTGCAGGTGGTGTTGCCTGTGCCTTCTTCCTTCCTGCAGGTTTACGCTGTCCCCTGGCTGTGCCCCTGGAGGTACAGGGCTGCGTGGCTTCCTGGCCCTCACTTTCATGGCCGCTGCCTGTGGGGGGGAAGAGAGAGATGGCATGAGCTATGATTTGGGGGTCAGCATTTCTTCAAGCCTATGGTATAACAATGGGATTGCAGCGTTTTGTTGACATTTGGGTGGGGAGTGGGACAGTGATCTGGGCTTGGATGGTAAATGCATGCATGTGTCTGGGTCACTCATGTTGGTGGAGTACTGTGCTGACTCACATTGACTGCCTCTTTGTGTGCTATGGCCAATATGGGTTGGAGCCTTGCACCTGGCATCAGCCTGGGTCTCACTTGTGACGGCATGATTTGATGGGGGGGGGTTCCCCATACGTGATGTGACTGCTTGCCCAGCCCTTGGCGATGCCTTACATTGGGAATGCATTTACTATCTTCACTCATGACACTCACCTCCATCTGCGGATGACGGGGCACCGCACTCCATCTCGCCGACCCCCTCTATGGCTTCAGTGCCCATCATGTCCGCACACATTTGCTCCCAGGGCATCATCTTGATGGGAGAAGCTGGGCCTCCTCCTGTCTCCAGGGCCTGTGTTCGGTTGGCTGATAGGATGGCCCGCACCCTGAGACGGAGGTCATCCCACCGTTTCCAGCAGTCCCTCGTCGTACGGGGGGTGTTCCCTACGGCGCTCACCCTCTGCGCAACCAAGTCCCAGATCTCCTTCTTCCTGGCAATGGTGGGCCTATGCATGTCACTGCTGAATACTATCTCAGCATTTGCGTGCAGGGTGTCCACCAGGACCTGGAGCTCGTCCTGCGTGAAACGCTCCTTCCTGATGCGGGCGGCACCTTTCTTCAGTGCTTTCGGCATGATACTGGTCAGTGATGGCTTTTTTAAGGGTCAAAATATACCTCCAGGTACTGTATTAAGAGGATGGCAATGGATTGTGTTTTTAAAGATGGCCGCCGCGCTCCTTCCCGTTCCTGTGCGATGATGTAATTTCCGTATCCGTTAATTAGCGGTGACCGTAATTTATGGATACCGTAAATTACGGTCACCGCTAATAACGGACAGAGAAGCTTCGGTGGCGGTGTTGTAATGACCGTCTCGCTTCATGCCGCTAGGGGATTTACCGCCATGGCGGAAAGCTCGTGCCCGCGAAGTCGCAATGGCCTGTAAATTGCGGCGTCGTACCAGACCGGACTCGGTCTTTCCGCCATGCCGGTAAAAACCCATACTTACCGCAAAACTCGGAATGAGGCCCAATGTAAATTGCAATGTGCTGTTTATTTGGGATATTGTGAACACAAAGAAGAGATATTACTGTAAAGTATTGATAAGGAATGTCTTGTGCACCACCAATACAGCCGAAGTAAACCCACCTTTATTTGTACAGGGAATCATTGTTTTTCTAGTGTGGCTTTGCCAATGCTGATTGTCCAGGGAACCTGACAGTAAGCTCATTCTTCTATTTAGCCCTGCATATATTGTCAATGGAAAGACTTAAAGTCCAAGGAGATTATTTGTCACATCTGGAGAAAACCAACCTATATAATTAAAGTCATCAAAGGAGCACATTACATTTCCCATTACAAACATTTTTCAGAGTCTCTGCGTAATGCAATGCCCCACTCACATGAGCCCATGTCAAGGGAAATATTTGTATAAAAAAATGTATCTGTACATTCCTAGAAGGCCTGAAACACCAGACCAGTACATCAAATGCACCCAAATCCACTTAAAGTTTCACCTCTTGACATCAGCTAGGTAATAAAGGCAGCCACAGGCCCAGTTAATGGAAGATCAAACAAAGGGGCATCTGAGAGCTGTTTACATGACATGTGATTCTAGCAGAAGGTTTCATTATTCAAGGAAATTAGCTTCCATTAAATTAGCAGTAGAAATGCATGTTAAATGATTAAACTATAACTCCACAACCATATGACTTAGAATCAAGGTGCATCTGTGAGAGTCTCTTCTACAAAATGTGTCTAAACATGGAATATGTAGATTTATTAAGAATTGATACATTCATATTGCATGTGCCTAAACTTGTGAGCATATGATCAACGTATACAAATTAAAAGATGGAGGACAAAGACAACGATCTTACTAGGCCTAGTGACAAAACCGAGGGGCAGGGGAGAATGGGCAAGTGCCTTACAAGAAATCAAAACAACAAGTAGTGTGGCTAGCAGGTGACAAGTGAGAGGGTTAAGTGCAGACAGCAGGTGGCCAATAAGTGCAGGTAAGTGGACTGTAGGGTTGCAGATGCATACCGAAGTACAGGCGTTGCTAGGAGGAAGTGCAGGTGTGCAACTGGGCAGGCAGGGTCCTGGGCCCGAATTCAGAGGATAGCCAGGTGACCAGTGCAGTATCAGACAGGAGATCAGCAGGGCAGAGGAAGAGAGAAGGCAGAAGCAAAGAGGAAGGGCTTGAGGTGCTTCAGAACCACAGATGGTTCTGCTCAGGTTTCAGAGAGGCAGGGGGGCTGTTCCAGAGAGAGGCACCAGCCAAAAAAAAAGATCTACCCCCAACTCGTTGCTTGGAGAAGCAACTGACCCTGAGGGAATTGGAGGTGGAGGAGCGAAGAGCCCAAGTGGGAAGATATTTCTGAAGAGATAGTTGGAGGGATTGCGGTCCCAGGCCCCAGAAGGCCTTGTGGACAATGCAGAGGTTCTTGACCTTGGAGTAGAAGATGACCCTGAGGTTCTTAGCCTAAGGGTTGGAGCAAGAAGAAGAAGAGAGCAAAGGGAGGCCGGCCAGAGAGTGACAGGAAAGGAAGGTGCAGGTGTGCAGATGAGGATGATCTCCATCTTACTGGCATTAAGGCAGAACTCATTAACAGCACACCACTTCTAGATTGCAGACAGACAATCTGAAATGAGAGAGGGAGAAGAAGCAGTAGACGGGAGCCTGAAAACAAGCTGAGTGTCATCTGATTATCACTGAAAGTTGGGGCAGAGAGCAGCAATGCAGTGGGCGAGAGGTGACAGGTATTGGTTGAAAAGCCAGGCAGAAAGGTTAGACCCCTGGGGAACACCACAGATAGAGAGTGAGATAGAGGGGAGGAAGGACCCGAGTTGCACCTGGGAGGGCCTGATCAGTGATACCCAGGTTACCACAGAGCCGGTTGACTAGGATGGCATGGTTGACCATGTCAAAAGCAGACGTGAGATCGAGTAAAATGAGGACAGAGGGGTGATTAGCATCAAGGTTGGAGAGCAGGTCCTCACGGATGTTCAGGAGAACAGTTCCCATGCTTCTTCTGGCTGCTCTGAAGCCAGACAGATGGTAATGGAGACAACCAAAGAGATTCAGTGTGAAGATTAAGCTGGGAGATGGCCAGCTTTTTCAAGAGTTTGTCCAGGAAGGACGTGATGGAGATCGGACGATAGTCAGCCGGGCAGGAGAGATCGGCTGAGGGTTTCTTGAGAAGAGGGTGCACAAGAGAGAGCTTCAAGGTGAAAAGGAAGGTTCCAGTGCCGAAAGAGTGATTGCAGAAGTCGGCCAAGGCTGGAGCGATGGTGTCAATGTGGTCCTTGATGGTTTTGGAAGAACAGAGAAGAACCTTGAACTGGATGCTTTCCAAATAGCCCTTTAAGATGAGTAACAGTACCCTCGAGATAGATGGGGATGCATTTTCATACTCATGCATCAAATAATGAAGACAACTCAATAGTTTGGCAAAGTGAGTCATGTTAATGACAAGTTCATAAAACGGGGAGTACAACGAACATCAGCAATCGCTCGATCTTCTCGCTCTCTTTACTTTTAGAAAAAACATAACATTTATAGCAAAAATTCATCATCACTGACGTACAACCTGCGCACATACTAATGTCATTCTAAGTGGCAATCTTAAAAACCTAACATGCAACGTGACTGGATATAGGAAGGTAACTTAACATAGGTACTATATCTGTATATGGTACCAGAGAGAGGAGATTGGATAATCAATGTCAGGTGGGGCAACTAAGCCTCCCTTCAAAATGGCCACTATGAACGTCACTAAAAGTATGACATCCCATTGGCTCTACTCACTATAGGACCCTAGATTACATGATCCACTATGCTTGGATTGGCATCAACCCCACTCATACTTTTTCATCTACGTCTAGTAGCATGCAGAAAGAACATCCAGGTGCAGAGAAGCTCGTCTGCACCCCAGCTTTCCACCAATTATGTTATAATCAATCATCACTTCAGTAGTCATGTGTCATTTACTTCTTTGTAGTTTGGCCTTGAGTCTGCTCTGTGCTCTGAGAATTTTTTAAGGAGTATGGGTATGGCGGGGATCCATGCGTAGATGTGAAAATTTGTCACGTGACTGGATACCATGTAATCGGCTTTTCTCTGTGTCTTTTTGTATATTTGATTTAATTCTACCAGTTCTCTGATGTCTGTGGCTCATCTTGACGTTTCTGAACAGAATCCTCTGTTCTTTTCTCTCCTTAATTGTATCCAATGTTGGCTTATTCCAGCCAGAGAAGCCCTTGGTTTATTGGCATGGTTATCCTCTTGATTCTCGATTTTCATGCTACAACACACTCCATTTGAGACCTTTGTAACCTTTGTTCAGTTCTGCTCATATGCGTGGTGGACTTGCATTCATACATAAAGTGCTTCTTGAGGTATATACTTGTAAACGTTGGTGCTTTCGTAATCTATGGACTATTTAGCATAAGCAAGCTTAACAATTTATTTGCCTCTTGCAGTTACTTGTATCTGTACAGGTTAACTCTAACTAAATATCTTCATCATATATGTGGCATAAGTTTCTTCATCTTTGTCATCAACTTCTTCACCTTAGGCTCAAGGTGTTACTTATCCATGGTATCTTCTCTATATTTCGTCTCTTTTCAGTATTCTCAGGTCATTATATCTTCTATATGTGTGTCAGTCCGATGTATTATGATGTCACCATTCATCTTCCTTCATTATCTTCTTTGCTTCATCGGGTATTTTATTCAAACAACCGTCATATTGTTTAGAATGTAGGTATGGCTTCATTAATGGATACCTTACTGTCCAAGTTTTCTTAGGTGTCGGTATGTTAATAGATTCTGTCATGCTGATAGGTAGTGGGCAAAGCCCATATGCTGCTCTTTGCTGATTCAACTGTTCTTCATACGTCACATACTTTGGACTGAACTCAGTAGGCAATGGGAGGGGGCAACTGGAGTGGGGACGATACTCGACCCTTCCTCTTCACTCCCCCCTCTGGGCGATTCATCGACCACTCTCACTTCTTTCTTTGCATTCACTTTTTCTTCATCCTTCACTTTTATTTCGTCCTCTCGATCCAGACATTTCGGTCTGAAGAGGTGCTTCCATGGGGTACATACATTTATGACTCCTTTCAAGCATTCTGCTGTTTTTATGTGCTCATCCTTGTTTCATGTCATTTGTTGGCATTCTCCACATGGACTGCAATAGATCCACTTTCCCACATATTTTCTATGGTCTCTTGGATACAGGAACTTGGTTCCTTCTGGTGCATAAATGCTGGCCTTCACAAAGTCTCTTATTTCTTCATCAGTTAGGGCTTTGGGCTTCCATCCTGACTCAACATCAATCATGATCCTCATCCCTATGGCTTTCTTTGCAGTCTTCTGACATTGGGAGATTATCAATTTAATCACAAAGAATCCAAGTAATATCATCACCAGCAGGGCTCCTAGAAACTTGAATGCATCTGCCATCCATTGTCGAATCCAAGAAAGCAGTGCTCCAAACCAACTGTCATCATGAACTTCGTCAACTTCATGTATCATCTGATTCTTTAGTGTTTTCAGCATGTCAATGGCCTCTGTCAAGGTTCCATTCTCGTCGGCTTGTGAAGGTATAAATGTTCAACATGATTCTCCGATTATTGCACAAACACTTCCATCCATAGCTGTGATCATGTCTAAGACATATCTGTTCTGGAGTGTCATCAGTCTGATTGCCCTCAACTCTTCTCTGATTGCATTGAATCCTTTTATGGTTGTGTGGATGGTCTGCAGTAACTCGCATCGGGTTATTTGCAACCATTTAGTATTTGCTCCAACCTGAACTCTTGGCATCAAGATCAAGGTGAATACTGAAGAAGTCTGACTGAACAGTCTATGTTCATATGAGATAGCATCGAAAGCTTCTATGGATTTTGCAGAGAAATAATTTTTCCTCTTTGTTTTCTTCATAAACTCCACAGATCTCTTCTTCCTTAGGTGAGCATCTGATTTCGGGAACCTGTCAATTTTCACATCACTTTTTGGAATCAACAATGCTGGAACATGGACATTCACCAATGTACATATAGCTCCCCATTCTTTCTGCAATCTCATGTATGCTTGGGATCCACATGCCCAATAGTGATCCATGATCACTGCAGTACCATGTAGCATTCCTGGAATGTCAAAGACTCAATCACAATTGCAACTCTCTCCCATTTTTCTTGCACCATTATTTCTGAAACAGAATTTTGGGCTCTCCAATGGTATTATCTGCAAGGGTCCTCCTCTGTCCTCGACCCATGTCAATAGCTTGGAAAGCTTTGGCCATAATGCCTTGCATCCATTTTGCACTATGTCAATGGTAGCCTGGTAACAACCAATCGCTACCCATGCTCTGCAAATCACTACTCCCTTTTCCCATCCGTCTATTGAAAGCACTGTTCCCCAGATTTGCATTTGACCTCTATTCTTCCATCTTTGAGTTTCTTCTGAAGTTTTTCCCGCAGTCTCCAATTTCTTGTTCACTTCTCTTCTGATCTCTGCTCCTTTTACTCCGGATTTTTCATATCTGATCACCATATTCTTCGTTTTGGCATTGTTACTTGTCTTTATGCCTTGAACATAATCATCTTCATCTAGATCTGTCTTTTCAGTTGCCCATTTGAGAGAAGCATCAATTCTCATGAACTGACCTCCGGTCTTGCACATTGCTATATGTGACAGACAGTGTGCTGTCTGCACATCTATTTCGATAGCCACAAAATATTTTTGACTTTCACATGCTGTAAGGCAGAAGTGCACATACAAAGCATTCCTCGTCCGAAGTTCGTCTTCCAACTTCCTTCATATGTCGGTTCCATATATTGTTTCCCAAATGTGCTGTGCTATCCAAGTAATCATTCAATTTGTTATTGTCTTCTTGTGTTCTTCTTCTGGCTCTTACTCTTTTGATATGAGCTTTCACAAGCATGTCACGCAGTACTTCGGTGTAGCTCCTTCTTGCTGGAGGATTCACAAGCATTTCCATCAATGATCTGGCCGTTTCCATTTGTATTGTTCGAGTAGGAGAAAATGCAATATGTTTCATCCTTTCAATATACCAATAAGGCATGAAAATGTCTCTTATAATTTTTGTCCATGTTTCCCCTCCAGGCAGTGTCCTGATACCATGTCTCGCAGGATCAGGTGTGCTTGCAGGCGTTGTCTCTATTTGCTTATTCTCTAAAGCCTTTTGTCTCTTTAAAAGTTCAGCTTCTTCCATTTGTCTCTCAACTTCTCTTGGCGTAAAACTTCTCATCGTGCTTTGTCCAAACTCTCCCCATTCTCTGGACTATGATTCTAAATCATGGACACTAGGCCAGGTGTGTTTGTACTCATTATCTGTGTAGGCGTAGCTTTCATCAATCCTTTGTCTGGTTTACTTTGCCGACCCTGTCTCCTGCGTTTCAACTCATTTGCTAAAATAACTGTTGTGTGTGTGTCATTGCTTACCACATCCATTTCAAGCTCAGTCACTCTATCATACTTTCTTGGAACAGGAATTACTATATAAGGTCTCAGCGCTCTTGTGGGTCTCATGCGTACATCCTCAGGTGGGTGCACAGGAACAACACTTTGGGCAGCTATAAAAAATGCTGTTCTGATCGTTAATGACAGTAACATGAATATAATGCATGCATAGACAACCCATCTGTATGTCATTTTACAGCATTTGTTTCTTGGGCAATATGCATGTCTCTCCTCCTGAGGGAGAACAATGCTGCTGCTCTGACATCCCATCTCAATCATCTAAGGAATCAAAAACCGGTTCTTTAATACATTTTCATTAACATCACTTCCTTCTGGGTTTTACTGTCTCTGCTTCATGGATCAATGGGTCTGGACCAGTTGTCCTCTGAGTCTGGATGATGGACTGTCTCTTGTCTCTGGAAACAATCCTATTTGCAATGTAATATTCCAACAATGAACAATGACCTTGACAAGTCTATAATACACGTACCAAATAGACTAGTTCCCAGTCTATACCTCGAATCTGCTTCACTCCAGATGACATGTTGCGTCTCTGTCAGCATAAAAGTGTATTTCTTGTCAACACTTCCACGATCTGTCCCTTGAATGAAAGTCTCTACACACTTCTGTGATTTTGATGTGAAGCAAGTGCAACCTGTATCATTATGCTATGCAAAAGCATACTCAAGTTTGTAGTGCTAGCTGGATCACGGATAAATGTGAGCACATTAACATTTGCATGTCTCCCAACAAGGTCTGGAAAAATCCTTGATTAAATGAAAAAACACTGCATTCACCAGTCTATGATTCTCTGGTGATAGGGACATTTGTTTTGTCCTCACTTTACTCTGGAAGTAAAAGAAATTGTTCTGTGATCACTGTGAGCAAGTTTGATATTATCTTTTCGTTATCAGGTTCTTGCAAAAACTCTGTTATGCTTGTAAGTCTCCCCACCAACGATGGGTAGGACCTCAATACCGATTCGAAATAGGTTAGTATTTTCCTGGTGAGGTCACTATTGTGTGACACCATAAGTAAGTCCAAAGAAAGACTCTATTGAATGACTCAGGATACTGTATTCTCTTCCAATTTATGTATCCTCGATCAAAATTCAGCATAACTTTTCTTATCAAGGCTTCAATGTGCCTCAGTCCAAAGTCAACAAGCTACTTGTGGCTTAATTAAAGCAATTCTCTTCTTTTTTCCCTGTAACTAGGATGCACAGACTGTTCGTCTTTGTGTCCTTTTTCCTTTATTTTGCTCAAAGGAAATGGCTTATAACTGGGCCACAAACTTATCACAAAGGTTCTTGCTCTTTTCACTTCACTGGTCATGCGTCCTTCTTCCTTGTCATAGATCTCATCTGCCCATGCTGTGGTTCTTCCCCGTTGTCTGTAGTCTCTCCGGGTTGGGGTGCCGGCAGAGGGGTTTCTCCGATATATGGCTTGACGTCACCAAGGAAGATCCAAGCTCTTCTTCCCTGTAGCTTGACTGCAGATGGAGTAATGTCCTCCACAATAAAAGGGCTGTGGAACCTTGGCTCATCCCACCTTTTCCTTGGGTGATTACGAACTAGGATGGTATCCCGAGGCTATAGTTGAGGTATATGTAACTCCTGAACCTTGTCTGTTGTAGTATCTCCTTCTGTGTTTTGTACTGCCCTACACCCTCCTTGTCGCGGCAGCTGTCTTGAAATTACAGAAAAACTGGAAGTCATACAGTTCAGGTAGTTTTGAATTTCCAATCCTAGCACTTCTCCTTTTGGCTGAACATCACATCTAGTTCTAGTTTGAGTAATTAACGGCGTCCACATTCTTCTGCCCGTCACAATTTCATGTGACATAAGATGGTGGTCAGATGGTGGTGCATACAATGTCAGTGGAAGGCCCTGCAACCATCGTTTCTTCAGAGTAAGCTTCAACTTGGCTATCGTTTCCTTTAACAAGCCTTTGAGCTCCTTGCATATCCCATTACCTTGCAGATAATACACCGACGAAAACCTGTGCTTTATACCAAGCAACAAGCTGATCTGTTCAAATACTGTGTTAACAAAATGAGGACCATTATCTGACCTCATCACTTCGCAAACTCCCCATCTGGGAAACACCTCCCTCACCAAAAATGTGGCCGCACAGGTAGAGTCTGGGTGTGTAAATGGACCTGCTTCTATGCATCTTGAGATGGACACACAACGACAATTAGATACCTGTACCCGTTACATACTTGAATCATATCGACACATTCGATGTGCAAGTGCTGAAAGGGACCATTAGGCCTTGGGATGACTCCTCTGATCACACATAGTGTATGCCCAGACGTAAATTTCTGACAAACTATGCAATTTATCATAGAAAATGCGACATGCTCTACTAGGTTTGGTACAAACCAGTCTTCGGCAATAGTTGCTGCTAGATTTTCTCTTGTTATATGCGCTGGATAGTGTAACTGTTCCAGTGCTATTTTCAGTAGGGCTATAGGCATTACTGGTTTACCAGTGCTGCCTCGACGCCACAAAGCCTCAGAGGAGTTTAAAGAAAACCCTCTTTGCTTCCAAAGATTTTTTTCTTCCTGTGCTGCCTCCCCTTGGAGTTCCATTAACTGAGTATTTGACATGTTACTGTAGCATTCCAGCTCACTCCTCAAAACAATAATTTTCTCATGCACATCAGGCATTCCCACATCCATCATTATTTTATCTTCAGTTGCCACATGCTTGGCTTCAGTGTCTTCTACTTGATTTCCGAGTGAGATAAAATCTGTCCCTTTCGTGTGGGCTGCGCATTTCACAACTGCTATGCCCACTGGGAGTTGTAGTGCCTTAATGAGCCTGTCCAATAAAGCTGCGTGCTGCACCGGCGTGCCGTCCACTTGGAGGTAGCTCCTCCTTTTCCAGCGCGCTAAGCCTGCGTGCACTGTTGACGTCACATAGGCAGAGTCACTGTACACCGTTACTTCCTGTTCTGTGTGATTCTCAAGCACGAGTATCAACGCCAATCATTCTGCATCCTGTGCTGAATAATGAGAGGGTAAACGTGCTTTCCCCATTTGCCGTGTGCTTTATCACAGCGGCACCGGTATATCTCTGTCCATCATTTTGATCGATCCCAGAAGAACCGTCAATGAAGATGATTTCTTCTTCTGCCAATGCATTTTCTTTTACTCTGGGGATCTCATCATAGAATTCTTCATAGTCTGCGAAATCATTTATTGGCTCTCCTTCAGTAACTGGCTCTGCTATAAACATAGCTGGGTTCACTCTTGTGCATCAAACTATTTTGATTGCTCGATTTGATATGACCACTTCATACGCAGAAGCTCTTTGTGATGTCAATGTACCTTTTGGTTTTTCCAGAATGGCAAATAATGCATGTTCAACGAATAACGTCATTGGGCACCCCATTACAATGGTTTTAGCTTTCTCTATGGTTAACGCGGTGGCAGCCAAACATTGTTTGCAGGGAAATGACCTCTCATCACTGGGTCTAAAATCACACTGTAGTATGCCCGGGGCTTGTACCCCAATGTGGTTTTCTGTGTAAGGAATTCCGTCATAACAGTGCCATCTGTGAGTGAAAACAGGTAAAATTCCTCTGCATAATTGGGAATCCTTAAAACTTGTGCCATGCAAATGGCCTTATTCAGTTCATCAAACCCTTCCTCCATGACGTTGGCCACACAATTATTTCTTTTGTTGCCTGTGATTTCCTTAAGGCTTGTAATAAGGGCCTGGTATAAGACCCATGCTCTGACATAATTACATAATCCTAGAAAACTTTGCATTTGTTTTACCGTGTGTGGCTTAGCGGATTTCAAAATAGCTTCAGCTCTTTCAGGGGTAACCTTCTTTCCTTCATGTGAAATCAACTAGCATATGTACAACACCTCTTGCTGACAATACTGTAACTTCTCTTTGGCAACGTATATCCTTTCTCAGAAAGTATAGTCAATAACTTAATGGAATCGTGTCTAGACTCTTCCGCTGTTGTGCTGCAAACTAAAATGTCATCCACGTATTGCAAAACAACACTCTCTAATGCAATGTTGCTCAAGTCCATCTGCGGGACTCTATTGAAAATTGAAGGAGACTCACAATAACCTTAAGGCAGCCTTGTGCCTTTCAGACAAACTTGCCTGAACGTGAAAGATGTCAAATCTTGCAAGTATGTTAAATAGAATTGTAGACGGGTTAGGTGTGATGCTGGAAATGCATTGGAGGGACAGGGCCTCCCTGTCCTTGCCCTGTAGTCCTTTTTCATTTGTGTTCTGTATTGTTTTCTGCCCAGGAACCCATGTGGGACTCCTGGCAGCACAGCTCATCCTGTTTTTGATTTGGTGTACAGACCCCTGGGATACCCTTATGGCACCCATGGGTGGGGGATACAACTCTGTGCCCCTAGTGTATGTTTTGGGGCACCTGCGTGTGGCCCACAGAGCAGGGTATAGGCTGGTGGCAGGTCCATGCTGAATTTGACAGGTGCTCTGAGTATCCTCCATTATGGGATACCCAGGCCCTGCCATTTGAATCAGTTGATTCCTGATAGGAAACAAGATGGCCCCTGTGGCCTCTTTCTTTCTATTGCCTGTTAGATTGTTTTCTCAAAGTCCTGGGAAGCCCTGACTCTGTCCCTTCCCCCTGACTGGCTGTTGGGTGGAAGTTCTACATATGATGTTGTTGTGAAGTCCAGGCCAGACTGGCTGGAGCCTTCCCAGTGACTGTATGTTGTGGGTACACCCTGTGGGTGGGACCTGGGTGAATGGAGTGTGTGACCAATATGCACTTTTTGTTGTGAATGTCTGGTTTCTGGTGTTTGACACAATAACTGAGACAGCCCTGCCAGAAACTGGTATGAATGCAGTGTGTACTGTTGAATGGCTGGGTACTTGTCCCAATCCACATTCCTTTTTGTGAGTGTCTGAGAGGGAGGAGAATGGCCTGAATGCACTGTACGCCTGATTGGCCGACTGACTGCTGAATGCCCTTCTGAGTGATTGGTTGCCTGAGTGTGACCCAGCAGAATGAATGGGAGAACAACTAGTATATCTGGGGGCCTCTCACTGCTAAAAATCGTTCAGAAGCTGAAGTTGAAACTGACGCTTAATCTCAAAGCCGAGCCTGAAGAAGAAGGTTGACTGATGTCTCCCTTCACCGAAATCTGAAAGCCGAAAGCTGTCGAGACTGATCCAAGAGAGGACCTGGTTAGGAGCCCTCTTCCCATGCTCCGAGGGACCATCGAGCACCGCTAACCTTTGCCGAAGCTCCCTTGAAGTCAGACCCTTGACAGGCTGCCGACCAGAGACTGGGACCGCAGAGGAGAATGAAGATAAGCACCAGAGATTCCGTCCACCGTCATCGACCAGGGTTCGCCGATTTGCTATAACAGCTGGAGGCCCGTCGAAGCCGTGTTGCCCAGAAGAGGGGACCGCTTGACGCCATGCCACCGACAACGTTTTGATTCACGGACCCGCTCGTCCGCACCGCCACCCACCTTATCCCGCCAGAGAAGGCCAGGCTGTTGACGTGTCGAGGACCATCCGCCGGTGGGTTTCCCGCCACCCAAAGACTGTAGAGACGCCAGAGGACTCGACACCCTTGCTGGGCCACAGTTCTTTACAAACTCTTTGCGGTCCTGAACTATCGACATCGAGGTGCCCCGCACACCTCTTCCTTGCAGGACGCCTTTGCTTCATTGTAGACAAGCACTGCTGGGACCGAAGCTGCCGCCTCGGCGGCGACTTCACTTTCTTTGAGGGATCTCGATGATCCGTGGCTCCTGCTTTAAAGAGAGCTGTTCAAGAAGGATGCATCGACGACTCATCAACAAACTCTGCTATTCCAGGTACATTGGGGTGGTAGAAACATTATAGAAGGAAATCAGATTTATAGAACAATATATGGACTGGGCGTGTGATATATCTTTATTTTACAGGTTGCCCAGGTGGGGGGATCACCACACAGAACTGTGTTTATTGGTAGGGGCCAGTATTCTGCCAATTATTCTAACCAACTGCTTTCCCTCCTATGTCAATTGTTGGTTACCTTTCTTAAGTGATTTGTGTGACATTTAACCAGGGTACAGTTGATGCACTTCCATGAAATCTAATAATAATTGTGGTACCACTTATAATTGTATATATTTGCCATTGTAGATTTACTGAGGACAAAATAAGTTATTGTGATTGTGTATATAATCTCGAACCTTAATTGTGTTTTCACTAATACAGTGGGTGGACATTCCTTTGTGGGTGCTTCGGGACTACACTGTACTTAAGAATCAGCCTGCATCACCTCCTGAGAAGTTAGGCCCTGATTGCTCGTCCATTGGTTCCAACAATAGAGAATCTTGGCTGGGATCCTCTGTGCCTCTCCTCTACCATATAGAGAGCAGAAGTACAGAACCCCCCCTCCAGTCTTTACACTGGCGGCAGCGCTGGGATGCTTATGGTTTTAAGAATCAGTGTATAACCGTGACACTTACAAAATATCTGCACTTTGTTAAATTGAGGTTTAGTTGTGTACAAGATAACTGTTACGCTCACCTGGTATCCACGGGGGCGCCACACGATACTGGATGGAGGTCTAAGCGCTATCCTGGACCCCTCTCTGCTGGTTATGTGCCAGACGTTGTGTAGCGCTAATAACAGGAGAATGGAGGGTTAAGATACTGGTTCTGTGATGGGTGGACTCCCACCTCCCTCTGGTCCAAATCCCCTCCCTTGGGGTTATTGCTCACCTTAGGTTTTTGTGCATTGAACTCTCCGTCCTGTGTCTCTGTGCAGGGGCCCGTGGTTGCTGTGGGCGTTCCGTGGACCTAGTTGCTTCACAGGTCCGTGTGCCCTTATGTCTGGTCCAGACCAGCTGTGACTCCGACTCTGCTTGCTGTCTTCCAGGTGAGTTATAATGTCTTTTCCGTTTTATTCTGTCTCTTTCTTTCCCTCCGTTTTCTCTGTTTTCTCTGTGTCTTGCTCAACTATGCTGTTCCCTAACAATGTCTTTTTTTGTTTTCACAGGCATGGTTGTGATCTCGGAGTTGCCGCACCAATGGCGAAGACCACAGTGAGTTATTGATGTGCGGAGTGCTGCGCTGTTTATTGGTGTTAATTGCTAACCTGTGTTCTCTTCCATTCTTTTACAGGTTGCAGTGATGTTCCAGAGTGATGAGCGATCGAAGCGCTGCTTGCCCAGCTAAGTGCTTTGTTAATGCTGACCTTGTTCCTTCTCCCTTGCAGGTTGCAGTGAAACCCGGAGATGAGTGAGGTAAGAGAAGAGCAGGGTGCTGGCAGGACTCGCTGCTTGCCTAGGTAAGAATTGTTATTAATGTTGTCCTTGTTTCTTTACCTTTGCAGGTTGCGGGGAACTCCGGAGATGGGCGAGGTAAGCAAAGCTCAGGATGGATTCAAGACCTGTTACTTCACAGGTAAGTGTTCTTGCTCTGTAATGCTGTTCTTGTTCATCCAGGTTATTAATGGAATCCGGGAACTATTGCTTCAGGATCAGGGGCCAGAGAAGCAGATGAACAGGAGCTGGACACGGTGAGCGTTACGCTGCAGGAGTGCAGAATAACGCAAAGCGTGTTCTGCTTTTTGGGTGTGGTTTAAATAGCCCAAGTAAGGTAGTTCGAGGCCAAGTATTTCCAGGCCCAGCCACACCCAAAACACTAGACTGCATGGCTTGGTTCTAAAGAACTGAGCTGTGTAATAGGCCTCCATGTGGGATTAAGGTCCAACACTGGTATTGCTTTATTTCTGATAATGAGCCTGGCGCCAAAGGCACCAGGACTGACTCCATGTATTTTTCTGATGGCGTTTCAAGACCCTTGGGGCCAGTGTGAAGGGCTTTAGCCCCACTGCTGCCAAGGAGCTGTTATACCTGAGTGGGTCAGGGGCATGGATCATGACAGCACTCCCCCCTAAAGCCCCTCTCAAGGTATTTCCTCTATCTGGCCCTGGTTTGGTCAGATGGTTCCGATGGAATCATCTTACCAGGCGTGGCATATGGACATGCTTGCTAGGCTCCCATGTCCTGTCCTGAGGGCCGTATCCCTTCCAGTCCACTAAGTAATACAACTTTAACCTGGTGAGTTTAGAATCTAGGATTTCCTTGACTTCAAATTGGGGTTCTCCATTAACCAGTACCGGATTTGGTGGTGTTTTGACCCGAGTTTCAGGCTGAACAGGTTTTAAGAGTGACACGTGGAATACGGGATGGATCTGCATATTTGTTGGTAAATCTAGATTTACTGCCACAGGATTAATAATAGCCTTGATGGTATAGGACCCTAGATATCTGGGAGAAATGTTTGAGTTCCTCTTATGGGCATGTGCCGAGACGCCAACCAGACTTCATCTCCGACTTGGTAGTCTGGGGCTTTTCTTCAGTGTTGATCAGATAATTTTTTCTGTCTTTCTTTGGCTTGGATCAAGTGTTTTGCTGCTTTTATGAAGGCTTGACTGATGGTCCTATGTAAAGTCTTCACCGCGGGCATTTCCAAGGCCATAGGGGTATCTAATTTGGAAGTACGTGGTGCCTTCCATATACGGTATAGAATGGACTCTGTCTGGTACTGGTGTGTAGTGAGTTGTTGTAGGCATATTCGGTTATCCACAACACATCCTTCCAGCTTTCTTCCACTTGATGTAACATGCACCGTAGGTATTGCTCTAGTGTCTGATTCATCTGCTCCGTTTGCCCATCAGTTTGGGGATGGTGACTAGTGGACAGACAAATATCGATTTGGGCAATTGCACAACTCTTCTTCCAGAAGTTAGACACAAACTGACTCCCTCGGTCAGAAATCAGGACGGAGGAGAAACCATGTAATTGTAAATTTGCCCTAAAAACACCTTTGCCAGACTGGATGCGTTTGGTAGACCCTTAAGTGGAATGAAATTTGCCATTTTAGAGAATAGGTCAACAACCACTAGGATAGTGTTGACAGAGAGGCAAATCTGTGATGAAATCGAGGGAGTGTGTGTGCCACCTTGGCTAGGGTCTTGGCAATTCCTGGATGTCCATCTATCAGGGGATCGTGATAACCAGAAATGACTTGTTCTTGTAGTGCCTTATTCGGTAGATATAAATGCCCTCTGAAATATGGGAGTTGGTTCTTTGTTGTGTAATGTTCACCTTGAGTGATCCAGTCTTGTAGAGCCTCAGTGTTCATTAGGAGCCGAATATCCTTTTGGAGTTCATCCAGAGATAACGTTGTTGTAAGTCCTAGTAGTTTGTCACCTGGAATATGGCCACCGGGTCTGGGGTTGAATATGCATTCTCATCAATACCCATGCGGGATAGGGCATCGGCTTTTCTGTTCTGGACTTCAGGTCGGTACGTGATTATGTAATCATAGTCTGCAAAGAATAAAGCCCATCAGAGTTGACAGGATGATTGAGCCTGTGCCGTCTTTAGGTATTGTAGGTTGCGATGGTCGGTGATTACTGTGTTGGTATGTCTGGTGCCTAGGAGGTAATGCCGCAAAGCCTTAAAGGCTGCCTTGATCCTCAGGAGTTCCTTGTCTGTTATTGAATAGTTAAGTTCAGTTGTAGTAAAGTTTTGTGACCAAAAGACCACGGCATGTAACTGGCCCGTTTTGGAATCTTTTGGGAAAGAACAACCCCCATTCATGCTGGAGGCATCTGTTTCCACTACATATGGGAGATCTGAGTGGGGGTGTCGTAGCAACGGGGCTGAGGTAAATCTTGAGACCCTGGAAGGCGTTTTCCGCCTCTTCTCTCCATCGGAATAGTTTGTTGTTTTTTCATAATAAATAAGTAATCGGGTGCACAATCTGGGAGAAACCCGGTATGAATCGGCGATAAAAGTTTGCAAAGCCGAGCATACTTTGGATACCTTTGACTGAAGACGGTGATGGCCAGCTAAGGATGGCGTTTACATTGTGCATATCCATCCGGACGCCTCTGGGAGTGAGGACGCAACCAAGGAACTCGACTTCAGTGACATGGAAGGAGCATTTTTCAAGTTTGTCGTATAGCTGGTGCTGTCGGAGTTTTGCAAGGACAGAGCGAACGTGCCTGACATGGTCCTGTTTAGAAGAGGAGTGAACCAAGATGTTGTTGATGTAAACTAGGGCACATACGTCGATCAATTCCTGTAGTACATCATTCATGAAGTACTGGAACGCGGCGGGAGCGTTGCAAAGCCCAAAGGGTATCACCTGATATTCGTACAGCCCATACTTAGTACAAAAGGCGGTCTTCCATTCATCTCCTTTCTTTACACGCACACAATGGTATGCCCCTCTGAGGTCGAATTTGGTGTAAATTTGGGCATCCTTGACTTGGTCCAGCAGTTCTGGGATAAGGGGTAGAGGATAATGGTTTTTAACTGTTACCTGGTTTAGTGCATGGTGGTCGATGCACCTTCTCAAGTCCCCCTCCTTCTTGGGTACGAAGAATAGGGGCGAGGCTGCCAGGGATTTGGACGGGCGGATAAAACCGTTTGCCAGGTATTGGTCCAGATATGATTTCAAGTGGTGATTTTCAGGTTCAGTGAGTGCATAAATTTGATGACACAGGATTTGTGTACCAGGTATGAGGTCGATCTGACAGTCATGTGGCCTGTGAGGGGGCAAGGTATTAGCCTGTCCTTTTTGGAAAACGTCTTGGAAATCGTGGTATTCGCTTGGTAGTGTACTTGTTACACCTAATACCAACGCCTCTTTATCTTGGACAGGTGTCCCTGGGTCAGACAATGGCATTTCCAGTTGGTAGCACACATGAGCACACTCATTGGAGAAGGCTAACTTTTTGGCTCGCCAGTCGATGTTAGGATTTTGAGCCACCAACCACGGCATCCCTACAATCACCCGGAACTGAGGGGCCTTGGTAAGGTCGAAAGCAATGGCTTCCCGATGTCTGTCTTGGCACAGAAGAGTCAATTCTGCTGTGCATTGAGTTACAGGACCAGAAGCTATCTCTGTACCGTCGACAGTGCTGACCTTCTCAGTTGCCATTTTCTGACAGAGGGGAAGCCCCATCCTTGTTGCCAGGCCTTGGTCTATGTAATTAGCAATGGTTCGGCTGTCTATGTATGCCTCCACAGCATGCATCCGAGACGGTTGTTGGTGACTGATCAAAATCACAGGCAGGGCAAGGTGTGAGGTCTTTGGCTCTTTTCCTTCGCTCGACAAAAGGACCTCTACGCTTGCCGGGCCTGGAAGTTTTCTGACTCTTGTCCTCCTCTTTCTTTCTCTGTAGATCCAACTGTTCTACTAGGGGGTTATACAGGATATTCTCTGAGGAAGTGACCTGATTTCCCACAGTACAGGCATAATTGCTGTTGTCTCATTTTGTCTCTTTCGGCCTTGGTTAATGGGCTCCGTACCCCCCAATTTGCATGGGTTCCGAAAGTGTTTTCTGATAAACGCAGAATGTTCTTCTTTGAGCATACATACACAGTCCGATTCTCCGTTCTGGCTCGATCTGTCCTTCAATCTTGCAGGCTGTGGTCTAGCTGCACCACTAGGTTGATGAACTCTGCCAAGTCTTTTGGCGGGTTCACCACCTGAGCTAGGACGTCTTTCCATTCCCCCGTAATCCTCGATGGAATAACATTGTTTGTTTCTCCTCAGGCCACCCGGTTTCAACGACAAGTCTATTAAAAGTGGCGATATATGTTTACAAATCTTGGCTGCCTTGGCGGAGGGACAGAAGTTTGTTATCCAGAGCTTGGCCCTGGGTATGTCAGGCGAACAGCTTCTCCATCTCCTCTTGAAACCCCCTAAAATCCTGCAGGAGTGGGTCATCGTGGCTTACTAACGGTATGGACCAATCCGCGGCACTACCACTCAGATATGACAGTACGAAGGCAACCCGCGACTGATCATTAGGAAAGGCTCTGGGTCTACAAAGAGAATGGAGGCGGCACTGGTTCATGAATACTGCATATTTTCTTGGGTCCCCCATAAAACGTTCCGGTGGGGCAAAAGGAACTGCCCCAGGGAGGACCACCTGCACTGGATTGACAGATGTGGCTGGAACCGACGGAATACTTCCTGGCAACAGAGCCTGCCTAGCCTGTGTTTGGAGCAATTGTCTGGCTAATTCATCGGTGCGGTCCTTGGTGACAATCAACTCCCTCCTGAGGGCGTTGGTTTCTTGCTGGGCAGAGTGCACTTCGGCCGGTAATTCTCCCAGTAACTGGGCTAGTTGGTCAGTCTCTGATGTTTCCATGATGCCCAGGTGGATGTTTTAATTGAGACTTTGCGTTCTGTTACGCTCACCTGATATCCACGGGGGCGCCACACGATACTGGATGGAGGTCTAAGTACTATCCCGGACCCCTCTCTGCTTGGTTATGTGCCAGACATTGGGTAGCGCCTGTAACAGGAGAATGGAGGGTTAAGATACTGGTTCTGTGATGGGTGGACTCCAACCTCCCTCTCGTCCAAATCCCCTCCCTTGGGGTTATTGCTCACCTTAGGTTTTTGTGCATTGACCTCTCCGTCCTGCGTCTCTGTGCAGGGGCGCGTGGTTGGTGCGGGTGTTCCGTGGACCTAGTTGCTTCACTGGTTCGTGTGCCCTTATGTCGGGTCCAGACCGGCTGTGACTGACTCTGCTTGCTGTCTTCCAGGTGAGTTATAATGTCTTTTCCGTCTTTATTCTGTCTCTTTTTTTCCCTCCGTGTTCTCTGTCTTCTCAGCGTCTTGCTCCACTACGCTGTTCCCTAACAATGGCCCTCATTACGACCCAGGCGGTAAGGGGTTTACGCCGTCGTAAACTTCGCCGACCCCTACCGCCTGAGTTCGAGTTCCCTCAGCGCCATGGCGGATTTAACACCTGCTTTTAGCAGGTGTTAAAATCCATGGCGCTAAGGGACCTCGTTGTTAATTACGCCACCGTAATTTACGGTGGCGTAATTAACGCCTTCCCCACTCCCATTATGCCCTATGGGGCAAAAATGGGAATGGGCAAGGGTAAATGGGGATTGGGGACTTACCGCCCCGCCAAGGTCGGAATGGGGCGGTAAGTCCGCCAACCACCATGGCGGAGTTGGCAGCTTAGCGCCATGGACCATGGTGCTAATAGCACCATGGTTCTCCGCCAAGGTCGTAATGAGGGCCAATGTCTTTTTTTGTTTTCACAGGGATGGTTGCAATCTCGGAGTTGCCGCGCCAATGGCGAAGACCACAGTGAGTTATTGATGCACGGAGCTCTGCGCTGTTTATTGGTGTTAATTGCTAACCTGTGTTCTCTTCCCTTCTTTGTACAGGTTGCGGTGATGTTCCGGAGTGATGAGCGATCGAAGCGCTGCTTGTCCAGCTAAGTGCTTTGTTAATGCTGACCTTGTTCCTTCTCCCTTGCAGGTTGCGCGAAACCCGGAGATGGGTGAGGTAAGAGAAGCGCAGGGTGCTGCCAGAACTCGCTGCTTGCCCAGGTTAGAATTGTTGTTAATGCTGTTCTTGTTTCTGTACCTTTGCAGGTTGCTGCAAATTCCAGAGATGGGCGAGGTAAGCGAAGCGCAGGATGGATTCAAGATTGTTACTTCACAGGTAAGTGTTCTTGGTCGCTAATGCTGTTCTTGTTCTTCCAGGTTATTAATGGAATCCAGATCTAGGGCTTCAGGATCGGACCACTGGAGAAGCAGATGAGCAGGAACTGGACCCGGTGAGCGTTACGCTGCAGGAGTGCGAATAACGCGAAGTGTGTTTTGCTGTTTGGGTGTGGTTTAAATAGCCCAGGTAAAGTAGTTCCAGGCCAAGTAGTTCCAGGCCCAGCCACACCCAAAACACTAGACCGCATGGCTTGGTTCTAAAGAACTGAGCTGTGTAATAGGCCTCCATGGGCCTCATTACGAGTCTGGCGGTAACCGAGGCGGTAAAACCGCATGGTTACCACCGGACTCGTATTACCATTCTGCCTCCGTGACTCCCGGAAATACCAGGACATTACGACCCTGGTGTCCCGGGAATTCCGGAGGCAGAATTTGGTAAATCCCCATTCCCATTGAATCCCATAGGACTCAATGGGAATGGGGAAGTGGAAACACCAGCGCCATCTGTGATGGCGCTGGTGTTTCCACGTCCGCCTGCAGACCTGGCGGGAACATCACCTCCCGCCTGCAGGAGTTGGGATCGGGCGGTCCGGAATTAACAGTGGCGGCGGGTTTACCGCCACTGTTATTTCCGGACCGCCCAACCTGTAATGAGGCCCCATGTTGGATTAAGGTCCAAAACTGGTATTGCTTTATTCATAATAATGAGCCTGGTGCATTCATGATAATGAGCCTGGCGCCAAAGGTGCCAGGACTGACTCCATGTATGTTTCTGATGGAGTTTCAAGGCCCTTGGGGCCAGTGTGAAGGGCTTTAGCCCCACTGCTGCCAGGGGGCTATTATACCTGAGGGGGTCAGCGGCATGGGTCGTGAAAATAACTGCATTACAAGCAATGGAATCTATTGCGAAGGGTAAATTGACTAGGATGAGCTTAGAGGCTCTCCAGAGTGCATGTGAAGCCAGGGAGTTAGACTTTGAGCTGATAGCTGCCCTGGTGGACTACCAGACTGATGGTGAAACTCTTGAAGGGGGAGATGCAACCAATGAGGACTCTGCCCCTGGGGTTGTTGCTGAATCTGTTTCTGGGAATGCCACCATTCCTGCAGCCTCTGTTCCAACCCCCAGCAGTTCCGTGGAACTTGAGTTACTAAGGACCTTTTGAATACCGCAAGTTGGAAATAGAAGCTGAGCTTAAGACTGAGGAGCTTGCACAGCAAGTGGAGCTCAAGAATAGGGATCTTTAACTCAATGACAAGGACACTGAAAGTCAGAGAATCCAGCTAGAGAAAGCTAGAATGGAGACTTCAGCTAAACCAGTTGAGAGTGGCAGGTCCCCAGCCACCAAGTTTATGAAAGATTTGGTTGGTTTGTTTGTGGAGGGTTCTGATATCCTCCAGTGGATTGAAGCATTTGAAATGGCTTGTGAAATTCATGATGTTGATAAGAGAGATTGGGCTAAGTGTTTGTTAAGCAGAGTGCCTCTGACTGGATATGACTGTATTCTGAAACTGAGTGTGGAAGAAAGGAGTCAGTATGAGTGCATGAAGTCAGCTTTGATTGCCAAGTTTGGCAAGACACCTACCCAATACGTTAAAAGGTTCTGGGATTTTAAGAAAAGAGAGAATGTGTCTTGGGTTGACTGGGTGAGTGCTGCACATATCAACATGATAGGGTGGATTGATGGATACAAGGTGAAAACTTTTGTTGAATTATCCCACCTTTTGTTTTTTGAGCATTTTTCTGAAGCCTGTGAACCAGAGCTGCGTCAGTATGTTGCTGACCAGAACATTTTGGACCCCTTTAAGCTGGCCAGGCTGGCTGACAAGTGGGTCTCCTACTGGTTGTCCTCTAAGGACTCCAGTGGGAAGGACAAGTACAAAGAAGAGGGGACCTCTCAGAAAGCTGAGGAGTCCCAGAAGCAATCACAGTCGGGTAAACTAAAACCTTCCTCTCCTAAGACCCAAAAATCTAGTGGGGATAAGTCATCTGTGGGTGGGAATAGGAGTAGTGGTCTACCTGCTGCAAAGCAGGCTAGCAGTGGTTCTAGTACCATACCCCACATTCCTGGCACTTGTTCGGACTGTGGGGCTCTGGACCACAAGAAGGGTGACCCCAAGTGTAAAGGTAAGGCACTTGGAGTCCAGGCTGTCAGCCTGACCTACCCTTAACCCATGTCTGAGGTGGAGTCTACTGTCCTCCCCTCCTCTACTGGGATCACATTCGGTGCTCCCGTAGAGATTTTCCTAGTGTCCCTTGATGCCTGGGACCAGTACGCAGAAGTACTGGTGACAATCCCACATAACACCTGTAGGTTTTTGAGAAGTGTCCTCTTGAATGGCCAGCCTTCTACTGGTTTGAGAGACACTGGGGCAAGCATGACAGTGGTGGACAGGACCCTGCTCAAGCCAGAGGACAATGTAGGTGCTCCTTTGA
Source organism: Ambystoma mexicanum (assembly GCF_040938575.1). NCBI lineage: Eukaryota > Metazoa > Chordata > Amphibia > Caudata > Ambystomatidae > Ambystoma > Ambystoma mexicanum. The sequence continues at coordinate 535,970,009 of NC_090923.1, forward strand.
GAACCACCAGGTTAGCTGGTGGGCTTCCCAAATTATCACATGCAGCCTTAGTCACACTCATGATTGGAGACAAGACAGCAAAGCTTCCTGTCCCAGTTCAGGACTGGTTCTCAGATGGTCTACCCATGACTAATGCTGCAGTCACTAGGTCACAGGTGACACAGGGTCTGGCTGTGAGTCAGGTACCCGAGCCAAAGGCGAGGCCTAAGGCTTGAAGACGGAAGAACAAGAAGGCCACCTCTGTGAAGGGGCTCCTTCTCTTACTGCTGTTCCTATAGCACCCATTGGGATCCATGCTCCGGACGGGCTGGGTCCAGTGGAAAACCCAAACTCAACTCCTGAGGGAGAAGAGACAAAAGACTCTTCTGTGGGAGAGGTGCTCAACCCGGAGGACCATCACGACCTTCAATGCCTGCTGGCTGAAAGGGGAAGCTCCCGGACGGACTTGTAAGGGACAGAGAGAGTGCCACTCTCTCGAGGGTCTGAGGAAACAAGCCCCGTCCCACGCACAAGGAGAAGTGCCTTGGACATTCCAGATCTATTGGGAGGGTGAGCTCCTTGTTAGTGAGCCCACTAAGCCTGATCCTGGTGCCCTGAGGAGGTTGGTGGTACCCCAGGTTTACAGGCCCTTCCTGCTGCAGTTGGCACATGAGGTGCCCTTAGCTGGTCATCTTGGTACCAAGAAGACTAAGCAGAGGCTCTCTAACCATTTCTACTGGCCTCGGGTGGGAATAGAAGTAGAGTCCCACTGCAGGACCTACCCAACTTGTCAGTTGTCTGGCAAGACTGGAGGCAGTGTCGTTGCCCCACTGTAGCCATTGCCAGTGGTTGGCACACCATTTGAGAGGGTGGGCATCAACATTGTCGGTCCCCTTGACCCTCCCACTTCAGGTGGACATCGGTTCATCCTGGTCTTGGTTGATCATGCCACCAGGTACCCAGAGGCTATTCCCCTTCGGACTGTTACTGCCAAGGTGATTGCCAGGGCTCTCCTGGGCATTTTCACGCGTGCTGGATTCCCTAAGGAGGTTGTCTCTGACAGAGGATCCAACTTCATGTCTAGTTACATGAAAACCATGTGGAAAGAATGCGGGGTAACCTATAAGTTCTCCACGTCTTACCATCATCAGACAAATGGGCTGGTTGAGAGATTTAATAAAACTCTCAAGGGCTCGCTAGGTGCTTTGGAAGAGCCCCTAAGGAGGAAATGGGATCTCCTCCTGCCATGCCTGCGGTTCACTTACAGAGAGGTACCTCAAGAGGGTTTTGGTTTGCGCTCCTTTGAATTACTCTTTGGACATCCCGTGAGGGGGCCCCTTGCCTTGATCAGAGAAGGTTTGGAAGCCACCCCTCCAGGTACCGCCAAGCAAGTGGGGGACTATGTGTTAGGCCTCAGACGGTGTCATGATGCCTACCCCCGGGCATCCGGATCAAGCCCATCAGCCCCGGGAGCAGGCATTCAGACATTTACAAAAACCCCAGCAGCCCCAGCTAGGGGCTGTCTGGGTTCAGTCCTGGTGCCGCAGGCACCAGGCTCATAATAAAAATCAGTCCTGGTGCCATAGGCGCCAGGCTCATAGACATTACTTACCTCATGCAGACCATGCTGCAAATAAATCCAAGCCAACGTGAGGCCTGGATGGGACTATTTTACTACATGGACTATTTTTTACTTGGGTGTGGTCCTGGGGAACTTCTTTCCTGGGACTACTTTGGAGGCTATTTAAACCACGCCCGAACAGCAGCACATGCTTCGTGTTATTCTGCATCCAGCAGCGTGACTCTCACCGTGCCTGCAGCCAGCATCCAGTCTTCTGCCACGCCCGCGTACCTGCAGCCAGCATCCGGTCTTCTGCCACGCCCACCTCGAATCCGGAGCTCCTAGAATAAAGAGGAAGAAAAGGACAAGGTTAGAAAACAAACTTATTTCAAATTCCTCACCTGATTCCGGATCCATTTCATCTCCCGACCTGGAAAGTACATCAGTCCTGCACACGTCGTTTTGCCAGCTCCAGCACGGCACCATACTCACCAGTTCTTACAGCATCTTTCGATCTGGCACTGTCTCCATCATTTCTTCGCCGTACTCCGGCACCTAGGGGCACAAGAATAACAAGGTGAGCCAAGGGAATCAACAAATACCTCTTACCACCATAGACTTATCAGATTTACCACAGACAGTATTATTCTCCATATCTTCATATGCCGCATCTGTGAAGAGGGAGAAAAACAACACGTTAACGCATGCAATAGTTACCGGACAGCGTTGGGTAACACAGACTCTTACCTGAACGCCAGCAGCAGCTACGAGACCTTCTTCTCACAAACTCAGTTGCAACTTAAGGAAGGAAGGGGACTAGAGTGAACATCGGCACATTGAACTCTTTGAACTTGATACTTACCAATCCTGCCTGGGACTTCTGAGCCAATGCTTACCGGAACTCTCCCAACGCCTTCAAACCAGTGAAGTAACTGGTATCTATGCGCCCCTGCAAGACACGCAGGATGGAGAGCTCATCTTTTACAAACATAAGGTGAGGTTACTAAGGGGATATCGGAGGTGATTAGTGGGGGAGAGCGAGAACAGTTGGCATCTCTAAAACCCACAGGTGGCTAATCCCTGTCTCCACTTGCAGGAAAATACTTCTTCGGGTCCAGCAGACAAGACTAGATGGGCCAGTCCAGACAGTCATCTCTGCACTACGCATCACGTTGAGGGAGACCGCAGCTGTCCGGGTCCGATCGACACCCCTGTGGGGTCCAGGTGAGCGTAACAGACGGAGGATGACACAGATGATGGGTCAGGCGACAGGGAATTTCAACGCCAGACAGGAATTGAATAAGTACTGGCATGACCTTACTGTGATGGAGCCTACCAAGCCTAGAGCTTTGGCAGACAAGTGGACTGGACCCTTCAGGATCATCTCCATTATGGGCAAAGTCAGTTATCTGGTTGACATGGGAGTCCCTGGGGTAGCCCCTCAGGTATTCCATGTTAACAGGCTCAAGCCTTTACACAGGCGAGCAGAAGTCTCATGTCTCTTGCAAGCTTCAGGGCAAGAAGAGGGTGAGAGCGAGGCCCTTTCTAATTTGCTGCATAACAACCCTCAGGATGGCACAGTGGAGGGAGTACATCTCCTCCCGCTCTGACGACAGAGCAGCAGAAGGTCTGCAGGGCTTTGCTCCAGCAGTATGCCTCTCTGTTCTCACTGACACCAGGCCTTACACTGTGGTGTAGGCACGAAATTGACACTGGTGACAGTCTGCCTGTCAAAAGCAGGTGCTACCGTATGTCAGATACCGTTAAGAACCACATCCAGGCTGAGTTCACCAAGATGTTGGATCTGTGTGTTATTGAAACCTTCACCAGTCCCTGGTCCAGTCCAGCGGTCCTTGTCCCCAAGACAAGTTCTCAGGCAGGTACCAAGGATTGGAGGTTCTGTGTGGACCACCGAGGAGTCAATGCCATCACCAAAACTGACACGCACCCATTGCCCAGGGCTGATGAGCTCGTGGACATCATAGGTGTTGCCAAATTTGTGAGCACCTTTGGCCTTACCTCAGGCTATTGGCAAATAGCTCTGACGGACCATGACAAGGAAAAGACAGCGTTCTCAACACCTGAGGGAATCTACCAGTTTAGGGTCATGCATTTTGGGTTGAAGAATGCCCTTGCCACCTTCCAGAGATTGGTCAATCATGCACTCAGTGGTCTGGAGGCCTTCTGTGTGGCCTACTTAGATGACATTGCTGTCTACAGTTCCGCCTGGGAAGATCATTTGACACATCTGGATAAGGTGTTGCAGGCCTTGAAAAGGGCTAACCTCACTATCAAGGCCACGAAGTGCCAGATAGCTCAGAGGAAAGTCACGTATCTTGGTCATGAGGTAGGAGGCAGTCAAATCCAACCTCTCCCCATTAAAGTACAGGATGTACATGACTGGGAGCCTCACACTACTCAAACCCAGATGAGAGCTTTTTTGGGCCTCACTGGGTATTATCTCAATTTCATGGCAGACTATGGAACCATAGCTGCACCACTGACCGCTCTGACTTCACCCAAATAGCCTAGGAAGGTTAATTGGACTGAAAACTGTCAAAGGGCCTTTGATGGCTTGAAAGAAAGCCTGTGTAGGGCACCTGTGTTGTGTGCACCTGACTGCAGCAAACCCTTTGCCGTGCTTGCAACACCAGAATTGGAGCAGTATTGTCCCAGTTAGATGACAAAGGGACGGAACAGCCGATCATATTCATCAGTAGACAATTAAGGCTAGAGAACTTAGGTGTGCTACTGTTGAAAAGGAGTGTTTCAGTATAGTTTGGAGCCTTTGGTGTTTTAGGCCCTACCTTACAGGATCTATCTTCAAGGTCCAAACAGATCATAAGCCCCTGAAGTGACTTATGCAGATGAAGGGTGAGAACCCAAAACTGCTCAATTGGTCCATTAGCCTGCAAGGGCTACACTTCACCATAGAGCATAGACCAGGGAAGAGTCATGATAATGCATATGGCCTTTCCAGAAGGTATTTTGACCGTCTGGATGAGGGTGTCTATCTCGTTGAAGATTAGACACCCTGAACTCAGTCTGGGGGGGTGACTGTGATGCTGGAAATGCATTGAAGGGACAGGGCCTCCCTGTCCTTGTCCTGTAGTGCTTTTTCATTTGTGTTCTGTATTGTTTTCTGCCCAGGAGTCCATGTGGGACTCCTGGCAATGCAGCTCTTCCTGTTTTCGGTTTGGTGTACAGACCTCTGGGATACCCTTATGGCACCCATGGGTGGGGGATACAACCCTGTGCCCCTAGTCTATGTTTTTGGGTACCTGTGTGTGGCCCATAAAATAGGCTATGGGCTGGTGGCAGCTCCATGCTGAATTTGACAGGTGCTCTGAGTATCCTCCATTTTGGGATACCCAGGCCCTGCCATTGGAATCAGTTGATTCCTGATAGGAAACAAGATGACCCTGTGGCCTCTTGCTTTCTATTGCCTGTTACCTTGTTTTCTTAAAGTCCTGGGAAGCCCTGACGCTGTCTCTCCCCCCTGACTGGCTGTTGGGTGGAAGTTCCATACATGGTGTTGTTGTGAAGTCCAGGCCAGACTGGCTGGAGCCTTCCCAGTGACTGTATGTTGTGGGTACACCCTGTGGGTGGGACCTGGGTGAATGGAGTGTGTGACCAATATGCACTTCCTGTTGTGGATGTCTGGTTTCTGGTGTTTGACACATGACTGAGAAAGCCCTGTCCGTAACTGGTATGAATCCAGTGTGTAGTGTTGAATGGCTGGGTACTTGTCCCAATCCACATTCCTTGTTGTGAGTATCTGAGAGGGAGGAGAATGACCTGAATGCACTGTATGCCTGATTGGCTGACTGACTGCTGAATGCCCTTCTGAGTGATTGGTTTCCTGAGTGTGACCCAGCAGAATGAATGGGAGATCAACTAGTATATCTGGGGGCCTCTCACTGCTAGAAATCATTCAGAAGCTGAAGTTGAAACTGACGCTTAATCTCGAAGCCGAGCCTGAAGAAGAAGGTTGACTGCCGTCTCCATTTGCCGAAATCCAAAAGCCGAAAGCTGTCGAGACTCATCCAAGAGAGAACCTGGTTAGGCGCTCTCTTCCCGTGCTCCGAGGGACCATCGAGCAACGCTACGCTTCGCCGAAGCACCCTGGAAGTCAGACCCTCGATAGGCTGCTGACTGGTGACTGGAACCACCGAGGAGAACGAAGATCGTCGTTGACCATCGTTCGCAGATTTGCTATAACCGCTGGAGGCCTGTCGAAGCGGTGTTGCCCAGAAGCGGGGACTGCTTGACACCGTGCCACCGACGACAGGAGCCGCACGCTCCTTTGCCTAAGACTTTTTGATTCACAGATGCGCTCGTCTGCACTGCCACCCGCCTTATCCCGCCGGAGAAGGCCAGGCCGTTGACGCACCAAGGAGCATCCGCCAGTGGGTTTCCCACCACCCAAAGACCGTAGAGACGCTGGACAACTCAACGCCCTTGCTGGGCCACAGTTCTTCACAAACTCTTTGCGGTCCTGAACTATCGACATCGAGGTGCCCCGCACACCTCTTCCTTGCAGGACACCTTCACTTCGTCACCGATGAGCACTGCTGGGACCAAAGCTGCCGCCTCGATGCTGAGTTCACTTTCTTCGAGGGATTTCGATGATCCGTGGCTCCTGCTTTAAAGGGAGACGCTCAAGAAGGATCCGTCGATGACTCATAGTCGAACTCTGCTATTCCAGGTACATTGGGGTGGTAGAAACATTATAGAAGGAAATAAGATTTATAGAACAATATATGGACTGGGCTTGTGATACATCTTTATTTTACAGGTTACCCAGGTGGGGGGATCTCCACACAAACTGTGTCTATCGGTAGGGGCCAGTATTCTACCAATTTTTCTAACCAACTGCTTTCCCTCCTATATATATTGTTGGTTGTCTTTATTAAGTGATTTGTGTGACATTTAACCAGTGTACAGTTGAGGCACTTTAATGAAATCTAATAATAATTGTGGTACCATTTAGAATTGTATATATTTGCCGTTGTAGATTTACTGAGCACAAAGTGAATTATTGTGATTGTGTATATAATCTCGAACCTTAATTATATAAAGACTGTGGGCCTGATCACGACTTTGGCGGTAACCCTTAAATCCGGCGGTAGCGCTATTACCGCCAGATTTAAGGGTCCGCCAAATCAGGACTTTGGCGGATTTCGCCCCAGCTCTGAGCTGGGGGGAAATCCGCCGAAAACTTGCCCTATTACCGCCGGCGGGAAATCCGCCAGTGGTAAGAGCATGAAAATTCCCCATTGAGCCAATTGGGGAATGGGGCATTCCCGAATGGGCTCAATGGGGAATGGGGATTAACATTACCGCTGAACTCGTGATCCGGCGCAATTAGCGCCAGGGAGTTCGGCGGTAGGGCTAATACCGCCAGCGGTAATACCGCCGGCATTACCGCCAAAGTCAAGATCAGGCTCTGTGTTTTAACTAATAAAGTGGGTGGACATTCCTTTGTGGGTGGTTGGGGACTACACTGTACTTAAGAACCAGCCTGCATCACCTCCTGAGAAGCAAGGCCCTGATTGCTCGTCCATTTCTACCAACAACAGAGAATCTTGGCTGGGGTCCTCTGTGCCTCTCCTCAGCCATATAGAGAGCAGAGGTACAGACACCCCCTCCAGTCTTTACATTAGGTACTAGAGGGAACTCGGCCTCTACTATTTGGTTTATCGGGCGAAGATCTTGTATTAGCCTCTAAGACCCTCCCTTCCCTTTTGTCACCGGGTAAATCAAAGTATTGCTTGACGACTCTGATGTCACTAAGATGCCTTGATCCATCATGGCAGAAATTGTCTTGAAAACCCCTTCATCTGCCTCCATAGACATGGGATAGTGTTGTGCTTTTGGTAAAATTGCTCCTGGTTTCAATGTAATCTTCACTTCTCCGACTCCTTTCAGTAAGCCTACTTCATAAGGGCCTGTAGTCCATACTGAGACAGGCACCTTTGCCATGTCATCATCAAAATATTCAGGACGTTTTTGTGCCAGCATCATTCTTTGGGGCACCTCTCGTTTTATAATTTTCACCCATTAAATGAGGTTTACCTCAAATGTCATCTCATCCTCACCTATTTGTTCTTAAAACAGATTATCATCAGCGACATCAGTCAATCTGTAACCTTCCCCTCTGGCGATTATTGCACACCATTGTCTCCCCTCATCATCACAACCATCAAGCAAGGCCATCTCTCATCGCACTATGGCTGCTTGTATTGTTAAGGGAAACACTTGTCCCTTTTCCTCAAGCATAGGTATTCTTGGTCTGACCAGAAACTCATCTGGAGTTCTCATTGTTCTATCTGCAAGGCCTGGTAGCCATGCCATTAATATGCACACTCCATATGCGAATATCTCAGGTTCTAATGGGATAGCTCTCATAGCCATTCATCCTGCGTATGCTCTGATCATTTTTCACATGTTTAAATAATGCATTCCTGGAGTTGAACATACTACGCCCTCTTCCGTGAATAAGATTGTCATATTTAACTTCATCATCAAATCTCATCCCAATATATTGACAGACGTCTGTCTCGAATACAATAGTGGCACTTCCATGTCCCATTCTCCTATAGATGAGGAACATCGATTTTTGAACAAAAAGCACCCACGCATTCCAGCATTTTATATACTACCCAAGGTTCACAAAAACCTCACCAACCCACCCGGTAGACCCATTGTCTCCGCTCGTGATTCTATACTCGAACCCCTTTCGGTCTATAGCGACTTTTTTCTCAAACTCTTCGTCAACAGAATGGACTCCTATCTCAAGGACAGCACAGATACCGTTCTTATGTTGAATGAGATTGACATGAAACCCGAATACATCCTGGCCACCTTGGATGTGGAAGCTTTATATACATCGATACCCCAGCTAGAAAGCTTGGAAGTACTGAAACCTTTCCTCGACACCAGAAACAACATCACGGCAGTCCCCACTGAGTTCATCTTGGAATGTGTCAGATTGGCCATGACCAAAAACTTTTTCCTGTTCCGAGACCAACTGTATATACAGATCAAAAGGGTCAGCATGGGCGCCACGTCCGCTCCTGACATAGCGAACCTATGCATGAAGTACAATTTACGTACGGACAATTCCTTTGCATCAGAAGAAACTGCACTGAGTGCACCTCGTTTGACAAACATGCCACTGAACTCCAAACTAGGCTCGCCGACAGGGGGTATCCCAGAAAAGCCATCAAGAACGCCAAGAAGCGGGCCGCCAACACCGACCGCACTATATGTCTCACCAAAATAACCAAAAAGGAACTTGACAGACTGGTATGCATCACCACGTTTAGCCCACTCAGTGACCTCATTAAAAAGAACGTCAAACAACAGTGGCCCATCATCAGAAACGTGGGATCACTACAAAAAGTCCCACTGTTTGCCTTCAAGAAAAACCGGAACATCAGAGAATCCTTGGTACACACCTTCATCGAGTCCACCAAGTCTACCAGCACTCTATGGAATCTTCCACCCGTATAAGGCCACTACCGTTGTGGCAAATGTACTGTCTGCCAATTCACGGAGACTACCAAAATATTCCAACATAATGACATTAATTGGACTCTGCAGGACATTACCAATTGCAACACGATACAGGTCATATATGCTATAACTTGTCCTTGTGGACTCATCTATGTGGGCAAAACCATGAGACCGGTCAAGACCAGGATATGCGAGCACCGCTCGTGCATAAAAAACAAAGTACCTGATAAAACCCTTGTAGATCATTTTGTCAAGAAAAATCACACCAATATGGACCTCAAATGGGTGGTAACACAGAAAGTTACTGCCACCATCAGAGGGGGAGACGTCGACAAAATCTTAACCCGTTTAGAACAGAAATGGGTGCACAAATTAAATTCTGTCCGGTCAGGTTTAAATATTTGCGTAGAGTGGAAACACTTCCTGTAATTGAGACAATGCATCCACTCCTAATTGACCTCATGTGGCACTGCTGGACTTTGGAAACGCCACCCTATTTGGTTAATATGTGCCTTTTTCTGTGTCACTGTTAAACATAACCACTATCAATGGGGCATTTCCTGTAAATATGTATCATGATATGTGTCACCCAAACATGTTGTTATGCTCACATCATCCATTCCATCTCTTTAGCAGTTCTGGGCACCATTACCACCACACCCTTGACGTCGACCAATCAGCATCCTAGCCTGGCAGTGAGGCGTCCTCCGCCTGCCTGCCTGTACATGGACTACCTACCTGAGCCACGCATCTATTCATGCGTGTGCGTACACCCCAGTATGCTCCCCCATGGCTGAGTGTGTTTTTACTTTGCCATTGGAACCAAGTGCCATTTCTGGTCAGGCACCCTCACGGGCACCCCGGCCTCGCGCATCTCATCATGGCCGCTCACCCCATTTAATTACAGTCAGCTCCCCAGGTCACTCCGTGCGCAGCCAGGGACTGCGACCGCTGACAGCTTGCTCTGCAGCGCTCATCTGTCCTTTAACGCTAGGTGATTACACGCGCATGCAACCACTGCAGCTTTGTGATCTCTTGCACCAATTTCCCGGCTGCATGTCTCACTCAAGAATGGGAGCCCAGCCTCCATTTTAGACCTTCTTCACCCCAGCATGACATCCTGCACTGGCAATCCCACTAATCCGCCACCTGGTTTTTAAGGTTGTAATTACTCCCCTTTTTAGCATCACGGATGCTTCTGTCCAGTTATAAGTCATGAGAAAACAAACAATGTGTCCCGAAACACGTACTAACAGATTAGTCGAGCATGTTAAAATAATCATCTATAACAGACTCCTGGTCCAGATATCGTGATTTATGTTTGAAGCCAAACTAACAATTGAAGTTGATTGGTCTTTACAATTTTTAATTATATTGATTTATTTTGTGTTATGAACTACTGTGACTGTGAACAGTATTTATTATGTGAATTTGTTTGAAATGAGTTCTGACTTTACTAACTGTTACCCAGTGACAGTGTTTGCATTGACTGTTATGAATTACTTTGATTTATGAAGTATAAAACTATACATTCATGGTTTATGTATTTGACAATTATTAAGTTCAAAGAATACTTTTGCAATTTTTATTGTATTAGCAGTGCACCTATTTGTGTCCCAGCGTGATTCTGGGACACCTTGTTTGTTTTTTCGATATTTTGTAGATCTGGTAGCACAGATCCAATAGGTAAGCACCTGGAATTTTCTGGTTATCTACTCAATTTATTTAATAGAGCTATTTTTAGCTTTTGACATATGAGTGCACCTCTACAACCAATTCATGCCAGTTATAAGTCATGCTCAGTCCTACTTCCTCGTGGGACACACATGTTATGTTACCCACTTGTGATTTTATCCGCTGCACCTCCTCCGTGGCCATCCATGACCTGCACGCCTCACCAGCTCTCACGTGCACCATGACACTTATTACACTCCGAGGCCCTCAATCTGAGCCCTGTGTGTCCTTTTTTCCGCAGCCCCTCACGCTTGCGGTTGACTTTGAGTATTCATCATGCTAGCCTGTTCCACCCATAATTTGGTGCGGTAACAGGCCTCCTCAAGGTAAGCTTTGCTCTTCCCCCTTTTTACCCTTAGTTGCTCCCCCACTCTTTATGGCTTAACACAGCCTCCGTGTCCTTCCTACTTTCACAGGAACGGCCACTTCTAGGACCTCGAAAATCCTCCAGTGTACTTCTGACACTGCTACTCCCTGAGCCACTGCGCTCCCACTGCTACTCCCTGAGCCACTGCGCTCCCAACTCCCGGCAAGCACCGGTCCTTCATGTATTGATACCTCTACCTGTGCTAGCTACCCACGAATGTGCCCACTCCTATAACACCTCGTCTGTTTATCTCAACAGACCTCACAAAATACTTCCCGCTTTGGAATATCTCATCCTGATGAAGGCCACAGCATCAGAGCTCATCCCAGCTCACCTTCTGGCCGAAACACTGTTGTGTTGACTGTTATATTGTCTACGTTGTCCTTGGTCAACCCCACATTGTTTTGATGTATATGTGCTGATTATTACATTCTATCACCTCACTAAATCCACTGGTCTCCTTCCCAAGGACCCCTCAGTGGATGTGTAAGCATTGGAAAGACGTTACAAATATTTGAAATTTGTCACTTACAAACCGGTTACTATACCTGAAAAATGTGTAAATACTGTTGTATCTTGTGTAACTCCTAGTTAAGTGTATCTACAAACGCGTAAACTGCAGTTTTATTAAAAATATGACTGCAGTACTCACAATTGTCATGATACATTTTTGTCAAAATTCATTTAAGTGTACACACTTACCAAGGTGTAACCCCCATAGGTTTGTGTTCACCCTTCGTTCATCAGCCAGGAATCCCAGGACCTTGCTCATTTTTGCTCTTTAATACATTCTCCTATAGAGACTGGAACACAACTTGGGGCTCCTGTAAAACCGTGGGTATTTTTGGCGTCCCCAGAAAAAGAAAACTTGCCTTCAGGTATACACAAGCGTGTTGCACCCGTGTCCACTAGGAACACATTTTCTCTGTCCCCTATAGTGACATCTACCCTTGGTTCCTCGTGAGGGTATGGTGTCACTGATAGGATGGAACACATCAGGTCTCCCAGTGAGCTGTCCTAGTCCATGTACAATTTCGTCCCATAGTTAGTGAATGGATTTACCCCCTCACCAGTTGTGTTTCCTGCTCTAGAGTTCAATACCTGTCTTGTGCCTGCAGTCTCTGGAAGTTGCATCAGGGACTGCTGGGACTGCCCTTACAGTAAATTGGTCACAGTCTGCTGTGGCTGCAAGTACATCAAGAGTATCAGAGATAGAAGAGTGAAGCATGGAAAGGGCTGTGTCAGGATGTGACTCAGCCAGAGGTGGAGGAGGGGGAGAGAAAGTGAGGGCGAAAGCCTCAACTGAAACACGCTTCATGGGTCGGATGACCGAGAAGGTGGGTGGCAGTGTGTGGGTTGGCTGGGCCTGAGGAGTAGAGAGAGAGAGAGGAGAGGAGAGGAGAAAGTGATCACTCCAGGAGAGAGAAATGGTGAGAGAATGGTAAGAGGGTTAGAGAGGGGAAGGTCTAGGGAGATCAGACCATCAGAGATGCAGAGTGAGTCGGGCTAGAGGGAATAATAGAAAGAGAGAGAGAGTCGCAGAGGTCTCAAAATAGTCCAGAGGAGGGACAAGGAGTATCCAAATGGATGTTGAAGTCTCCAAGGAGGAGGAGTTGAGTGGTCAAGGCCAGGAGGGAGAAGGACAGGTCCGCCCACTCAGAGAGGAAGGAGGTTATCTGACCAGGTGGCCAGTAGATAGTGGCCACTGTGAGAGAGTGGCCAGGAGAGAGAGAACACCTGCAAACAAGGCATTTTAAAGAGGAGTAGGCCTGCGTAGGAATGATAGAGGCAGGAATCCACTCTGGGAAGATCAAGGCTACACCCCCACCTGAACGGTTGGATCTAGGCACAGAGAGGATCTTGTAGCCATCACAGAGGAGAGTGTCAAAGCTTGTGACAGAGCTGGCCATGAACCATGTCTCGGTGAGACCAAGGTCATCTAGGTTAAGTTCCTCCAGGAGACGGCAGATGTCAGAGGAGTGTTTGACAGCTGAGCGCGAGTTGAGATTGGCAAAATGGAGAAGGTTGCCACCCTTGAAATACTTCCCGGGGGGGGTACACATCAGAGGTGCTCCCTGTGGTGGTGTAGAAGGAGCCCGGGGGAGGGCAGAGGAGGAAGGGGAGAGGGCAAGGTAGCCAATGAGGAGGATGAAGGCACCGAAGAGGTGGCAGAGGGGGGAGGCAAGGAAGCCAAACAAGGGAGAGATGGGGCAGCAGGAGAGGAAAGGAAATTGATAAGGCACAGGAAGCATCTATCAAAGAGGAGTAGGTTTGCCTGAAGGCTTTGGACCAAGACGGTGCCATTCAGGTAAACAGTAACGATGACCTTAGAGGAGTGGAAGGGGGCCATGAGAGCCTCCTACCGGGTGCGACCATTAATGGGAGCGGAAAAAATAGGAGGGAGCACAGAGATCATAGGAGGAGTCCATAGGGCTGGCGAAGGAACGACAAAGAGGATGTCGGTGAGGGTCTGTCTGGAGGAAGCACTAGTGAACTGGATATCCTAGCCCCTTTAATGAGTAGCAATTACCCTGGAGATGGATGGTGGAGCAGATTTTTATTCATACATCAATAATCGAAAGTACTCAGGTAGTTGGCAAAAGGAAGACTGTTTTAATATCAATTATCTAAAACAGGGAGCATAACGAACATCAATGAACTTGCTCGATCCTCTTACTCAAACACTCTCAGTCAAAACTGAGATCTTATACAAGAAACTCATCATCAATGTCGTTAACCTACGTATAAACCAAAGTCATTCTACGTGGCAAACTGCAAAAACCTATGCCTATGGGTGATTGGCTCTGAGTGAACATCTAAGTATACGATCCATACTAGTCTAAAAAAGTGTGAATATGTGATTGGATACTTAACATCAGGTGGGGCAACTAAGCCCTCCCCTAAAAATGACCACTATGAACGTCACTAAATACACAACAACCCATTGGTTTACACAACTATAGGACCCCTAAATACACAGTCCTCTACAATTGGTTGGCACTCTAACCTCCGACAGTAGTTTTCCATCTATGTCTAGCAGCATGCAGGCTGGCCATGCAGGTGCTTGTGAGCTCGCCTTAACTATTGCTTCCCACCAATTAGCATATCAATCCATCATCACCTCAGTGGTCTACTGTCAATTAGGCTTTGAAGCTCGGCCTTGAGAGTGTTCTTACCTCTGAGAAATTTAGGGAGTGAAAAGCACAGTCTGCCCTTGTGCAAAGGTGTGACCATTTTGTTGGTCCAACTTCATGCTTCCATGTGACTAGAGACCATGGAATCGAGCCTTTTGGTGCATTTAATACTATTCTTTAATAAACCTCTGATGTCTTCCTTCTTATGTTCATGTCTTCTGAACAGGAGTTTTGTTCTTTCACATGATTTCTATTCAATGTCAGTTTACTCCAGTTTGATAAGACCTTGACTTCTTTGGCTCACCGAGCCTCATCTGCTGAGATTCACTTTGTGATTCAATTTTCTTTTTAACTGCGACACTAGAAATGAGGCCTTCTTGCTACTGTCCAGCACTGCTATAATGCATAGTGGAAACATTCATCCTTTACTTGTCCATAGGTATATATGTATATATTGGCACTTGCCGCAATCTATTCACTATAAACTAGCCTCATGATTACTTTGTCTGCTTGCATTTCTTTTGCATCTGTACACGTGTAAAATGACTCAATGTCTTCATCTGTTTCTGTGGCATAAGCTTCTTCAACTTGATCCCAAGATGTCACTTATTCTTCATACTTTCTTGATGCCTTATAGAATATCTGCATTATCTGGTCTCTGCATCCTTTCTATGTACGTAATTTCAGCTCTGTCTGACGTATACTGGCGATGGTTGGTGACGTTACCATTCTTCTTTACCGTTTATTGGCTCTACTTTTTCAGGGATTTCATTAAAATGGCCATCATATATTCTTGTATGCAGGTATAGTTTTCTTAATGGGAACCTTGCCTCCAGGAGTCTCTTTGAGGTCACTGTTTTCACTGGTACCGCACAGAGTCCATACTCTGCCCTTTGTCGGTTCAACTGTTCTGTGTATGATACATACAGTGGTTTCCAGCATACAGGTCAAAGGGGCAGAACGGTTGAGGTGGGAGTACTCAGTTCCTCCTCTACACTCCCCCCTCTGGGCGATTTATCAACCGCTCTCTCATCATCCTTCACATCCAGACATTTTGGTCTGAAGAAAAGCTTCTCCAATACTCTTCTGGGTCCGGATGTGAGCGAATGTACATGCCTCTCTTTGCAATTTTATTATTAGATCTGTATTGGGGAGGACGGGGTGGCAAAGAATTCCATGGCTTGATTATATAGATAAAGCCCTAGAAGAGGCCAATTTAAGTATTCTTTTTCCTCCAGCTGCCCTTTTAACTAAAACAGAGGTCAATGGTTATAAACCTGTTTTGGGCGAAGTGTTTGCCAGGAAGATAATACTTTTAGTGTACGCAAATAACACTGTTAAATTGCATGCAATGATAAGTCGGCCTTTGGTGATTCAGCCCTACTTAATTTGGGGTTCGTATAAAAAAGATTGGTGGCTAATCACTAGGGCAAGGTTTGATTGTCTCCATTTACGGGGGAACACAGTGAACTGGAAAGGATATCTGGATACTGCTGTTTGTCCAGTGTGTGGGTATATCACTGAAAATTTGGTGCATTTGTTATTATTTTGCACGGGGTACATAGGGATACGGAGAGCGACAATAATTCCAGTCCTTAGGGAAACTAAGATTCGCCATTACAGAGAGGCTATTTCATTTCTTTTAAGTGCAGACTCTGTTTTGGTTGCATGGGCTTTACTTACCTTTTTGAAAAGAGCAATGTATTTTAGAAAAGGGTTATTGAGGTTACAGGGTGAGGAGTGTTGTTGACTCACCCGATTAGCTACATTGGGAAGAGTATTCAAATTGTACGTTTGATATTGTTGCGGTAATGGCAGTTTATATTGTATTTTATTTGGTATTTTATTATGTGACTGTTTTTGCAGATTTATAATGTGGTTTTTGTGGATGTTCTTAAGGGAAGGGTTTTATTAATTGTATGTATTGCTTGGACTTATGTGTTTTATGGATTTTTTTATCTGAAATAAACTTTTATGACCTGAACTGAAAAGCTTCTTTGGGATCCATATATTTATGACTCCCTTCAGGCATCCAGCTGATTTAACATGCTCATCTCTGATCCATGTCATAAGACTACATTGTCCACTTGGACTGCAATAGATCCATCTTCCTACATACTTCTTATGATTCTTTGGATACAGGAACTTTGTCCCTTCAGGTGCATGGATACTGGCCTTCACAAAGTCTCTGATTTCTTCATCTGTCAGGTCTCTGGCTTTCCATCCTGATTCGACATTGATCGATTTCTTTGCTGTCTTCTTACATTGTGAGAATATTATCTTGATCACACAAAATCCAAGCAACATCAACATGATTAGGGCTCCAAGAAACTTGAACATGTCTGCCATTCATTGTGGTATCCAAGAGAAGAGAGATCCAAACCAGCTGTCATCGGCAATGTCTTCTACTTCATCTATCATCTGACCATGGAGCTTCGTCAGAATATTTATGGCCTCTGTCAAGGTTCCATTCTTGTCATCATGAGAAGGTATACATGTGCAACATGATTCTCCGATTTTTGCACAAACACCTCCAGCCATTGCTGTAATCATATTCAAGACGTATCTATTCTGAAGAGCCATTAGTCGTATAGCTCTCATCTCTTCTGTGATAGCATATAATCCCTTTATGGTCGTGTTGATTGTCTGTAGCAATTCCCATCTGGTGATCTGTAGCCACTTGGTAGTTGCTCCAACCTGGATTCTCGGCATGAAAATTAAGGTGAACACTGATGAGGTCTGGCTGAATAGCCTGTGCTCATACGAAATGGAGTCAAAAGCTTCTATTGACTTAGCTGAGAAATAGTTCTCCCTTTTTATCCTCTTTATCAGCTCCACAGATCTCTTCTTCCTCAGGTGGGCATCTGCTTTTGGAAAACTGTCAAGATCCAGATGACTTTTTGGAATCACCAATGCTGGAACATGGACATTTACTAATGAGCATCATCCTCCCCAATCCTGGGGTAGCTTCGTGTATGCCCTAGATCCACAAGCCCAATAATTATCCCTGATAGCTGCTGTTCCATGTACCATTCCTGGAACGTCAAAGATTCAACCACAGTTCTGATTCTCTCCAAACTTTTTTTGTGCCATTATTTTTGAAGCACAGCTTTGAACTTTCCAATGGCACTACCTGCAAGGGCCCTCCTCTGTCTTCGACCCAAGTCAGTAGTTTAGCAAGTCTTGGCCATAATAGCTTGCAGCCATTCTGCACTATGTCAATGGCAGGTTTATAACAACCAATGACCACCCAGGCTCTGCATATCACCACTCCTTCTTCCCATCCATCTGATGACAACACTAATACCCAGATATGCATCTGTCCTCTGTTCTTCCATCTTCGAATATCTGCTGCAGATTTCCTGGACTCTCCAATTTTTTGTTGACCTCCCATCTCATTCCAGCTCCTTTTACTCCAGGCTTCTTATTTCTGATCACATGATTCTTGGTATGGCTCAGTTTCTTGTCTTTGTATCCTGGATATAGTCATCTTCATCTGGATCTGTCCATTCAGTTGCTCATTTGAGGTAGGCATCACGACCCATGAACTGGCCTCTGGTTTTGCAAAGTGCTACGTGTGAAAGACAATGTGCTGTCTGGACATCTATTTCAATGGCAATGAAGATTTTAGAATTTCCCATACTGTAAGGCAGGAGTGCACACACAAAGCATTCCTCGTTTGAGGTCCTTCTTCCTACTTCTTTCATATGCTGATAACAGATGTTATTTCCCAAGTGAGCTGTACTGTCCAGGTAATCATTCAGTTCAAAATCATCTTCTTGGGTGCTTCTTTTAGTTCTCATTCTCCTCATGTGACCTTCTATGATCATATCATAAAGTGTGCCAGCATAACTCCTTCTGACTGGATAAATCATAGGCAAATCTATCAGTGGACGGGGTACACCTACATGTGTTGTCTGAGTAGGAGAAAGTTCAGAAAGTTTCATCGTCACAACATACCATTTGGGCATGAAAATGTTTCGCAGGATATCCATGTGTGACTGTCTTTTAGGGATCATCTTTGGGTCATTTATCACAGGACCAAGTGTATTTGCATGCATTATCTGTATGGGCTCACCATCTAACAACCTCTTGTCCTGTCTGTCTTGCCAAGGCTATCTTTTACATCCAAAAAGAGTTTCTAAGACGCCTTTTGCATGTGAACGGTTATTAGTGACATCTATCTCAGTCTCAGGCAATTTGTCATCTTTCTTTGGAACAGGTATAACTACATAGGGTCTTGCACCTTCCTTCTGCTCAGGAAGATTCACAGGAGTCTTAGCTCCATGTACATCAATATAGTATGATGTATGCACTGTGAGCGAAAGCAGTATGATTATGGACAAAATGCAAGCATATATAACACAGAGATATGTCAATTTGCAGCATCGATTTTTGTGGACAACATGGACGTCTCTCTTCATCTGGCATTATTATATTACTGTTGATACTGCCCATTTTTGTTATCTAAGGAAGGAAAACGTCATCTTTAATACATCAGCATTATGTACTGCTTCTGGAAGCTACTGTCTTGACTCAGCAAGTTCGTGCCCGATCTCCTGTTTGCTTACTGGATGATAAGAACAAACTCTCGATGTCTCCCTGGAACCAGTTTTTAACCAGAAGAAATGGGGAGGCCTCTCCAGCAGGAAGAAAACCGCTCTCAGTATGTCTAGACAAGTTCAACGATATACACTAGTTCCCAGTCTATTCCTCGAATCTGCCTTAGACCAGACAACATGATGAATTTCTTTCAGCATAAAAAAAACTCTGTCTTGACCAGCAAACTTTTGATCTGTCCCGTGTAGGAAAGTTTCACTCTGCTCGCAGATTTCTCGCAGAATAGGCATTCACTTACAGTATGATGCCTCTCAGGATTTCATTTAATGGTGCACTGTTCCTCGGGTCCCAAGATGCAGATATTCTTCAATCAGACGATGGAAAACCACACCGACTAGTCTATGAGCATCATCAACGAATAGGGGTATTTGTCCTTTCCCCACTATACTCTGGCAACTGCAGAATTTGCTCGATTATTGGTGTGAGCAACCTTCTTACTATTGGACCATTCTTAGGATCTTGCAGAAAAACATAAACACTAGTAGTTCTCCCCACAAGAGCCGGATACGTGTGTAGAATGAAGAGAAAAACTTCAAATATGATCCTTGAGACGTTGTCATTGGGAATCACCATGGGCAAATCCAAACAGAAACTCAGTGAGAAATGAATCAGGGTACCGCACCCTCTTCCAATTGTTGAAAATTAACTTAGAATTGTGCATATGTCTCTTCATATCAAGGCTTTAGCATGCTTCAGTCCAAAGTTAACAATGTTCCTGTGGCTTTAAGAACAAAAGATTTTTTCTTTCACCCTGAAATGACTGCACAGAGTGTTCGCATCAGCTTCCCTTAACTGAACAGAAGTGACTAAAAGAGTGTCTCGACCCAAGCCACAGTCCAAATGAAATCTTTTCTTTTACTCGACAGCTTCTGCATCCTTCTTCCTCGTCATAGAGCTTGTCTGCATTTGCTGAGGTTCTTCCCCAATGCTTTCTTCTGTAAGGGGTGGGGGCAGAGGGAGTTCTCCAGTATAAAGCTTGACGTCGCCTAAAAAAGTGCAAACGGTGTGACGTCTTCCACAATGAAAGAGCCATTAAATCTTGGCTCGTACCACTTCCTCGTGAAATTACAAATTAGGACTGCATCTCTAGGGAATAATTTGGGAATACAAAGTTCTTGAACACTACTTGTTGAAGCATCTGCTTCTGTGTTCTGTACTGCCCCACACACCTTTCTCAGTAGCTGACCTGAAATGGCAGAGATACTTGAAGTCATACTTTAAGATACTCACGTAGCTCCATTTCTAATAGTTCTGCGGTCAGCTGAGCATCACTTCTAACTCTGGATGGAGGCGTGAGGGGTGTTCTCATCCGTCTTCCTGTCACTATCTCATATTCTGTGAAATGGTGGTCAGAACCTGGTTGTTTCCTCAATGCATATAATGCCAGTGGTAGGCAATGCAACCACCCTTTCTTCAAGGTAAGCTTCAACTTGGCTATCCTTTCTTTAAGCAAGCCGTTGAGCCATTCACAGATTCTATTTCCTTCTGTATGATAGGCCGAAGAAAACATGTGCTTTATACCAAGCAACAAGCTGATCTGCTCAAATGTTTGATTCACAAAATGTGGGCCATTGTCTGACCTCATTACTTCACATGCTACCCATCTGGGAAACACTTCCCGCACTATAAATTTGGCTGCACAAGTAGTGTCTGGGTGTGTACATGGACCAGCCTCAATCCACCGTGAAAAGGGAGAAACGACAACAATTATATCTATATCCATTACATACTTGCAGCATGTCGACATAGTCGATATGCAAATGCTGAAAGGGGCCAGTAGTTCTCGGAATAACTCCCCTAAGTGTGAGCAGTGTGTGCCCAGCCGTATATTTTTGACACAGGATGCAATTTACTACATAGAACGCAACATGTTCTAACAAATTTGGTACGGACCAATCCTCTGCAATAGTTGCAGCGAGGTTCTCTCTAGTTGTGTGCACAGGGTAGTGTAGCTGTTCCAGCGCCACCCTTAATAAGGCTACAGGCATCACCAGTTTACCAGTGTTGTCTTATCACCACAATGCTTCAGAGGGGTTTAAAGAACACCTTCTTCATGTCCACAAGTCCTTCTCATCTTGAAGTGCTTCCCCCAGAATTTCCATTAGCTGCATTTTAACAAATCGCTATATCTTTCAGATACGTTCATCATTACAACCATTTTCTCATTTACCTCAGGCATTTCAAATGTCATTATATTTTCTGAACATGCAGCAAGTTTTGCTCCATCGTCTGATGCTTGGTTTCCACGCGAGATAAAGTCTGTCCTTTTATTATGTGCTGCGCATTTAACAACCGTGATGGCTACTGGGAGTTGCAGTGCCTTAATAAGCCTGTCCAATTTGGAGGCGTGCTGCACTGGCATGCCATACGCTCGGAGGTAGCCCCTCCTTTTCCAAAGTGCTAACCCTGCATGCACCATAGACGGCACATAGGCAGAGTCGCTGTGCACTGTTACTTTCTGGTCTGCATGATACTCGAGTGAGACAATCAGCGCCACTAGCTCTGCAGGCTGTGCTGAATAGTGAGATGGGAATCGTGCACTTACCAATGTCTGAAACTCCCCATTGGCTGTGTGTTTTACCACAGCAGCACCTGTATATCTCTGTCCATCATTTTGATTGATTCTTGAGGAACCGTCAATACAAACAATTTCTCCACCTGTCAAGGCATTTTTTTATTCTAGGAATTTCGTCATAGAACTCTTCATAGTTCAAACAATCATGCACATGCTCATCCTCTACCAGTGGTTCAGCTATAAACATGGAAGGATTCACTATTCTGCATTGAACTATTTTGATCGCCGGATTTTATATGACTACCTCATAGGCAGAGCCCTTTGAGAAGTCAATGTGCCTTTTGGTTTCTCCAGAATGGCAAATAGTGCATGCTCAACAAATAACATCATAGAGCATCCCATCACTATGCTTGCAGCTTTCTCTATAGCGAACGCGGGGGCTGCCAGCGATTGTTCACATGGAAGTGACCCCTCATTACTGGGTCTAAAATCCCACTGTAATATGCAAGGGGCTTGTACCCTAATGTGGTTCACTGTGTAAGGACTGCTGTCATAACAGTGCCATCTGTATGCGAGAACAAGAAGAATTCCTCAGCATAATTAGGAATCCCTAAAACTGGAGCTGTGCAAATTGCTTTTTTCAACTCTCAACTCGTCAAATCCTTCCTCCATTTCCTCAGACCACACAATTTTTTCCTGCATTGCCTGTGCTTGCTTTAAGGCCTGTAATAAAGGCCTTATATATGAGCTGTAGTCAAAGACCATGCTCTCACATAGTTACATAGTCCCAAAAATATCTCCATGTGTTATATCGTTTGTGGCTTTGTAATTTTCAAAATAGCCTCAGCTCTCTCAGGAGTAACCTTCTGTCCATCATGTGAAATCAGTTGGCCTATGTACAACACCTCCTGTTAACAATACTGTAACTGTTACGCTCACCTGGTATCCACGGGACGCCACCCAACCCTGGTTGGATGATTTGCACTTTCGAACCCTCTCCCGGTCCCTTGGTATGGCCTCTGGTTAAAGATGGGTCTGCAATATAGGAGAGCAGGATTTAATACCAGATTGTCTTTATGTTTTCCCACCTCCCTTGGCCTCAACTCCTTCCTCCCCCTTGGGCCATCTCCTCACCTTAATATTGGAAAAGGTGGATTCTCCGTCCTGCTCCTCGTGGCAGGGGTGTGTAGATGTGGAGGGCCGAGCAGCGACCAAGTTACTTGACTGGTGCAAGCCCCCCTGTGGGAATCCAGGCCTGCTGCGACTCCGTAGGTTTGCTGCTTTACCACCTTTATATGCAGTTCTTATTTTCCTCTTAGTTTGAATAATAATGTCTTGCTTCTTTTCTTTTAAGTATGGAAAGGTATTTTGGTGTTGTCATGCAGTTTGAAGATGAGCATGGGCCTGTAGCCGAAAGCGCGGTGTGCGCGATGCTGTCCGGTGAGTAATGCACGATGTGCAGCACTGTTTCGCCTTTTATATTGCTAACCTGTGTCATTTCTCCCCTTGCAGGTTGCGATGTTCCTCACCGAGTGCCATAATGTTCCAGCAATGATACTGACCAGGAGATGACTAACCAGGTAAGAATTGTGTGGCTTTCTTCATTCGGGAGGAAACGTGAGTAAACGCTTACTAATGCTGTCTTTCTTTCCCCTCTTTCCAGGTTAAGGTATTCCAGGATGCATGCGGTGCCGGATGATGGAGTTCTTACCTTCAAGTGAGTGGAACTGAAGTAGGCGATGGATTGAAGACAGGATACTGTTCCAGGTAAGTTTCATAGTGTTCTTTCTCTCTCTGCAGGTCCTTGGTTTCAGGTAAGCTGGCATCAAAGAACTGGACACGGTGAGCATTACGCTGCCCACAGCAGAATAACGCAAAGAATCTTCTGCTGTTTGGGTGCGGTTTAAATAGTCTCAGGTAATGTAGTCCAGGTAAAATAGTCCTAGGCCTGCCACACCCAAAGTAGTCCAGGTAAAGTAGTCCCAGGGGTTGCCAGTCATTTGGTCGAAAACAATTGGTCGACTGGACAACTGGTCGAATCAATTTGGTCGAAAACCAAGTGGTCGAATTTTTTTTTTTTTTTTTTTACCCCTTTTTTTTTTTCTTTCTTTTTTTTTTCTACACGAAAACCCACAAAACACATATATAAATAAAAAAAAAAAATTCGACCATTTGGTTTTCGACCAAATGACGTCGACCAAATTGCAGTCGACCAGTTTGTAGTCGACCAAATGACTGGACACCGTCCCAGGCCTGCCACACCCAAAAGACTAGACCGCATAGCTCAGTTCCTTGTAACTGAGCTATGTGTGTGACTCCATGTTGGCTGAACCCCCCCAAGTTAAATAATCCCAAGTAAATAGTCGCATTATAATGTTGGTCTGCATGATGGTTATGAGCCTGGCGCCAAAGGCGCCAGGACTGACTCCAAGAGAGTCTTGGATGAGGTTTTAAGACCTTTGACCTGGCCCTAACTGGAAGGCTGACTTGCCAGTGAGGGCCAGGGGCAAGAGTCATGACAGCACTCCCCCCCAAGGCCCCTCTCACGGTGGCACTTCTGCCTCATCCTCATTTGGCTGGGTAATAATGATGGAACTTTTTAAATAAGCAAGGTGCATGGATTTATTCACTAGGTTCGCATGATCTGTCTTGAGGGCTGTATCCCTTCCAATCAACTAAGTAGTATAGTTTGGATCTGGTGTACTTTGAGTCTAGGATATCCTTGACTTCAAACTCTGTTTCTCTGTCAACTAATACTGGTTTTGATGGTGTTGTAACCCGAGTTCCGGGTTGTACCGGTTTCAATAGTGATATGTGAAACACAGGATGAATCTGCAAGTAGGGCTAATTTAACTGCCACTGGATTTATTATGGATTCAATAGAATACGGTCCCAGATATCGGGGACAAAAGGTCAGAGTCCCTTTTATGGGCACATATTTTGATGCTAACTAGACAATGGGCCTCATTACGACCCTGGCGGTCCGGAAATAACGGTGGCGGTAAACCCGCCGCCACCGTTGTTTCCGGACCGCCTGATCCCGACCCCTGCAGGCGGGAGGTGATGTTCCCGCCAGGTCTGACCTGGCGGGTTTAACACCGCCCGCCTGCAGGCGGACGAGGAAACACCGGCAGCATTACAAGATGCTGCCGGTGTTTCCATGATCCCGATTCCCATTGAGTCCCATAGGACTCAATGGGAATGGGGATTTACACCATTCCGTCTCCGTGATTCCCGGAAAACCGGGGTTGTGATGCCCCGGTAATTCCGGGAATCACGGAGGCGGAATGGTAATACGAGTCCGGCGTTAACCAGGCGGTTTTACCGCCTCGGTTAACGCCGGACTCGTAATGAGGCCCAATGTCTCCAAATTGATAGTCGGGGGCTTTACTACGATGTTGGTTAGTGAATTTCTTTTGTCTGTTCTTGGCTTGGAGTAAATGTTCTGCTGCTTCTTTGAAGGCCTGAGAAATAGTCGTATGTAGGGTTTTAACTGCTGGCATTTCCAAAGGGGTTGGGGGATCCAATTCTGAAGTAAGTGGATGTCTACCGTATATAGTGTAGAAAGGGGTTTGTCGAGTGCTGGTGTGTAATGAATTATTATAGGAATATTCAGCTATCCATAACAAGTCCTTCCCATTTTTTTCCACTTGATGTAACATGCAACATAAGTGTTGCTCGAGGGTTTGGTTTGTTCTTTCTGTCTGGCCATCTGTTTCAGGATGGTGACTTCTGGATAGTCGAATGTGAATTTGGGCCATTGAACAGCATTTCCTCCAGAAGTTGGATACGAACTGACTAACTCAAGCTGAGATCAAGACCGATGGAAAGCCATGTAGCCGGACGATTTCCTCCAGGAATAGTTTTGCTAAATTGGATACATTTGGAAGACCCCTAAAAGGAATAAAGTGTGCCATTTTAGAGAACAAGTCTACAACTACTAAGATGGTGTTGAATCCTTTACTGGGTGGTAGATCTGTAATGAAATCACGGGACAGTGTGTGCCATGGTGTGGGAGGAATATCCAATGGTTGGAGAAGACCAGCTGGTTTCTGCTTTTAGGACTTGTTTTGTGCACACACACTGCAAGATTGGATAAATTGTATGATGTCTTTACGCCATGTGGGCCACCAATAGTTTCGTTTTACTTTAGCTAGAGTTTTGGCAATTCCAGGATGACCTTCAATCAGGGAGTCGTGATAACCCGAAATAACCTGCTCTTGTAAATCTTTACTTGGCAAGTATAGACGGTTCCTTAAATATGGTAACTGGTCTTTAATGGTGTAATGTTCTCCTTGCGTACACCACACTTGTGAGAAAGTGGGATCCATTAAGAGTTGGGTCTTGTTTTGGAGTTCACCCTGTGTCAATGTTCTCATAAGACCCAGGACCCAGGCTATTGGATCTGGAGTTATCTATACCTTTTCATCAACACCAATGCGGGACAAGGCGTCAGCCTTTCCGTTTCGGACTCCTGGCCGGTAGGTGATCACATAGTCATATTCAGCAAAGAAAATAGCCCACCGCAGTTGACAGGATGATTGAGCTTTTGCTGTTTTTAGGTATTGCAGGTTTCGATGATCAGTTATGACCTAGACAGTATGTTTAGCACCAAGGAGATAGTGCCGCCATGCCTTGAAAGCTGATTTTATAGCCAAGAGTTCTTTGTCTGTGATAGCATAGTTGAGTTCGGGAGGTGAGAATTTTCGTGACCAGAAGGCCACAGGGTGTAACTGGCCAGTTCCTGGGTCCCTTTGTGACAGAAGAGCTCCCATAGACATGCTAGAGGCATCTGTTTCAACTATATAAGGGAGGTCTGGGCAAGGATGCCGTAGAACTGGAGCAGAAGTGAATTTTTACTTAAGTTCTTGAAAGGCCTTCTCTGCTTCTTTGGTCCAATGGAACTTTTCATTATTCTTTCTCACTAGTGATGTAATTGGATGCAGTATTTGGAAAAAATCTGGGATGAATCGGCGGTAAAAGTTTGCAAAGCCCAACATACTCTGGATTCCTTTAAATGAAGTTGGTGACGCCCAGTTAAGAATGGCATCTACCTTGTGCCTATCCATTCTGACACCTTTTGGTTTGAGGATAAAACCGAGGAACTCCATTTTGGTGACATGAAAAGAGCATTTTTCAAGTTTTGCATACAGTTTATGTTGGCGGAGTTTAGTAAGGACGGAGCGGACATGCCTGACATGGTCTTCTTTTGTAGCAGAATACACTAAAATGTCATCAATGTAAACCAGGGCGCAAACGTTGATTAACTCCCGCAAAACATCATTCATAAAGTACTGGAATGAAGCAGGAGCATTGCAAAGTGCAAAAGGCATTACCTGGTATTCATACAAGCCGTATTAGGTACAAAAGGAAGTTTTCCATTCGTCTCCTTTATTCACTCAAACAAGATGGTACGCCCCCCCCAAGGTCCAGTTTTGGTATAGATTTGGGCATCTTTGACTTGATCCAATAATTCAGGCATAAGGGGCAGTGGATAATGGTTTTTTACTGTGATCTGGTTTAATGCGCGATAGTCGATGCAAGTCCTCAAATCTCCATCCTTCTTTGGTACGAAGAATAGGGACTGGCTGCCGGTGATTTAGATGGGCGGATCAATCCATTTGCCAGGTACTGATCACGATAAGATTTCAAATGGAGGTTTTCCGGTTCAGTAAATGCATTGATTCGACCACAAGCAAATTGCGCACCAAGAATGAGATCGATCTGACAATCGTAGGGCCTGTGCGGTGGTAGAGTATTGGCTTGTTCTTTCTGGAACACGTCTTGAAAATCTTGGTATTCATTTGGTAGAGTACTAGTCACACCTAGTACAATCGACGCCGTACTGGGAGTAGCAGATATACATAAGTCTGTTTTCCCCTTTTCTTGGTGATAACACGTGCGAGCACAGTCATCGGAAAAGGCCAACTTCTTGGCACGCCAATCTTTAAGAGGGTTGTAAGCTACCAACCATGACATCCCTAAGATTAGTCGAAACTGAGGAGCTTTGATGAGATCGAATGTAATAGATTCTCAGTGTCCATCCTGGCACAGTAGTGTTAGTGCTGCTGTAAATTGGGTTACTGGTGCGGAAGCTATTTCTGTCCCATCAACAGTAGTAACTTTTTCAGTAGTCGACTTAGAGCATAAGGGAAGCCCCATCTCTGCTGCCAGATCTTGGTCTACATAATTCCCAACTGCTCCGCTGTCTATGTATGCTTCGATAGCATGCATCCGAGACGGTTGTTGTTGGTTGATCAAAATTACCGTTAATGCAAAGTGTGAGGTCTGTGGCTCATCCTTCTCGCTCGACAAGCGGACCTCTATGCTTGCCGGGCTTGGTAGTTTTCCGACTCCTTGTTATTATCTTCCTTCTCTGTGGCTCTAACAGTTCTCCTTGGTGGTTTCACTGGACATTCTTTGAGAAAGTGGCCTGATTTTCCACAATATAAGCATAATTGCTGTTGCCTTCTCTTGTCTCTTTTGGTTTTAGTTAAAGGGGGCCGTACACCTCCGATTTGCATGGGTTCTACCATGTTTTCCAATGTACGTGGAACATTATCCTTTGACTGGACATACACAGCTCGAGTGTCTAACCTTATCCGGTCCGCTTTTCGGTCTTGTAATCTGTGATCTAATTGCACCACAAGGTTGATGAATTCTCTGCAGTCTTTAGGTGGGTCAACCACTTGAGCAAGGACATCCTTTAGTTTCCCTCGTAGACCCTGATGAAATAGTGTGGTCCTTTTTCCCTCAGGCCACCCAGCTTCAACGACTAGTCTGTTAAATTTTGCTATATATGTAAGCAAGTCTTGACTTCCTTGACAGAGTGACAAAAGTTTGTTGGCTAATGCTTGGCCTTGGGTATGACGAGCAAAGAGTTTTTCCATTTCCATCTGGAAACCCCCAAAGTTATGTAACAATGGGTTATCCTGACTTACCAATGGTACCGACCAATCCGCAGCACTGCCACCCAGATATGACGAGACAAAATCAACATGCGCTTAGTCGTTAGGAAAAGCCCCAGGTCTGCAAAGGAAATGAAGACGACACTGGTTCATGAACGTTGCATACTTCTTGGGGTCCCCTGTAAAGCGTTCAGGTGGAGCTGAAGGAACTTCCCCAGGAAGAGTTATTTGTACTGGATTGGTGGAAGAAGGTGATACTGGTGCTGGCGGAATGTTACCAGGCAATGAGGTCTGTCCTGCCTGTGATTGGAGCAATTGTCTACTTATTTCGTCGGTATGATCCTTAGTAACAATCAAATCCCTCCTAAGAGCGTTGGTTTCTTGCCTGGCTGAATGTACTTCAGCGCGTAATTGTCCCAACAACTGAACTAACTGGTCAGTCTCTGAAGTCTCCAATATGCCCAGGTGGATAATATTATTGAGGCTTTGCGTTCTGTTACGCTCTCCCGGTATCCACAGGGACGCCACCCAGCCCTTGTTGGATGATTTGCACTCTCGAACCCTCTCCTGGTCCCTTGGTAAGGCTTCTGGTTAAAGATGGGCCTGCAATATAGGAGAGCTGGATTCAGTACCAGATTGTCTTTATGTTTTCCCACCTCCCTTGGCCTCAACTCCTTCCTCCCCCTTGGGCCCTCTCCTCACCTTAATATTGTAAAAGGTGGATTCTCTGTCCTGCTCCTCATGGCAGGGGCACGTAGATGTGGGGTGGGAGGGCGAGCAGCGACCAAGTTACTTCACTGGTGCAAGCCCCCCTGTGGGAATCCAGGCCTGCTGCGACTCTGTAGGTTTGCTGCTTTACAGTCTTTATATGCAGTTCTTATGTTCCCCTTAGTTCGAATAATAATGTCTTGCTTCTTTCTTTTTAGGTATGGAAAGGTATTTTGGTATTGTCATGCAGTTTGAAGATGAGCATGGGCCGGTAGGCGAAAGCGCAGTGTGCGCGATGCTGTCTGGGGAGTAATGAGCGATGCGCGGCACTGTCTCGCCTTTTATATTGCTAACATGTGTTTTTTCTCTCCTTGCAGGTTGTGATGTTCCTTGCCGAGCCCTGTAATGTTCCAGCAATGATACTGACTGGGAGATGACTAACCAGGTAAGAATTGTGTGGCTTTCTTCATTCGGGAGGAAACATGAGTAAACGCTTACTAATGCTGTCTTTCTTTCTCCTCTTTCCAAGTTATGGTACTCCAGGATGCATGCGGTGCCGGATGATGGAGTTTGTACCTTCAGGTGAGTGGAACTGAAGTCGGCGATGGATTGAAGACAGGATACTGTCCCAGGTAAATTTCATAGTGTTCTTTATCTCTCGGCAGGTCCTTGGTTTCAGGGTGCAGTTTAAATAGTCTCAGGTAAAGTAGTCCAGGTAAAATAGTCTCAGGCCTGCCACACCCAAAGTAGTCCAGGTAAAGTAGTCCCAGGCCTGCCACACCCACAAGACTAGACCACATAGCTCAGTTCCTTGTAACTAAGCTAATGTGTGCCTCCATGTTGGCTGAACCCCCCCCCAAATTAAATAATCCCAAGTAAATAGTCCCATTCTAATGTTGGTCTTCATGATGGTTATGAGCCTGGCGCCAAAGGCATCAGGACTGACTCCAATAGAGTCTTGGATGAGGTTTGAAGGCCTTTGACCTGGCCTTAACTGGAAGGCTGACTTGCCAGTGAGGGCCAGGGGCAAGGGTCATGACAGTAACTTCTCTTTGTCAACCTTTTATCCTTTGTCTGCAAGTGTAATCATCAGCTGAACATAATTGCATCTGCACTCTTCCTCTGACATGCTGCATACTAAAATTTAATCTACGTATTGCAGCGCAACACTTTCTAAATCAATGTTGCTTAAGTCCATCTGTAGAACTCCATTGAAAATTGATGGAGACTCACAATACTATTGAGGTAATCTCGTTCTTTTCAAATTAACCTGTCCGAACGTAAATGATGTCAGATCCTGCGACTCTTTGTGCAATGGGATTGAGAACATTTTTTTTTTCAAATCAATCACAATGAAATATCGTGCTTCAACAGGTATATTAAATAAGATTGTAGCAGGATTAGGAACTAGAGGGAACTCGGCCTCTATAATCTGGTTTATCGGGCAAAGATCTTGAATTAGTCTGCAAGACCCCCCCTTAGATTTATTGATAGGGTACACTGCGGTATTACACAGTGACTCCGACGTCACTAAAATACCCTGATCCATCATGCCGGAAATTGTCTTAAAAATACCGTCATCTGCCTCTCGGGACATGGGATACTGTCATGCTTGAGGTAAAATTGCTCCTGGTTTCAATTTAATCTTCACTTCTCCAACCCCCTTTAACAGGCATACATCATAGGGACCTCTAGTCCATAATGAGGTTGGCACTTTTGCCATGTCTTCGTCAAAAATACTCAGGACGGTTTTGTGCTAGCATCATTTTCTGAAGAACCTCTCGTTTGATTGCTCTCACCCAATAAGTCATACTCATATCTAATATAACTACGTCATCAGATGGAGGATCTCCAAATAGATTGTCATCAGTGACATCAGTTAATCTGTAACCTTCCCTGATGTCAATTTCTTCACACCATCATCTACCTTTGTCATCATTTCCATCCAGAAAAGCCATTTCACCTCACGCTGTGGCTGCTTGCAACTCTAAAGGAAAAACTTGGCCCTCTTTTTCACGCAAAACTATTTTTGGTCTAAACAGAAATTCATCAGGTAGTCTCATTGTTCTGCCCACTAGGCCTGGCAGCCATGTTAGTAAAATGCATACTCCATAATGAAAAACCTCTGATTCTAAAGGTATTGCTCTCATGGCTATCTGTCCTGAAAATGCCAAAATAAATTTGCTCACGTTGAAATATTGCATTCCTGGTGTTGAACACACTATGCCTTCATCGGTAAACGAGATTGTCGTATTCAACTTTGTCATTAGTTCTCGGCCTAATATATGGACAGGTGTCTGCCTTGAATATAGTAAAGGCACCTTCATGTCATATTCTCCTATAGAGACTGGTAATTCGTCAATAAAAGGAACTCTACTTGTAGCTCCTGAAAATCCTTGAGTATTCATGGCATTGCCAGACATTGAAAACTTTCCCTCTCATATACATGAGTACCTTGCACCTGTGTCTACTAAAAATGAAAAATATTTGCCTCCTATATTTTCGTCCACCCTCGGTTCCTCATGAGGATTCGGCATCACAGATAGTACTGAACACATCAAGTCTCCCAGTGAGCTGTCCTAGTGTGGGTACAGCCTCATTCCATTACCTGTAAAAGGAATCCCTCCATCGACAGTTAGACCTTCTACTCTAGGAGTCATCAGTTGTCCTGTACTTGTACTTTGCTGAATCTGCATGGGCGAGTGCTTTGCCTTGTGGTGGATTGACTGCTATCTGCTGTGTTTGTAGGCCTTGCTGCACTCTTGGCACTTGCTGATGCATCATTTGATTCTGAGCAACCCCATCACTACTCTGCTGTGACTAGGCAGGTGAGTTTGAAATCTCCCTCTTAAAAACTGACCGTTTTGCATGAACCCTTGACTTTTACACATACAAGCAAAATGCCCTGTCATCCTGCATGTCAAACATGTAGGTGGCCTCCTGATCTGCTCATCCTGCATGTTTTGACCATCATTCTGCGTATTTTGAAACCCACCTTGATTGTTCTGGAAGCTTCCCTGATTATTCTGCCAATTCCCTTGATTATTCTGAAAACCTCTACTTTCGAAATCCTCCCCTTCCTCGTGGAGCAAATCCATTATTGCTCTGATCAAACTGCCGTTGGTCATTCACCTCCAGCATATTTGCAATCTGCTGTGAATTCGATCCATCTACACTAGTCAACATTGCCCCTTCAATGGCATACTTGGACAGTTTCTTCTGTACTAATTTTGCCTCCTCACTTTTCCTAGCAACATCTTTTTTGCGATTTTCTTCCAGCAAGGGTCTACAATAATGTGAAATGGTCAGCTGAATCTCCGACCACGGTTTGGCTTATATACCCACTAACATCTTGAGCTGCTTCTGTACAGAGTCTGGCAGCCATTTGCACAATATATGATAGAGCACAGGTATAGAATTTCCCAAAGATTTGCGGGTCTCCAAGCTCCACTGATCCTGAAAATTCTGAATGTAAACAAGCGGATCATCTCTGTCCTGCATCTTTTGTGTCATTATAGCTCTCATATTGGACCTTTCTGGAAACAGTACTCTAAGTGCTTTCCAGACTGCCGCCCTGCAATTATTGAATGGTGCTCCATCGTGAGCAGTGTTAACTGTAGTAACACCATCATATCCTGCCCTTTTCCTCACATCATCAGCTCTCTCACCAAGTATGGCAACCAGGAGACCCTTAATGTCCCCTATAGCTAATGTATTTCCTCCCGTAATTTTTTCTAACTCGTGTATCCACTTCCCAGCGCCAGAAGTTAAACTCAGGAGTTTACAGCTTAAATTATCCTTGTCCACAGTATATACTGTGGTCTGGCACCATCAGTATATACTGTGGTCTTTCCCCTCCTTTTTCCAATATGGGAAACTGCGAAGCCCCAAACTCATTCTCATCTCTCATCATTTGTCTGTCCACCGCAGGGACAATATTCCCACATCGCCTTCTTCCTGGTAAAGATCTTAATCTGCTCACATAAGGCGATGACTCCCCCCTCTCACCATGGAGTTGCCCTTAGGTCGGTCTGATTGTGTCAAAGGTTCTGACGCCCTAGATATAGGTGCATTTAAATCAGACCATCTGGCTTCTTTATCCATTGAAAAACATCCCTCAGAACCGCATACATGCCCTCTGTTTTTCCCCATGGAAAGTCTCTCTGTCTTTTTCGGACATTTCTTGTGCCCAACTCGTACAACTCTTCTCTTCCTCATCTCTATTCAGAGTCAGTCTATCTAGAGACAGCTCCTTATGCCTCGTACTACATGAGGTTCTCTCTCTGTCATACAACTGAGTGCTCTCAAGTCGATCATTTTTTCCCTTCCCCTTTGACTCTTTCTGCACTTTACTGTCATGATATACTTTATCGATCACTTCCCCGATGCTCTTAGAGTCAAACAAGTTTACAGCTTAAATTATCCTTGTCCATCTGGCACCACAGTATATACTGTGGTCTTTCCCCTCCTTTTTCCAATATGGGAAACTGCGAAGCCCCAAACTCATTCTCATCTCTCATCATTTGTCTGTCCACCGCAGGGACAATATTCCCACATCGCCTTCTTCCTGGTAACGATCTTAATCTGCTCACATAAGGCGACGACTCCCCCCTCTCACCATGGAGTTCCCCTTAGGTCGGTCTGATTGTGTCAAAGGTTCTGACGCCCTAGATATAGGTGCATTTAAATCAGACCATCTGGCTTCTTTATCCATTGAAAAACATCCCTCAGAACCGCATACATACCCGCTCTTTTTCCCCCTGGAAAGTCTCTCTGTCTTTTTCTGACATTTCTTGTGCCCAACTCGTACAACTCTTCTCTTCCTCATCTCTATTCAGAGTCAGTCTATCTAGAGACAGCTCCTTATGCCTCGCACTACATGAGGTTCTCTCTCTGTCATACAACTGAGTGCTCTCAAGTCGATCATTTTTTCCCTTCCCCTTTGACTCTTTCTGCGCTTTACTGTCATGATATACTTTATCGATCACTTCCCCGATGCTCTTAGAGTCAAACTCATCCTCTAGATTTACTCTTGACGGGCGTGGTAATGACTCGTACTCTGGGAAGTATTCCTCTATGTCATCCCATGCTACTTCTGGTTCAGGATCCCTTATTTCTTTTTCCAGGCGATCGAGATCATGTGCTCTACCCTTCTTTTACGTTCCATATCATCATCAAAATCTCTTTGTTTCCTTGCTCCCTCTCTGACTCTGTCTTCCTCTTTTTTCTTCATATCCCTTCACTCATTTGCCCTGAGTATCTCCTCATGCTTTCGTCTCTGTATTCTCTTATCCCTTAACTTCTGTTCCTCCACTTCTATTATTTTTCATTCTAGCCTTTCCTGCTCATCTATTGCTCTTTGTCTGTTATCACGTTTTCTTTGCTCTTCTGCTCTTCCCTGTTTTCTTGACTGTTCCTTTTGATATAACTGCTTTCGTCTCTGCCTATCCTTCCTTTTCGCTCCTTCATCTTTCAATCGTTCCTCTTTTTTTAAATCGTTTTTATCTTGCTCGTCTTGATCTTCACTTTGTCTTACATCTTCGATGCCTTTACCATCGAGTTTGAGCAAAATCTGGCCACCTATCCATGTGTTCTGTAAGAGCGCTATCTCATCAGCTTTGTCTCTTTATCCTTTCCATCTCTTTATTTCTCTTCCTGTATCTAGAGATGTGCTTTCTCGATCACTTCTCTCTTTATCGCATCTCTCCTTGTCCCTTGGGATCTTAGAGATTACGTCTCTCCTAGTATTAATGTCTGGACCCTCATCACTACTTTATGTAGGTGACTCAGATGCCGGGTTGCTATACCTTGTTGCTGCCTTAAATTCCCTCAATGGGTATAACCCATCGTCTTTCTTGTTTTCATCTTCTATTTCAGCTGTGGCGGGGGAGCAGAGGGATCCTCACCCCCCTCTTTCCATACATTAAGTATCCAATCTGCAGGAGGTGGTTTGTCTCGCTCCTCTTGGTACATCTTCCAGAGCTCTAAGCTCGCTAGGTGATTGTCTAGCTTTTTTTCTTGTGTACGCTGCATGCAAATATGTTGTCATATGCCGCAGGACTGCCTTTGATAATGACCCTCCTTGTGGCCATGGCATAAACATTTTATCCGCGGATCCATTAACCCATTCTGCACTGTACTGTCTAAGCTTAGGTGCATGTTTCGGCAACTGCTTGCAGAGATGCACAAGTGGAGTAATATCCTCCATTCTGGATTTGTCTACTCTAAACCTGTTTGACACTTGCTTGCTTTAATCACCGATTTAAAAGGTACGTTTCAGAAAAATAACATAATATGATTGATCACCAATCGTTGCAAGCTCCAATCCCGTTAATCACAATTTTGAATGATCTTGCTAAAAAACAACCACCAAGTTCAATTAAAAAACCATCAATTCATTTTTTTCATTTATGACATCATCATTTTCAAAACTACATTAAAAAAACAGAAAACCTCGACCGGCCACATGTATTCTTCTCTACAGTCTCCTCTAAGATCTGTCTTGCCCTCTCAGATACTCCATACTGAGTGTAAATTAACCTCTTTAGATTCGCCTTTAATCAAATCCATTTTCTACATCATCCGCTACGGGACACTAGGTTCAAATTTCTTCTGATACATTTGTGAAACACGCAGGCTAGGGCATATTCTCTTATCGTGGCCTCTCTCACGATACTTTATTGCTTGGCCACACTCAAGCCAATATCTCATTCCCCATATATATACTCTATTATCCTCACAGTATGTTTATCCTGCCACCCTCCGTTGCTTACTTCTTTCTTCACTCATCACCCATACTATTGCCAACTCACTCAGTTTTTACTCACCGCTCTCATTTTCGTCTTCCGACTCTCAGGATCGTCTGCCTTTTTTACCACCTCTTCAACCTTCTGATCGATCAGCGTCTCGTAGATGTGGGAGGGGATTCTGTGGAAACCAGGGGACCCATCACACCCAGCTTGCAAGGCTTTTTTCAAATTACACCAACCACTATCTACGGGGAGCTTCACATCCTTTAAGCCGAATGGCAATGGTCACCCGATAATTCCAGGAATCTAAAGTTTACTCAGGTCGATGGCTCTGAACCATCATCTCCACTACCAAGTGAACTGGATATCCTAGCCCCTTTGATGAGTAGCAATTACCCTGGAGATGGATGGGGATGCAGATTGTTATTCATACATCAATAATTGAAATGACTCAGGTAGTTGGCAAAAGGAAGACTGGTTTAATATCAATTATCTAAAATAGGGAGCATAACGAACATAACAAACTCACTCGATCCTCTTACTCAAACATTCTTAGTAAAAACTGAGATCTTATACACAAAACCCGTCATCAATGACGTTAACCTACATATGAACCAACATCATCCTACGTGGCAAACTACAAAAACCTATGCTTATGGGTGATTGGCTCTGAGTGAACATCTAAGTATACAATCCATACTAGTCTAAAAAAGTGTGAATATGTGATTAGCTAATTAACATCAGGTGGGGCAACAAAGCCCTCCCCTAAACATGACTATTATGAACGTCACTATATACACAATGTCCCATTGGTTTACACAACTATAGGACCCCTAAATACGCAGTCCTCTACAATTGGTAGGCACTCTAACCTCCGTCAGTACTTTTCCATCTACGTCTAGCAGCATGCAGGCTGGCCATCCAGGTGCTTGTGAGCTCGCCTTAACCATTGCTTCCCACCAATTAGCATATCAATCCATCATTACCTCAGTGGTCTACTGTCAACTAGGCTTTGAAGTTCGGCCTTGAGAGTGTTCTTAGCTCTGAGAAATTTAGGGTTGAAAACCACGGTCTGCCCTCATGCGTAGGTGTGACCATCTTGTTCGTCCAACTTCATGCTTCGATGTGACTAGATGGTAGGGAGAATTCTCATTTTATGGCTAATTTTCGTAACCTAGTGAGTCCCCCAGCAGCTTTGCTGGACTTCTGGAGTTTATTTTTTCACTTGGTAAGAGTGTGAGCTTTTCCCCCACTCTTACCCATGTTTTGCTATGCGTCTTTTACCTGTTTTTATGATTGTGGACTCTGAAGTACACCACTTCAGTAGCCCCCTTCTTTTGTGTGTTACACAGCATCTTCAGTGCAGTAACACAGGGTTGTCTTTTAGACTGCCAACCGACTCCATTTCTGAGGCTGACTACAGTCCCCCAGAAAAGGGTAAAGTTGCCATTTACTTTACTTAGTCAATTTCCCACAGATCCAGTACACCCCATCTTCCATGGACTACTGGAAAGCGTTACTTCGTATCCCTTTGTATCTGTACCTCCGAGAGCATTGTTTTGCCCTTTTAACATTTAGACTTGGCTGGTGGCAGTGGTATCTACCCTAACTTTTCTACCGCGATTATACTATATAAACGTGGTATTGTTTTAGGCTATTATATTAGCCTCGAACTTAAACCCGCTTGACCAAATACTTTTACTTTTGGCTCCGGTCGGGTTTATTCGCCATTTCTTTTTGTTAAAGTCCTTCTTGTGTTTTACTTTGCGTGGCAAACCAGGTTTGCCTCCTTTGTCCACCGTCTTTTGGCGGGCTTCTGCTCAGAAGCCCTCCTCCAGGCGCCTGGGTGTCTAGGTGGGCTGAATGTGAGGGAAGAGCGTAGTCACCCCCTGCACAGGGTATCCTAGGAAACCCAAGTCACACTTTGCCATGATTGGCTGAGGTGGTTGTCCGGGCCGGACAACCCCCCCTTCTGCGTGATTGACAGGCAGGCTGGGTGAATGGGGTTTTTTCCGCATAAAAGGCAGGTCTCTTGGGCTGGAAGTCAGAGAATTGCCACTGGAACTACAAGGAACCAAAGAGAAGCGGAGGAGAGGTCGACTGCCGCAACTATCCCGTACTGGTGAAGCCCTGCTGCAGTCCTGAGCTATCTACCCTTCAACGACAAAGAGAAGATCCAGTCCGGAGTCTTCTTCCCTTGAGCCTGGTGTGGATAACCAGCTCGTCTTCTTCAGCCAGAGGAATCCCTTCGTGATCGAAATCGCCGCACACTGCTGTAGTGGTCTGGATAGCCACCTGAAGAGAACCTCCTGTTTTTAAGGAGCGCACCTTTTATTCATCGTCGCTGCTGCTGGCCTCATCCCTGTGTGGTGCAGACCCCCTCATCGTCCTTCTTCTTGCCGAAGCTCCAGGAATCGTGGGTCTGCAGGAAACTACCAGGAACAACTGCCATGGTACCAGCTTCATCCTTTGAGAAAGGTACTGTCTCCTGCTTGAGAAACTTGGGTGAATCCCTCTTTCTCTTCCTTAAGGCTTGTCCTTACTTTTCCCTCCTTCTTATAACTTTTGCTTCTGAACATTGACAATATCAAAGTACTCTTGGCTACGTTGAATCGTGAATGGTCTGACTGTGTGATCCTCGACAACAGGCACCCGGTGTCACTTGACCCTAGCTCCGGCCCTTTGACTCTTGAATTCCTGTTTATGAATGTTCTTCGATTCTGTCTGCCTAACTATAATATTACCTATGATTTTTGCCTCCAACTCCCTCTGGGTATCTCAGGTGCTAAGTGTGTTTTTGCCCCGGTAGCATTTCCTGTAACGGATACGCGTTTATTTAGTAGATCGAACTGTCAAAAAGTGATCACAATCGTATTCACGGTAACATGTCTTGTTTCGTAACACCGGTCCATTCAAACACAGGGTACTCAACTTGAGTCATACCGTACAAAGTGAATTGGTTAGTTGTAGTATATTTTACGAGTGGTTTTGAATTTAATAGAAGTGTTCTGTTTATAACAAATGGTTTAAAAATAAATGTACTTATAGTTTTCTACCAGAAACCTTGAGTCAGTGTTTGCTTGAGTGACAGCAATTGTGGTCTCTTTGTGTAATCTTTGCTACTGCTCATATACTCTTGAGATAAGCCTGGCTTCTCTGCTACTGCTACCACTTTAACATAGTAGTACAGGCTTGTACCAAATGTAAAACATGTATTGCCACCTGTACTTTTAATTGTGTGCAGTGGTCCCTAAGAGCACTGCACAGGATTCTGCCTAACACTAGAGACCATGGAATCGAACCTTATGGTGTATTTAATACTATTTTTTAAGAAACCTCTGAGGTCTTCCTTGTTATGTTCATGCCTTCTGAACAGGAGTTTTGTTCTTTCACACGATTTGTATCCAATGTCAGTTTACTCCAGTTTGATAAGACCTTGGGCCTCATTACGAGTCCGGCAGTAACCGCGGCCGGACTCATATTACCATTCCGCCTCCGTGATTCCCAGAATTACCGGGGCATTACAACCCCGGTTTTCTGGGAATCACGGAGGCGGAATGGTGTTAATCCCCATTCCCATTGAGTCCTATGGGACTCGATGGGATTGGGGATCATAGAAACACCGGCAGCATCTCGTAATGCTGCCGGTGTTTCCTCGGCCGCCTGCAGGCGGGCGGTGTTAAACCTGCCAGGTCTGACCTGGCGGGAACATCACCTCCCGCCTGCAGGAGTCGGGATCAGGCGGTCCGGAAACAACAGTGGCGGCGGGTTTACCGCCACCGTTATTTCCGCACCGCCTGAGTTATAATGAGGCCCCTTGACTTCTTTGGCTCACCCAGCCTCGTCTGCTGATATTCACTTTGTAATTTGCTTCTTAACTGCGACACACTAAATTAGGCCTTCTTGCTACTGTCCAGCACTGCTATAATGTGTAGTGGAAACATCCATCCTTTACTTGTCAATAGGTATATATATGTAAGTATTGGTGCAATCTATTCACAATAAGCTAGCCTCACGATTACTTTGTCTGCTTGCATTACACATGTAAAATGACTCAATATCTTCATCTGTTTCTGTGGCATAACCTTCTTCACCTTGATCCCAAGATGTCACTTATCCTTGATACTTTCTTGATGTCTTATAGAATATCTGCATTCTCTGGTCTCTGCATGCTTTCTATGTACGTCCTTTCACCTCTGTTTGATGTATACTGGCGATGGTTGGTAATGTTACCATTATTCTTTACCGTTTACCGTTTATTGGCTCTACTTCTTCAGGGGTCTATTCAAATGGCCATTATATATTCTTGTATGCAGGTATGGTTTTCTTAATGAGAACCTTGCCTCCAGGAGTCTCTTTAATGTCAGTGTTTTCACTGGTACCGCACAGAGTTCATACTCTTCCCTTTGTTGGTTCAACTGTTCTGTGTATGTCACATACTCTGGTTTCCAGCATACAAGTAAAAGGGGTGGAGCAGTTGAGGTGGGAGTACTTGGCTCCTCCTCTACACTGGTGTAGGTATCAGCAATAGGGTGGCCTGGGTTGGAGACCAGGATATCCTTTTTGAACCTCTTCCTACCAGACATAGTGAGAAGGACAGGATAGTCAATAGAGAAGCAGTTACAGAAGATAGGAGAAACAGAGAGCACCATTGAGGAGGTGGGGAAAGAGGAGAGAGGAAGAGGGTTGGAGGTGAGGAGTGTGAAACAACGTAAGGGGGTGACATTGGGGGCTGACACAAAGGGGGTTGCAAGCAGACGTGACGGAATGAGACAAGAGCAAGACGTAGATAATTACACTAAATGAGATGAAGAGCTCTGAAGGAAGAACACAGCAGAACCCAAGGCAGTAAGGTGAACAAAATAAGGTTACCAGGGCTCGAGAAACAGAGCAGTTG